>NC_086111.1:16371714-16688321 GCF_963921235.1 Mobula hypostoma
AAAACGGTTTCAAGGTACTGACCTCTTCCTCTGTAGAACAGATCCTGCACAGCCTTTTCTGCCACTTTTAGCAGAGGCTATCTCATACAGATCACTCTTTCTTGAACGAATTCAATAATGGTCAATCCTTTCCAAACCCGTCGAAAGTCTCCTTGAGGGTCCTGTCTTCACTCTCCAATGTTACTGAAAAGATACATTAACAAACCTGGCAGCGATTGGTCAAACTGCCAGCCCAGTACTTCTATACCTTACAATAGTACATAAATCTCCGTTTAAAATCAAAACTGCGTCATAATGCAAATACGCAGCAGAGCGGAGTATCTCATTGATGTTCTAACTGGAAAACTAACTGCATCACCGGGGGTCTTCCCTTTTATACCCTTGGTGAACATGTCATCACATGACCTCACATCGGCGGGAAAATTACAACAGGTGACCGCCAAAAGACCATTACATCATTCTCACAAGAAAGTCACAAGATCTCCATGAGGTATGTAACAGTCTCAACGTTGCATCCTTTATTATAGATTCCAGGAGTCTTCCCATTACTAATGTCAGGCTAATTGAATAGTAGTTTTCAGTTTTCTCTCTCCTTCCTTTCTTAAAGAGCATGTTCAGATATGCTATCTTCAATCTTCAGTAACCATTCCATAATCTATACAATTTTGGAAAGTGATAAGCAGATCTCCTACAATCTTCATAGCCACATTTTACACAACTTTAAGATGTACATAGATCGTGAAGAACCAACGATAGCAGTTTTCCCATACCCAATAACTTCTTTTGTAGCATTCCATTGCTAATACAAAATTTCATCAAATCCAGTATTTTTGGAAAGTTTTGTGTTGTCATCTGTGAAGACAAACATCAAATATTTCTTTACTTCTTCTGTCATTTTTTATTATGAATTCTCCTCTGGGCATCCTTAGGGACCTACATTTGTCCTCACTGGACTTTACCTTTTTACATACACAGGGCTTTTACATACTTTATTTTTTCTTGTTAGTTTACCTTGTACTCTATTTTCCCTTTCTTTACAATCTCTTTGATATCCTTTATTGAGCTTTAAAACATTCTAGTTTTCTGCTTCTATCAATTTTATAAATCTTTTCCTTATATTGGTGACACAGACCACTTGGTATATGGCGACCTTTGTGAAGGGACGAAGGCTCCTGTTCTGAAAGACTCTACGCTGAAGTCTCCCAAAGGCAGCTGATGCCTGTTTAATGCGGTTCTGGATGTCGTTGTCAATGCCATGAGTTGAGAGTTAAAGGGCAAAAGTTTAGGGGTAACATGAGGGGGAACTCCTTTACTCAGAGAGTGGTAGCAGTGTGGAACGAGCTTCCAGCAGAAGTGGTTGAGGCAGGTTCGATGTTGTCGTTTAAAGTTAAAGTTATATGGACAGGAAAGGAATGGAGGGTTATGGGCTGAGTGCAGGTCGGTGGGACTAGGTGAGAGTAAGAGTTCGGCATGGACTAGAAGGGCCGAGATGGCCTGTTTCTGTACTGTTATTGTTATATGGTTATATATTTAATACTATCTTTAATTTCCTCTATAATTCAATTTACTTTTGCATTTGTGCCTTAAAAGAATCATTACTTAGTGCAATGTACTATATTTAAATGCTGCTAACCACTGCCGATCATAGTCATACCCTTTAATATTGTTTCCCATACAATAGCCAATCTGCACATAAATTAATAGTTTGCTTTGTTTTGGTTAAAAATTTGGTTTTAATATGAAGTAAGTCATCTTCAAGCAATGTAAATATTCATTCATTCTTTCCTTGAGGCCTCTTTTATTAAATACCCTTTCTCTTTGCATAGTATCTGAAATAGCCAGTACCTTATTAGGTTTTTTCCAATATACTGATCTAGAAATCTTATTGAATCCTGGGGTCTATCCTTTATCTTGCTAGTCATCAGAAAATAAACTTATTTCCTTTATAAACCACAAACAAGAGAAAATATGCAGATGCTGGAAATCCGAGTAACACACACACACAAAATGCTGGAGGAACTCAGCCAGGCAGCATCTATGGATAAAGTACAGTCAACCTCTCGGGCTGAAACTCTTTATCTTTACAGGCCAAAATCCTTTATAAACCAAGTGGCCTAATTCTGCTCCTATGTCTTAAGATCTTATAAATTGAATAGATTGTGGTTGTTGCTGGGGAGTCCAACATTCATTAGCATACCTTGTAAGTTGAATTGACTTTATTTTTTACATCCTTCACTTACATGAGGTTTAAAAATCTTTACGTTACGTTTCCATCTAAATGCACAATGTGCAATCATAGTAATTTATAATGATTTATAATAAATAGAACAGTCAATGTAACATAGAGTACACTAAAATCAGTGTGAGTTAATTAGTCCGATGGCCTGATGGAAGAAGCTGTTCTGGAGCCTGTTGGTCTATGCTGTGGTACGGCTTGGTCGTAGTTGGGATGGTTTGGGTCCCCAATGATCCTATGGGCTCTTTTTACATACCTGTCCTTGTAAATGTCCTGAATCATGGGAAGTTCACAACTACAGATGCGCTGGGCTGTCCACACCACTCTCTGCAGAGTCCTGCGATTAAGGGAGGTACAGTTCCTATACCAGGCAGTGATGCAGCCAGTCAGGATGCTCTCAATTGTGCCCCTGTAGAAGTTCTTAGGATTTGGGGGCCCGTATCAAACTTCCTCAACCATCTGAGGTGAAAGAGGTGCTGTTATGCCTTTTTCACCACACAGTTGGTGTGTACAGACCACGTGAGGTCCTCGGTAATGTGGATGCCGAAGGAACTTGAAGCTCTTTACCCTCTCAACCCCAGATCCATTGATATCAATAGGGGTTAGCTCGTCCCCATTCCTCCTGTAGTCTACAATCAGCTCCTTTGTTTTTGCGACATTGAGGGAGAAGTTGTTTTCTTGACACCACTGTGTCAGAGACAGAGCTGCAATGTATATGTCCTTGGACTTCTTCTACACAAACATTCAGAGCTATATGGATACCAGCAATAATATTTTGAATCTTGTCATTTGATACAACCTTAACAGTTTCTTTCCTATTAACTATGGTGAAAGTAATGTTCCTGCTTAACCTTTCAAACAAGAGACTAGACAGTTCTTTCACGCAGCAGTACCTTGTGGAATCCGATTTTTTTTTTCCTCCAAAAATACTTTATTCAGAATTATTACAAAATAAAGTTATATACATATAAGAAAAAACATTCATTGACTCTGAGTCCTTATTCAATAAAGTTATTTACAATAAAATTATGCGTTGACTCTCTGTTCATATACAAATGAAAAACGTTTACAATAAATCGTTCATTTACTCTCAACCCTTGGTCAAGAGTTAAGACTTATTAACAATAAAATTATCAACAATAAAGGCAGGCGTTGGCTCTAATTCCTTTTCCAAATTAACAATTCCACCCACTCCTGGGGCACCATGTTGATTCATCTGTCCACACCTGTGAGGGTTAGTCTCCTCCCCACCCAACCCCTCACACTCCCACGGGTGATGAACTTTAAACTGTGGTCCTTCCCCACCGGGCCTTCACAGTGGCCGCATCAAGCTTGAGTGCATCCCTCAGCACGTACTCCTGCAAGCGAGAGTGAGCCAGTTGGCAGCATTCAGTCACTGACATCTCCATGTGCTGGCAGACCATCAAGGCCAAAATAGCAACTGCCACTTTCTCTGTCACAGACTGTGCATTTTCCATTGGAGTAGATCTCCACCATATCACAATGAGCTGTTTTATTGTGTCACACTGGTGAATCACAGTGCCTGAAGACAAATAGGATGCCTTGCCTTGACGGCAGCCACCTTGTCACCATTCAGTGACAGTATTAAATGAAGGGTCCCCAAAGCACTGGCAATCCTTCCACAGGCAGAGTTAGGCATCCAGCAGCAGAGGCGTTAGACCCCATTCACACACCACCCTGATATTCCTGACACCTCATCTCTTTGAATGAACTACTGATTCTTTTGCGTTTCAAGCCCTTGGCTCTACAGACAAATCATCACAAACTCCATATTGTCAAATCATCCACTAGAGAAACTGGAAAAGGAAATGTGATTGTGTATGATCAGAAAATATTCTTAATATATCAATGAGCTAGAGGGTGTCAACCTTTTGAAAGCAGTTTAAATTCCTTTATGCGCTAGTAGCAAAAAAATGTGTGCACGCACACAGGAGTGCAGCTTAGAGGAATCATTGTTCACAATATATATTAAAGATTTGGATTAAGGAACAAAATCTAAAAATCTAATATCTAAATCTGCAAATAACAAGAAACAGAGTGGGACTGAGTTTTAAAGAGATTGCAAAGGTGCTCCAAGGTGATTTAGATCAGTTGAGTGAGTGGCCAATTGCATAAAGGATCAATTATGATATGGATAAATCTGAAATCACCCACTTTGGAAAGTGAACTAGAAAAACAGAATATTCTTTAAACAATGATGGACTGCAAAATATTAATGCCCAAAAGGATCTGGGTGTCTTTGTATATGAACCAATGAAAGCAAGCTTGCTATCACAGCAGGCAATTAAGACAACAAAAGTAATAATGATTTTCTTAGCAAGTGATTTTGATTATTGGAGCAAAAATGTCCTGCCACCTTATGCAGGGTGAGATCACAGTTTTGTGCAGTTTTGATATCCTTACAGGAAAAATATTTTCTTGCCCAAGAATGAGTGCAGTAAAGTGTCTCCAAACCAATTCCTATGATGACAGGATTGTCGTATGAGGAGAATGGAGTAGACCATGAATGTATTTACTGGAGTGATTGGAGATATCACTGAAATGTTTAATTATACCAGGAATCAACAGACTGGAAGTAGGTAGGAAGTTTTCCCTGGTTAGAATTTGATGGTGGGGAGGGAGGGATTGTCATGAACTAGGGCTCACAGTCTCAGGATAAAACATTTAGGGTTGAGATGAGGAGAAACTGATCTCATTAAGATGAGGGTAATGAACCTGTGGATGCCAGATCGCTGAATATACTAAAGGAGTTTTAGGCACAAAAGACTTTAAGAAATAGGGGGAAAGAGCTGAAATGTGATATTAAGATTGTCATGATCCTATTGAATTCAAGGGCTCAAATATCCCACTTCTCCTATTTTTCTAGCTTAATTAATTAAAAATTTAATAGAGAAAAAATAAACAAAGCACTTATCCAGACTTTTTAAATTGAAGGTGAGTGATCCCATTCAAATAAATGGAGCTGTCTTCAACGTGTCATCTGTGGTCAGTGTAAAGATGAAGGGCTACATACAAAGAGGCAAGAGTGGTTGCTGGAGCGGTGGAAGAGTTTAATTACCACTACAATGTTAACTAACTTTTAAAAGTGCATTCTCATCATCATCTCCTCCCTTTAAATATAAAGGCAATAATATAATATGCCAAGAAGAATTCTATTAATTAAGGAAAGCGCCTTCAAAACTTTGTTTCTTTACAATGTTAATCCATTGCTCAAATAATGTCAGTGGTTGCTTTCAATAATATGATTATGAGGACACGCAGTCCCCTTTTATTGTCATTTAGTAATGCATGCATTAAGAAATGATAAAATGTTTTTCCAGAATGATATCACGAAAAACACATGACAAACTGACTTAAAAACTAACAAAAAACACATAATTATAACATATAGTTACAACAGTGTAAAGCAATACCGTAATTTGATAAGAACAGACCCAGGCACAGTAAAAGTCTCAAAGTCTCTCGAAAGTCCCATCATCTCCTTATACCTCCAGCGCTGCCAACTTGCCGGTGCAGCACAGTCCGACTCTGAGTCCGTCCGAAAAACTCCGAGACTCCAACCACCTATTTGACACTGAGCACCGAGCACCATCTCTGCCGAGTGCTTTGATCCTGGCCCCGGCAACAGGCGATACGCAAAGCCGAGAATTTGGGGCCTTCGTCTCCGGAGATTCTTGATCGCACAGTAGCAGCAGCAGCGAAGCAGGCATTTCAGAAGTTACTCCAGATGTTCCTCTGCGCTTCTCACAGCTGTCTCCATCAAATCCGGGTTGTGCACGGCCCCTAGTTACGCATAATCAATATGCATTCGGAACGGCCGCGCGCCGGAATAGCAAGAAATTAATTTCACATTCTATTGGCAACTACCAATACAAATGTTTAGTTGTGTAGTCCTCTCATAATACCCTTCTATTAATATGTAGTATTGGAAATGAGATTAATACTGCACAATGTTAACGCTGATATATTTTAAGTACTGTATATTGTAACTTTCAAAGATTGTTTCTTCTGACTCCATCTCTAAAATTCATTCATGTTCAAAAAGGGTTCTGGCCGTTTACCACTCTAATCTTACCTGGAAAAAAATCATTGATGAGACACTCCAATAGCAAACCTAGCCCAGAACATGCGCCTTCCAAAACAGTCTTCCAACAGAAACTTTGGAAATCATTCATGTTATTATAGGGTTCAGACCATTTACCACTGTATCCTACTTAGAAAAAAAAATTGAACATGCCCTTCCCTTATAGGACCATGTCATTCACTATTATTCAATACATTAACATCTAGGATCATAGACCAAATGTTGAAAAAACTCAGTTATACTTTTGAAGTTGAACACATCATATTAGTCATATATACTCCATAGAAATCTTGACTTCTTTTCTGGCTGGGATCACCCAAATAATTAGGATAATAACAAGATAATTTCTAAAGAATTTCAGCATCTAGTTACAGGTTCACAAGCAGCCACAGTACTAGTATTTACACTACCATCTCATTGGTTTTTAACATATCATAGACATGTTCTCCCCATCCCCCCCATAACTTAAAGCATACTTCTTCCAAACTTTTCCCAATTCAGATACAAGTTCATCACCTTCATACTCTCTCTGCTGATACTAACTGACCTACAAAGCGTTTTCAGAATTTTCTTGCTTGCTGATCGCTGATGGAGTAACAGGTCTTTCCCGGTGCTCCTAGTTTACTTCCTTGTTTGTTTCCAACCTTTTGAAATATTACTGTTAAACGTGTTATTATCTTACTATGGCTACCAAAGCAGCTTTGGAATCTATTACGGGCTTGCTTCAAAAGCTTTCTACAGACTTGCAAAAGCTTACCGAGGAGTTTCATCAGTTCAGAAAAGAAGCGTTGGCTGATTCACAACAAAATCAGCTTTGAAGTTAAACAAATAGGTACAAAACTGGATGTTATTCAAGAAACTTTAATCGAGCATGTTAAGAGGATAAAAGAGCATGAAGAGATTATAACGATACCGGATAAGAAAACTGATGATCTGCAAAAGCTGTATGAAAAACAATCCAAGTCCAATGGAAAACTGAGACAGAAGATTATTGATTTGGAAAATAGAAGTAGGAGAAACAACTTGCGAATCTTGAGACTTAAAGAGTTAACAGAAGGAAATAATCCTAAGGAATTCTTTGCAAACCTTCTGACGGAATTATTCCCTGATATTATACAGTCTTTACCTTTGATTGATGGTGTTCACAGATCACCTATTTATAGATCGACTTCAGAATCAAGACCAAGATCGGTCATTATATGCTTTCATGAATTTCGAACAAAGGACCCTTTGATTCGTGAATCCCGTCGGAAAGGTATGATTGACTACAAGGGTCAGAAAATTCGTATTGTTGAAGATGTCTCATCGGAAGTTATGGAAGAATGTGCTAAGTTTAAAAAAGTTATGGCGGAACTTTATAGCAAAAACTTCAAGCCTACTCTTCACTATCCGGCTCAGCTGAGAGTTACAATACAAGATGGCTTAAAGAAATGGTTTCTTATGAACGAAGAGGCTCAGGAATTTTTAGACTTCAAAATATAACTTTAATATTTTTCAGTATGAATAATTGCTTCTTTTGTTTGGTAAAACAGTATAAATTTTTTTTTACTGCATTTTGCTTTGTCTTGGTTGGAACAGTAATCAACCTTGAATTCTTTGGAGCGGTTCCAGCAGGCTTTTCTGGGGGAATGATATGAGTAGGGGTAGGCGTCAGCTGCCTTTTGGCCAATTTTCTCTCTTTGGGAGGAGGGAGGGGGATGGGGAGTTCTTTTTTCTTGAAACTGATTTGGAAATTTAGTCAATTCTGTTGCCTAGTTACGATATCTCAAGGTTTATTGTTTGAACTTAACATACATTCTTCTGATTGTTACTTTAACCTTTCTTATAAATAGTCTTAAAATGCATCAAAGTATTAATTTACTTAGTTTTAATGTGAAAGGCTTTTCACCCTGTGAAAAGAAATAAGATTTTTGCCTATATTAAAAAACTTAAGGTACCAACTGTTTTTCTTCAAGAAACTCATGTACGTAAATGTGACAATTCACGCCTTTTTGATTGATGGAGAGGATCTCATTTCCATTCTTCGTTTCAGGCCAAAGCCAGAGACGTTTCAATCCTTATAGATAACAAAGTTTCCTTTGTTCAACATAAAGTAATTTCTGATACTAATAGACATTTTGTTATAATATCAGGGAAGCTAGATAACAAATTAATGGTATTTTCCAATGTGTATGCTCTGAATATAGATGACCCAGGCTTCTTGGAGCGTTTTTTTGTATTTTTGCCAGATCTGAGTCTGTACTCATTGGTGATGAGAGGAGATTTTAATTATTGTTTAGATCCTGCTTTAGATTGTTCATCTTCTAAACTAGCGATACCAAATAAATCAGCTGTCTTTATTAAATCTTTTCTAATGAAATGTGGTATTGCTGATGTTCGGCATTTTTTTCATTCAGTAGACAGGGAATATTCATTTTTCTCTCATGTCCATCATACATATTCCAGGATTGATTACTTTTTTATTGATAGCCAAATGATTCCATTAGTTCAATCCTGTGAATATAAAGAGATTGTTGTCTCAGATCATGTTCCTGTGCTCTTACCTTTAAAGCTCCCTGGCCTTCTTCAAACAAACAGGTTTTGGTGCTTTAATCTAACTTTGTTATCTGATAAAGATTTTTTAAAGTTTATGGAGAGATAAATTACTCTTTTTTTGAAGAGAATACGTTAGAGGAGACTTCTAGTCTTATCAGATGGGATGCCTTTAAGCCGTATACTAGAGGACAAATTATTTCTTATACTGCAAGTGTTAAGAAAAAAGCTAATAAAGAGAGAAGTGATTTAGCTAACCAGTTGAAACAATTAGACCAACAGTATGCCTTGATTTCAGATCCTGCTTTATATAAAAGCTGTGTTGAAATTAAAACTAAATATGACCTCCTTTTAACTTAACCAATTGAAACTCAACTCCTAAAAGATAAAAGTCAATTTTATATTCATGGAGACAAAACAGATAAATTATTGGCTAATCAAATTAAAATCTTTATAGCTAAGCAGCAGATTAAAGAAATACGTAAAGCTAACAGTGATAGGACAACTGATCATTTAGAAATAAATGATCTTTTAGAGAACTTTATTCTAGACTCTATAGCTCTGACTCTCCTAAGGATAACACTGTAATGAACAATTTTTTAGAGCAATTAAACATTCCGACAATCTCTGTTGACAACTGAAAGCAGTTGGAGCAACCTATTTCTTTTGAGGAAATTGTCTAGACTGTGCGCTCATTGCACTTGAGGAAAGCTCCAGGTCCAGGTGGATTTTCTGGAGAGTTTTATAAGATCTTTTCCTCACTGCTTATACCTCATTTATGTCCAGTTTTTTCGGATTCATTTAGTTGGGCAGGCTGCCTCAATCTTTCTATGAGGCTTCCATTTCGCTTATCCTCAAAAAGAATAAGGATCCAATTGAATGCTCTTCCTATAGACCAATTTCTTTACTTAATGTTGATACTAAGATTCTATCTAAAGTTCTGGCCTGTAGGAATGAAATTATTTTACCATCTGTCATTTCTGATAATCAGACTGGGTGTATCAAAAATCGATATTCTCATTTTAATATTCATCATTTATTAAATGTTATCTATTCTCCTTCTGAGGAGATAACAGAATATATGGTATCCCTAGATGCTGAGAAGGCTTTTGACAGAGTTGAATGGAATTATTTACTTAAAATTTTAGATTTTAGACTCCTGCCGTCAGCGCAGGAGTTGAGTTGGTGAAGCGGTCCCGACCCTCCAAGCAGACCATTGCCTTTGTCAGAGCTGGGGAGCAGCCAATACCTGCCAAAAGAACATCTGCAGACATTCTGACCTCTGCAAGGGACTGGCAGCTGTTGGTGGACCTCGAAGGGCAGCTGAAGTTCCCCAACCATATCGCAATCACCACCCTGTGACCAGACATTGTCCTAGTGTCTGAGTCGACTAAGCAAGTGGTGCTGCTGGAGCTGACAGTCCCATGGGAAGATAGCTTGGAGGAGGCCTTTGAAAGGAAGCTCTCCAAGTACGCAGGACTGGTCAGCAACTGTCAGCAGGCTGGATGGAGAGCGAGGTGTCTCCCAGTGGAGGTTGGTTGTAGGGGATTCGTAGCCCATTCTTTAGTTAGAGTCTTCAGCATTTTGGGCATCGAGGGAGAGAGGAAGAGGAGAGCCATCCGCAGTACCACCGATGCGGCAGAGAGGGCCTCAAGATGGCTGTGGCTCAAAAGAAGGGAGCCATGGAGTCATAAGTATCTAGCCATCTGGACACAAGCTGGGGTCTGATCAGCCCCGGCTGGGTCACCTGGAGGAGGTTGTATGATGTTGAAAGACCCGAAACACCCGATGATTCCAGGAACATCACTGAAGATGTGTCCAGAAGCAACAATAGATGTGTGTACACAGCAGAAAAATTCTATTTTGGATCTGATTTCATTCAGTGGATTAAATTACTTTATTTAGCTCCCTCCGCGAGGGTTATTACTAATTCTCAGAACTCCAAACTATTTAAGCTTCAACGTGGCACCAGACAAGGCTGTCCGTAGAGTCCTTTGCTTTTTGATCTGGCTTTAGAACCCTTAGCCATAGCCTTTAGAGAATCTAATGATATCACTGGTATTCTAAGGAGAGGCACTATCCACAAAGTTTCGCTTTATGCTAATGATCTATTGCTCTTTATTTCTAATGTCGAGAATTTATTATCCCGCGTGCTTTCTTTACTCTCCTGTTTTAGCCAGTTCTCAGGCTATAAACTGAATTTACATAAGAGTGAACTTTTTCCTTTAAATAATTGGATATCAACTAATTCTAACCCTTTTAAAATTGTAAGAAACCAATTTACTTACTTAGGTATAACAACTACTAAAAATTATAAGTGCTTATTTAAAGAAAATTTTCTTACCCTATTGAATTATGTAAAAAGGACATTATCAAATTGGTCGCCTCTTTCATTATCATTGATTGGTCAAATTAATTTTATTAAAATAAATATTTCACCTAAATTTATATACCTTTTTCAGGCATTACCTATTTTTATCCCTAAATCTTTTTTTGATTCTCTTGATTCTATTATATCATCCTATATATGGAAAAATAAGCGTTCTAGACTAACCAAAATTCATCTTCAGAAAGCTAAAAAGAATGGAGGGCTAGCTTTACCAAATTTTAGGTTTTATTATTGAGCAGTTAATATACGTAATCTTACATTTTGGTTATATTACATTAATCGTGAAGATTGTCCAATGTGGGTTTCTTTAGAAGCTAACTCTGTTAATAAATCTTCTATTATTTTTCTTCTTGAATCCTCACTTCCTTTATTCCTGAGTAAGTTAACTGACAATTTGGTAGTTAAACATACTATGAGAATTTGGGTATAATTCCGAAAATACTTTGGCTTATTGAGATTTTCTCTTTCAAGTCCCATTTTTTCTAATTATTTTTTAAATCTTCTATAATAGATGTGGCTTTTAAAGAATGGGACAGATTAAGTATTAAATGTTTCCAGGACTTGTTTGTGGAGGGAAGTCTCCTTTTGTTTGAGCAACTGTCAGTTAAATATAGCTTACCCAAAACTCACTTTTTTCGATACCCACAAATAAGAGACTTTTTACGGTCTCAATATGTACATTTCCTAAAAGTCCTGATAAGAATCTACTAGATGTAATTTTTAATTTGAAACCTTTTTATAATGGATCTATATCTAATATTTATAATATGTTGCTGAGAATAAGAAGTGTTCCTTTAGATAAAATTAAAAATCTTTGGGAACAAGACTTACAGACTTCAATTTCTGAGGAAACTTGGAATGAAATTTTTAAATTGGTTAACACTTCATTGTTATGTGCTCACCACTGTCTATTACAATTTAAAGTGGTCCATAGGGCCCACATGACCAAGGATAAGTTGTCTCGCTTTTATTTGGATATATCTTCTTATTGTGATAAATGTAACAATGGAGAAGCTTCACTCATTCATATGTTTTGGACATGTCCGAGTCTTGAAAAATATTGGAAAGAAGTATTTCAAACCTTTTTGGTACTTTTTAAAGTACATTTTAAGCCTCATCCTTTGACCACTTTATTTGGTATTGTTGGAGGAAAGGATATTATTTTGGAGAAATCTGATTTGCACATTTTGGCTTTTATTTCTCTTATGGCTCAGAGGGTGCTCTTGCTTAAGTGGAAAGATGTGGTTCCGCCCACTCATGTTCAATGGCTGCGTGATGTGATGTCATGTTTAAATTTAGAGAAATACGGTGTTCAATTTCTGAATCTAATCAAGACTTTCGAACATTGTGGGGACCTTTTTTGAACTATTTTCAAAACCTTTGATTTGCTGTTAAAGCACAGATGCTGGCTAGCAATATACTTTTTATTTTATTTTCTTCTTTACTAATCAGCTTCGGTCTTGGTAGTGGGTTAGATTTTTTTCCATATAATAAATTTACTATATTTCAATATTATGAATGAATCAATTTGTATGAATATGGAGTAAGGAGTTTGTATGTGTGATTCAGTGTAGTGTATTTGATTTATTTCTTTTTTCTTGAACTCTGTATTCTCCTATGTAGAAAATTAATTAAAATGTTGAAAAAGAAAAGAAAAATAATTTTCTATCTATCTTATATCAAATTTCCAAACTCAGCACTATTTTGTTTTGTGACATTGTTTTACTGAGCTAATCCTCACCAGGACCCTGACCGATTTCTGGATAAAGCATAAACCTAACAAGTTGATTTAGTTCCAAAATCTTATTACAGTTGTCCCATTTTGAAGACCCCATGTCCCAAGATTTCTTCAACCTGTGAAAACATGATAAAATGGTTTTGTGTGTGAGGCCCCCAGCAGTTTTGTTCAAGGCTTTGAGGAGTTATATTTTAATGTTCATGTTGTTCCAAAGCTTTTTTCATCCTAGATTGCCACTCCCAGGCCTTATGTATACAAATCATTTGGTGGGACCAAAGTTGCTCATGATTTGCAA
This sequence comes from Mobula hypostoma, assembly GCF_963921235.1. Lineage (NCBI taxonomy): Eukaryota > Metazoa > Chordata > Chondrichthyes > Myliobatiformes > Myliobatidae > Mobula > Mobula hypostoma. The sequence continues at coordinate 16,385,010 of NC_086111.1, forward strand.
CGTATTATTCAAAGCAATAGTCCAGTCCTGAAGTAGCTTTAGGACAGAGTTGATGTCAAGTGACAGAAGATATTGGCATAGACACCACTGCTAATTCTGTCAGTGGCAAGAATCCATAGTGGGGATGTTAACAGGTAGGGCAGGGAAAAAAACTTATTATTGAAAAGTACAATCTCGAGTCAATTTGCTGTCATATTTTTCAACAAAATACCAGGTAGATTCAGCCTGTTGAATTAAATAAAAAGCGACCTCTAACTTTGGGTAAAACCTGGTCTTGCAAATTTAAACTCACATATTTGCTTATCTTTTGATTGTGATAGAAAATTGTGAGTGACATTAATCATATTATTCCATCCTTATTGATGCCACTCAAATCTATCCAGTAGTTTCTATGCATGCAAAATCATACAGTTGTTATTAGATCATAAGACCATAAGATATAGGAGAAGAAGTAGGCCATTCAGCCCATCAAGTCTACTCTGCCGTTCAATCATGGGCTGATCCAATTCTTCCAGTCATACCCACTCCCCTGCTTTCACCCCATACCTTTTGATGCCCTGGCTAATCAAGAACCTATCTATCTCTGCCTTAAATACACCCAATGACTTGTCCTCCACAGCTGCTCGTGGCAACAAATTCCACAGATTTACCACCCTTTGACTAAAGTAACTTCTCCATATCTCAGTTCTAAAAGCACATCCTTCAATCCTGAAGACATGTCTTCATGTCCTAGAATCCCCTACCATGGGAAATAACTTTGCCTAATCTAATCTGTTCAGGCTGTTTAACATTCAGAATGTTTCTATGAGATCCCCCTCATTCTCCTGAACTTCAGGAATACAGCACAAGAACTGTCAGATGTTCTTCATATGGTAACCCTTTCATTCTTGGAATCATTCTCTTGAATCTTCAGCTTATCTGAAGCTTGAATTATCTGCAGCTTAATGTGAAAAAGACTAAGGAGCTGGTGGTAGACCTGAGGAGAGCTAAGGTACTGGTGACCCCTGTTTCCATCCAGGGAGTCAGTGTGGACATGGTGGAGGATTACAAATACCTGGGGATACGAATTGACAATAAACTGGACTGGTCTAAGAACACTGAGGCTGTCTACAAGAAGGGTCAGAGCCGTCTCTATTTCCTGAGGAGACTGAGGTCCTTTAACATCTGCCGGACGATGCTGAGGATGTTCTACGAGTCTGTGGTGGCCAGTGCTATCATGTTTGCTGTTGTGTGCTGGGGCAGCAGGCTGAGGGTAGCAGACACCAACAGAATCAACAAACTCATTCGTAAGGCCAGTAATGTTGTGGGGATGGAACTGGACTTTCTCATGGTGGTGTCTGAAAAGAGGATGCTGTCTAAGTTGCATGCCATCTTGGACAATGTCTCCCATCCACTACATAATGTACTGAGTGGGCACAGGAGTACATTCAGCCAGAGACTCATTCCTCCGAGATGCAGCACAGAGCGTCATAGAAAGTCATTCCTGCCTGTGGCCATCAAACTTTACAACTCCTCCCCTGGAGGGTCAGACACTCTGAGCCAATAGGCTGGTCCTGGACTTATTTCATAATTTACTGGCATAATTTACATATTGCTATTTAACTATTTATGGTTCTATTACTATTTATTATCTATGGTGCAACTGTAACGAAAACCAATTTCCCCCGGGATCAATAAAGTATGACTATGACTATGACTATGACTATGACTTCTCTGAACCCTCTTCAATGTAAGTATACCTTTTCTAAAATAAAGAGCCCAAAACTGCACACAATACGCCAGGTGAGGTGTCACAAGTGCCTTATAAAGCCTCAACATCACACCCCTGCTATTCTATACCTCTAGAAATGAATGCCAACATTGCATTCACCTTCTTCACAACCAACTCAACCAGGTTAATCTTAAAAGTATCCTGCACAAGGACTCCCACTTCCCTTTGCATCTCTGCATTTTGAATTCTCTCTCCATCTAAATAATAGTCTGCCTGTTTATTTCTTCCACTAAAGTGCATGACCATACACTTTCCCACATTGTATTTCACTTGCCACTTCTTTGCCCATTCCCCTAAACTATCTAAGTCTCTCTGTTTCCTCAACACTACCCGCTCCACCAACATTTCTTTGTATCATCGGCAAATTTAGCCACAAATCCATTAATACCGTAGTCCAAATCGTTGAGATACATCGTAAAAAGCAGCATTGACCCCTGTAGAACTCTACTGGTAACCGGCAGCCAGCCAGAATAGGATCCCTTTATTCCCATTCTCTATTTTCTGCCAACCAGCCAGTGCTCCACCCATGCTAGTAACTAGCCTGTAATTCCATGGGCTCTTATCTTGCTAAGCAGCCTCATATGCAGCACCTTGTCAAAGGCTTTCTGAAAAGTGAAGTACACCACGTCTACTGCATCTCCTTTGTCTACCCTGCTTGTAATTTCCTCAAAGAATTGCAGCAGGTTTATCAGGCAGGATTTTCCTTTCAGGAAACCATGCTGGCTTTGGCCTATCTTGTCATGTGCCTCCAGGTACTCCATAATCTCATCCCGAACAATCAATTCCAACAACTTCCCTACCACTGATGTCAGGCTAACAGGTCTATAGTTTCCTTTCTGCTCTCTCCCACCCTTCTTAAATAGCAGAGTAACATTTGCAATTTTCCAGTAATCCGGTACAATGCCAGAATCTATCGATTCCTGAAAGATAATTGTTAATGCCTCCGCAATCTCTCCAGCTACTTCCTTCAGAACCCAAGGGTGCATTCCATCAGGTCCAGCCTCAGACCATTAAACTTCGTGAGCACCTTCTCAGCTGTAATTTTCACTGCACAAACTTCACTTCCCTGAAACTCTTGAATGTCCGGTATACTGCAGACATTTTCCAGTGTGATGCAAAATATGCATTCAGTACCTCTGCCATCTCTGCATCTCTCATTACAATACCTCCAGCTTCATTTTGTATTGTAAGAGGAGCGAGGAGAAGATGGCGGCGCAACGCAGCGCGCGTGGCTGTTCCGAATGAATATGTGTAACTAGGGGCTGTGCATCAATCCGGATTTGATGGGGACAGCCGTGAAGTGCAGAGGAACATCTGGAGAAACTTCTGAAATGCCTGCTTCGCTGCTGCTGTTCATGTGCGATCGAGAATCTCCAGAGACGAAGGCACCAAATCCTCGGCTTTGCATATCGCCTGTTGCTGGGGCTGGGGTCGAAACGCTCGGCAGAGATGGTGCTCAGTGCATCGGTGTTGGACAGCTGGTTGGAGGCGCAGAGTTTTTCCAACGGAGGTTTACCATCTGCGTGAGATGATGGGACTTTCGAGAGACTCTGAGATTTTTACTGTGCCATGGTCTGTTCTTATCAAATTACGGTATTGCTTTGCACTGTTGTACCTATATATTATAATTATGTGGTTTTTGTTAGTTTTTAAGTCGGTTTGTCATGTGTTTTCATGATATCATTCTGGAAAAACATTTTTATCATTTCTTAATGCATGCATTACTAAATGACAATAAAAGGGGACTGCATGTCCTCATAATCATTCCTATCCCTACCCTCAACTCTCTTTTACCCTTTATATACTTAAAAAACCTTTTTGTATCTTCTTTGAAATTAGTCGCCAGCTTCCTCTCATAGTTCATCTTTTCCTTCCGAATGACCTTCTTAGTTTCCTTCTGCAAGTTTTTTAAAGCTCCCCAATCCTCTATCTTCCCACTAGCTTTGGCATCCTTGTATGTCCTCTCTTTTGCTTTCACTTTGGTTCTGATTTTTCTTGTCAGCCATGGTAGTGTCCTTCTTCCCTTTGAAAATTTCTTCATATCTGGAATATATCTGACTTGTACTTCCTTCATTTTTTTCAGGAACTCCAGCCATTGCTCCTCTGCTGTCTTTCCTGCAAATGTCTTTTTCAATCAACTTTGGCCAGTTCCCCTCTCATGCCATTGTAATTTCTTTTATTCCACTGAAATACCAACACATTGGATTTTATTTTTTCCCTCTCAAATTTTAATGTGAACTCGATCATATTGTGATCACTGTTCCCTAAGGGTTCCTTAACCTTAAGTTCTCTTATCACCTCTGGATCTTTGCAGAACATCCAATCCAGCATAGCCGATACCCTAATGGGCTCAACAATAAGCTGTTCTAAAAAGCCATCCCTTAGACATTCTACAAATTCTCTCTCTTGAGGTCCAGTACTGACCTGGTTTTCCAATCCACTTTCATGTTAAAATCCACAACAATTTTCATGACATTGCCTTTCCTTTTCTTTGTAATTTATTTTTTATTGAAGTTCCTCACCAAACAAACATTTCCATAAGATGTATTTCAGATATTCTACATATTGTCATGAACCCCATGACGGGTTGAAAAGGACCAGCAGAAATGGAACACACCTGGAGTCTGGTTTACTGTAAATTAAAACTATGTTTATTACTACTACGAATTAATATTATTAAACCGAATAATACAATACAGGTTATAAACTATTATATATATATATATATATCCGTAAATGTGTGTGTGGATACAAAAAAAAATAGTCCAGGAGGTAGATATGTTAAATTGATGGAGAGAGAGTTAATTGAGTTGATGTTCAAGTTGGCAGCTTTAGTTGTTCTTGCTTCCAAAGTCTTCAGAGTCACTTCGTGTGACCCCCACACAGACACAGATGGACAGAGCTCCTTGTAGCGAACAGTCTACTAACCCACGGCACGGGTTCACCACCCGCAGACCCCAACAGGCAAGCTCTTACCTGCACTGGTAATCACGAGTCGAAATTAATCGGTCCGTCACCTCCACCCTCATGGTGGTCTTAAACTCCACCAGTGGTTTCCCGGGTAGCTTCCGCAGTTCTCTCGTGTTGTGTCTCCTCTGCCATTACCAGACCGAAGGATCAACTTTTTATAATCCATCCAAAATTTCAGCGTCCGTTAGCTCAACTGCTCTGAGCTGTTACCATGGTGACTTCCCAGCTCCTGTCTCAGCTCGCGCCGTACTCTCTCTCTCTTTTAATTGCCTCCTTGTTCATTAGACTGCTGAACTTTCTAGCAGTTTCTCACCTGCGTGACAATATTATATGTCATATAATCATATTTGCCACGAATCTCCACATAATATTTATCTGAGGTATACACCTATAGAAAAGAGAGGAAAGAAAGAACAAGTAAAAGGAGAAAACTATGTACAAGTAGGGAGTGATCTTTTTTTTACAACATATTCATTGATTTGTGAGAATAAAATCAGGCCTATGAGGTATTATGTAGTTGAACCATTTTTCCTGGTATGAATCAAATTGTTCCAACTTATGATTAACAGATGCTGTTATCTTCTCCATTTTGTAAATGTCCATTGTAATTTCCATTCATACATTTAAAGTTGGGCTCTCCTGTGATAACCATTTCCTGGTAAGACTCTTTTTATCAGCCACCAGCAGTATATTCATTAAATATTTATCTCTTTTCAACCATTCTTGAGGTATGTACTCAAAATATATGGTCATAATTTCTAAGGGTATTTCACATTTTAAAATGTCTTGTGTATCCCACTTCAATAGTCTTTGATAACGGGGCAATCCCAGAAAATATGATAATGGTTTGCATTTTGATTTCCACAATTTCTCCGGCAAACAGGGAGGTTACTATCATAATGGGATTTCTGGGATTTCTGAGAGGGTGTAATGAAATATCTTATCAAGTTTTTCCATCCAAATTCCCTCCATTTCTGTGAACTGGTACACTTCCATTGATATCTCCATATTATTGTCCATTCTTCCTCAGATATAATTATCCCTCCTTCCTTCTCCCATTTTGTTTTAATATATGTAGTCAAATGTGTTTTAAGATTTGACAAACCCTTATACGTGCTTGAAATGATTCTACTACTATTATCTGAATTATATGCTTTTCTAAGTAACTCTATCAAACATGTACTTGCCTTGGTTAGATTTTCAACCCTCCTATTAACATACTGTCACATCTGTAGATACCAATAAAAGTCTTGTTTTTCTAGTAAGTGTTTCCCTTTAAGCATTTCAAAACTGAATAGTGTTCCTTCTTTCATTATATTGCAAAGAACTGTTATTCCTTTAGCTGTCCAGTCCTTAAATCTAGCATCCAGTTTATTCGGCGTAAAATCCGAGTCATATGCACACCATTTAAAAATTGCAATATCTCCCTCTAGTTTATATTCTTTTATAATAGTTTTCCATATTTTAAGAGCCCATTTCACCCATGGATTATCAATAGTATTTATGTACCTTTGTAGGTTGTTATCAGCCAAGATTGCCTGTATGGGGATGGGAAGTATCCCCTCCTCAATGTTTTTCCATTGAGCGTCATATGATGGGTTGCACCAGCATATCACGGCTCTCAACTGTGCTGCAAAATAATCATCTCTAAGAGAAAGTAGGCCCCATCCCCCCTTTTCCTTGGCTAATTGCAAAGTTTTGAGACGAACTCTAGGCCTTTTACCTTGCCATATATATCTTGATAACATCTTGTTCCATTCATTGAATTGATTCTGATTAATCTCTATTGGTAGGGTCTGAAAGAGATATAATAGTCTGGGCAATATATTCATTTTAATGGATTCAATCCTTGAACTGAGACTAAAAAAAGGAATTAGGTTCCATCTTGTTATATCTTTCTTAATTTTTTATATATAGGCTGATAATTGTATTCTGATAATTTTGACAACTCTTTTGGTATAATGATGCCCAAATATTTGAAAGACTGTTTGCCATGCCCAAGGATATCTACTTTCAATTTCTCTTAGTGGGCTATAGTTATATGAAAGTAATTGGGTTTTATGTATGTTGACCTTGTATCCTGATAATTGACCATATTGTTCAAAGGATTGCATCAATTTAGGTAAAGAGTATGTTGGTTGCCCTAGATAGATCAAAATGTCATCTGCATAACAGGCCAATTTATGCTCTGTCCCTTTATTAGTAATTCCCCTGATATCTTCATTTTGTCTGATGTATTGAGCTAATGGTTCCAGATATAATGTGAAGAGTAACAGTGACCATGCACAATCCTATCTCATGCCCCTTTCTAGGGCAAAACTATTTGATAAATATCCATTGATTTTAATTCTAGCAGTAGAGTTGTCATATAGTGCCTGTATAGTTTTAATAATTGTGTCATGGAAACCAAATCTATGTAAAACCCTGTAAAGAAAAATCCAATTAATCGAATCAAATGCCTTTTCAGCATCCACGCTTATCACTATTGCTTCGATTTTATTTTTTGTATATGATCCATAATGTGAAGTGTCCTTCGTATATTGTCTTGTGTTTGGCATTGTTGTATAAAACCTGTCTGATCCTTATGTATCAGTATGGGTAGAAACTCTTCTAATCGTTTGGCCATGATGGAGGTAAATAATCTATAATCTACATTAAGAACGGATATTGGTCTAAATGACCCACATTCCATTTTATCCTTGCCTTCTTTCGGTATAGCTGAGATTATCGCCTCCTTCCAGCTGGGTGGCATTTGTGCCTTTTTTAGAGCCCAGTTCAGAGTGGGGAGTAACACAGGAATTAACTTATTTTTAAATTCTTTGTACCACTCTGCCGTATACCCATCTGAACCTGGTGACTTGCTTAACTTAAGCCTACTAATTGCAGCTTTTAGTTCAACTTCAGTTATGTCAGCAGTCATCGTTCTATTTTGTTCTTTGCTTAAAGTAGGTAACTCTATAGAATTCAGGAAAGTGTCAATTTGGGTTATGCTTCCCCCTGGAACTTTGGAATATAGAGTTTTGTAAAACAGTTCAAAAGCTTCTTGAATTTCATTTAGCTTATTTTTTTTATCATTTTTGTTCTTGGATCCCTAGTTCTAGGAATTGTATTTTTTGCTACCTTTCTTCAGTTTCCACGCCAATATTTTTATAGACTTAGATCGACTTTCATAATGTCTCTGTGTCAGAAACATTAAATTTTTCCTGATTTCTTGCGTAGCTAAACTATTTATTTCAGTACTAATTTTTAAAATTTCCTCTAATGTATCCTGTGCCAAATTTAATTTGTGTCTTTTTTCTAGTTCCTTCAGCCTATTTTGTAATTCCTCTGATGTTTTATTCTTTATTTTTTTCTTATATGAAGATATCGCTATAATTTTCCCTCTAGGACAGCCTTCAGAGTATCCCATAGAATGGGAGGTGAAACCTCTCCATTATCATTGAATTCTAAGTAAAGACCAATTTCTTTTTTAATTTGTTCCTTAAAGTAGGGATCATTGAGTAGACTTGAATTTAGTTTCCAAATAGTATTTTTTGGTTGTAGGTCAAAATCAATAGATAAATGTATAGGTGCATGGTCACTTACATCTATTGTCCCAATTCCACAGGTGTTTATTTTGTCTTTGTCTTTTCCAAATGTTATGAAATAGTCTATTCTTGTATATACAGAATGGGGGGCAGAATAATGAGTGTAATCCCTTCTGTCGGCGAAAAGGTCCCTCCATATATCAATTAAACCAACATCCTCAAAAAGTGTATTAACTCTCTTATGTAAGGATTTTGTTTCATACGTTTTTCTATTGGAAGAGTCTAACTTTGGTTGTAATTGTAGAATTAAGTCTCCCCCACATATCAGGAGACCTTCTGTTTCCATTACCATAATATTAGTAATTTTCTGAAAGAAACTAATATCACTTCCTGGGGGTGTGTATATATTCAATAGAGCAACTGAATTTCCATCTATATTCCCCCTTACCAGAATATATCTGCCCTCCTTATCCCCCATTTCGAATACTTTTTCAAAATTTAGCTTGCTTGAGATAAGAATAGCAACTCCTCTCCTATGTCCTGTTTTATATGAGGAGAAAAACAAATTAGTGAATTCTCTTTAGTTTTCAATGCTCATTATCACTTAAGTGAGTTTCCTGTAAATATACTACATGGGCTTATTCTTTTTTCATTTTGGATAGAATTTTACTGCATTTGATTGGATTTAACAGCCCATTGACGTTGAAAGAAATGAATCTTACTTTGTCCTTAGCCATGTGTATTTATCTGTCAATATATCATTGGAATTAGCAGAATAAAACTTAATCGATCTACTCCCTGAACAAATAAGAACCAAGAAATGCGAATAATTAAAAACAGGCAACGAAGGTGTGATTCCAAAGTTGAGGTCTCTAGTAGGTGACCCTGGGTTGAGCTAGAGGAAATGTCTAGCCGTGGGGGATAGCCCCTCCTCCCTGTGAGTTGGAGGTCCCCATTACAGTACCCATAAAAATAAGTGAACAAGTCTATAACCATTACACAGAAAAGATTTCCCTGTGTATTCCTCCCAAATATATATTCTCAATTAGGTAGGGAAAAAGGAGTGCATGAAAGAATAAAAAACTTGAGTGATATAAAATCCACATTATAATAAGTATTTCTTGAAATAGGTATAGCACCGTCTATTTTTGCTTCCGTTTATCTTATCAACACTTTTAAATTTAGACAAACCTTATGGCTCTGCTAGAGGGGGTGAGAACAGTCTTCGGAAAACTCATAGTCTCTTCCTGATATTCTCTTGCCCTCCTCCCATCCCCTGATTTCTCGGTTCTCTTATTATTTCCCAAGCAGATCAGGATAACTGCTCAGCCAGGCTTTCCCTCGGTTTGATCATGCTGACGGGCAGCCCTCTGTTCCTCATGTCTGGAGTCGCCTCTTCCACTGTCTGATACAGTTGCATACCATTTTCATAAAACACCCACAGTTAAGCGGGATACAGAGTTTGGAATCTAATCTTTCCTTGCTTTAATATTCGTTTTACTGCAGAGTATTCTTTATGTTTCTGCAGGATCGCTGGGGGGGTAAGCTTGATCAAAATATATTAATTTCCCATCCAAAAACATCCTCTTCTTACCCCAAGCCCTTCGTAGAATCTCTGCCTTGGTATTGTATCGAAGGAATCTAATTACTATTGAGCATGGCTTATCTTCTCTGTCTCCAGTGGGCCTCGGGACGAGCGCACAGAGCGCCCTCTCAATTTCAAGCTCCATAGTGGAGGGAGTCTCTAGCGCATCCCGCAGCAACTTTCCTACAAACTCCATGATAGACAAACCCTCCGCTCCTTCGGGAACATTGTATATCCTGATACTTCTTCGTTGTAATCTTCCCTTCTGGTCAATCAGCTTACTTTCTTGTTGATTTAATATTTTTATCGTCTTACTTAGCATCCATTCCATGTTTTGCACGCAATCTTCCACCTTCTCAATTCGAGTCTCTGCCACCGCTATTTTTTGATTGACCTTGGCTAGCTCTGACTTGATATCACTGAGTTGCTGTTTTATATCTTTTTGAAATCCCTGTATCTCTTCCAGAATTTTTATCACACTTGCCGCTTCGCCTGAACGAGGCCCATCGTCAACCTCACTAGCACGTGTTCAGGCAGGAGAGCCGCGCGTTGCACCTCTCTCGTCCATAGGCTCCGTAGTGATGCTTTTTTTTAATCTCCATTCATTTTCCCCATTCTTGTCCCACTTATCAATTCAGATATTTTCAAAAGTTCTTATATTTGATGGATTAACGGGGCAATATATGCGTTTTTCCGGAGGAGCTATTGATTTAAGCTGCCATTCTGGACGATGACGTCACCAGAACCCCGACATTGCCTTTCTGACACACGTTTTCTATCTCCTGCTGTAATTTGTAATTCACATCCTGGCTGTTGTTTGGAGGCCTGTATACAACTGCCATTAGGGTCCTTTTATCCTTGCCATTTCCTAACTCAACCCATAGAGACTCTACACTAGTGATTGCCAACCGGTCAATCGTGATCGACAGGTCGATCTTTGAGACTTTCCCAGTAGATCCTGAAAAAAATGAAAAATAAATACACAAATACTATTGTAAGGTGAGCATTATAAAAATAAGTAATACTAATTAGGATAATGGTAATATAGCAATACTCCCGCTACTGAAAGCTGTTTGTAAAGAGAGATTGTTTCCGGGTTGCGGGGTTTTAGTTCCGTTCTTTCTGCCCAGTGCACATGTGTGTAGCTCCCCCGCCATGCACCGCAGCAGAAAAGACCGGAAGTGAAACCCCGCGACCGGGAAATACTATCATAATTTTTATAATGCTCACATTACAACACCTTTAATTCTATGTTTCATTATTTAATTTTATTTCAACACAAAAAATAAAGGAATAAAAATTGACTGTTCCACTCAGTGTAATGACTGGGGCTGAATACTTTCTGCTATTTCCCTGAAATTTGGCTCATAACTACGGACAGCCGGTTTGAGACAGTCTGTGACGTGTCTGTCAGTAAGTAGGGTTGCCAACTGTCCCGTATTAGCCGGGACATCCCATATATTGGGCTAAATTGGTTTGTCCCATACGGGACCACCCTTGTCCCGTATTTCCCCCGCTAAGGTAGAGTGTTCCTATGAAACTGTTTGTAAGCCAAAATGGCGTAAAGAGAAGCAATTACCATTAATTTATATGGGAAAAATTTTTGAGCGTTCCCAGACCCAAAAAATAACCTACCAAATCATACCAAATAACACATAAAACTTAAAATAACACTAACATATAGTAAAAGCAGGAATGATATGATAAATACACTGCCTATATAAAGTAGAAATAATGTATGTACAAAGTAGTTTCACTTAACAGAATCAGGAAGATTAAGCCAAAACCAATTTGTAGGAACAAATCGGCACGTACACGCATGCGCATGTCACATATGCACATGTCGCGCATGCGCACACAGGTGCCTGCGCAAGGCTTCACAGTCATGGTAGTGTTTCTCGGGGTAAACACAAGTTTCCCGTACTTGACTGCTACTTTTGTCCCTTATTTGGGAGTGAGAAAGTTGGCAACCCTATCTGTAAGACAGCTCCTGTACTTAGATTTCATTATTTTCATCTGTTGCAGCACAGCACTCTCGCAAACCTCCTGACAGACTGAATATTCGAATGGACAGTTTCCTTTGTTAGACTGAATGTTGAATCTGCCATGTTTTTCAGGTGTTTTGTATTGGTAGACTGTTACTGAGACATTCGTATAAGTTTCAGAGGTACGCAAGATAATAACACCACTGTTTTTCGTTTCCCAGTTCTTTTACATTTGGGGAATGTTGGAATTTAAAGGGGGAGAAGTGTTGTAATGTGAGCATTATAAAGATAAGTTAATACCAATTAGGATAATAGTAATATAGCAATACTCCTGCTATAGAAAGCTGTCTGTAAACAGAGATTATTTCTGGGGTTGCGGGGTTTACTTCAGGTCTTTTCTGCGCACGTGTGTATAAGTCCCTCCTCTGCATTGGTTTTGCCGTCCCAGATGAAGTTGTTCCTTTGGACATGAAGTTGTCGAGTGGTCCTTTTTCAAAGTAGAAGTTATTACAAAAGGTATGAAGTATTGTAATATTCTTAAAGAAAGACAGCTATGGCCTATTTGATATGGTAGTTACAGTGTTTTCTTGGTTGAATTAATTTGAACGTTTGACAAAAGCATTTTATATAATTCAAATACAATTAGCCCAAATAAAAGGCCTCAAGTTGGAAGTACAATCTGAGTTGTTTTTTCTCTAAGCGATTTAGTGGGTAGATCTTGCCTTTCACTAAGGCCGAGGTAGGGAATCTTGGGTTTAAGAAGGTTAGCGACCACTACTCTACACCTTCCAATCATATGTCATCTCTTTCCAATGATTTAATATTACTTCTTATACATAGTGCCACACCACCCCCTCTGCCTACTAACTTATCTTTCCAATATATTGTATATCCTTGGATGTTCAGCTCCTAATGGCAGCCATCCTTTAGCCAAGTTTCAGAGATGGCCACAACATCATATTTGCCAATCTGTAGCTGAATTTCAAGATCATCTATTTTATTCCTTATGTTGCGTGCATTCAAATACAACACTCTCAGTCCAGTATTTGTTGCTTTCTGTTTTAACTGCACCAAGCCTCTATTGCCCTGTATCTCGTGCCACTGGCTTTGATTATGCCTCATCTCCTGCCTGTTCTTTCTATTACCTCTTTTGCATGCTATCTTTGATTTATTTCTGCTTTCTCCTACCTCAGCCCTATCACTCTGGCTCCCATCCCCCTGCCAAATTAGTTTAAACCCTCCCTAACAGCTCTATTAAATGTGCCCGCTAGGATATTGGACCCCTTTGGGTTCAGGTGTAACCCGTCCTTTTTGTACAGGTCATACCTCCCCCAGAAGAGGCCCCAGTGATCCAGGAGTCTGAATCCCTGACCCCTACACCAGTCTCTCAGCCACACATTAATATGCCTGATGGTGCTATTCTTGCACTCACTAACACATGGCACGTATTACTTGTTTCACTACATACACCCATACATAGGCAAATATTTCCAGCATCCAATGGAAGGTGTACTCGAAGGACTGTACAACCATATAATTGTGTAAGGGCATTCTGAGTTTCAGAGTTCCTTAGTAATTTGTTATTTGAGAAAAATATCTCCTCGGGATCAGAAATACCTATCCCAGATATTTTTCAATATTTGACCATGTACTTCATTGGTTTAACACTTTTTAAATGAGGAATGCAGGAGCCATGATATAGTGCCAGATTACTAACCACATACACACAACCATCATTCACCACAACTGCACAACTCACACACAACACACAGCTTACCCATGGATTCAGTATCCCACTGTAGTAGTCATCTCAGAAACTCATTAAATACATTTGCCAACTCTTTATCTTCTTTATGGTCAGAAATTATATCCGCTGCCACAGATATAATCTTATATGTATTCCTGCCAATGGTAACTATGACCTTTTGCAGAACCCTACTCATCCAGTAATCACCATGATTATCCAAACCCCTTTCAGCAGCCAAACTCCAATGAAGTGAAGAAGAACTCGATCCTGAAACATCTGGACAGCAAAGATGCATACATCAGGATGTTCTTTATCGACTACAGCTCGGCTTTCAACACTATCAACTCTTCAAAACTAATCAATAAGCTTCAAGACTTCCTTGTGCAATTGGATCCTTGATTTCCTCACAGACTCCAGTCACTTCAGTTTGGCAGCAGCATCTCCTCTACAATCTCCATCAGCACAAGTGCACCACAAGGCTGTGTGCTTAGCCCCTTGCTCAATCCGCTTTACATTTATGACTGTGTGGTAAAGCACAGCTCCAATGTGATTTTTAAGTTTGCTGATGACACCACTTTCGGAGGCAGAATCAAAAATGATGAATTAGCGTACAGGAGGGAGATTAGAAATCTGGCTGAGTATTTATTTATTTTTATTTCAAGATACAGCATGGTAACAAGCCTTCCAGCCCAACGAGCCGATACTGCCCAATTAGACCCATGTAACCAATCGTGGAATATGGGAGGAAACCCATGTGATCAGGGGAGAAAATACAAATTCCATACAGAGAGCAGCAGAATTAAACCCAGATCACTAGTGCTGTAATAACCCCTTCAGTACTGTGCCGCTCCAAGTTCTTGGTCCATCCTTCTTTCCCAACAGTACACACTTCTACCAGTTCTGGTCTGAAATGTTAATTCTGGTTGTATCCTATAGATGCTGCCTGACCCCTTGAGTGTTCCAGTATTTTCTCTTTTTATTTCAGGTTTTCACCATTTAAGGTACTTTGTTTATATTTTGCTACTATTCTTAATTCAATGGTTCCATTTCATATCAGAGAATGTACAAAGTATACCATCTCCTTTTTGCAGAAATGCAAGATAATGCACACAATACAACTCCTAAATGGGATCCCCATAAGATAAGTTCATATTTATCTTTCATTTCACCAACTCCTCCCCAACATCAATCATTTCTGCAGTCTCCTGATATCCAAGCCCTGATTTTCCAGTCCTGTATCCCTACCCACACTTTTACTCACTCTCAGTTAACGTCCCCTCTCCAAGCAAATTCATCCCCACCACAGTTCAACACAACAAAGACCCTCAACGTCTCTCTCTGTCATGCCACAGCACATAATCATCACAGGAAAAGCACAAATCTGCCACTTGCTTAGCACATTGCTCCATGCAACTAGCTACAAACTCAGCTAATACTAATCTCTTTCAGCTAATACTAATCTCTTTCAAGTAGAACTTAGAATAATTGAAAGAATGTGGCACAAGTTGCACAAGTAATACTCAATCATTATGATCCTATTATAGGTTCTATAATTGTCCTCTGTTCAATTACAGTGGTCATTTTACCCTTACAGAAGAAGATTTCACACAGCTCCAGGCAAAAATAGACTGGTGGAGAGGGGCTGCATTGACAAATTCCTGGATTAAACAGTCCTTGTAAATGCTAACAATCCATAGCAGAAATTATTTTTTTACCTAAAATAAATTTTATTCAGAAAAAGTTTACAAAAATAAACCGTGCAACACTATTTCATTCTTACATTTGTAGACAATGCAGTCAATTTTAAGTTATGTTTCTGAAAACCAATAGCCACTCATGTGACTCACTGGGGTGGTACAGTACTACAGTTATCGATGGCCAGAAAAACTATACATAAACAAAAACTGACAAACAACTAATATGCAAAAGGAGGGGAACTCTGCAAATAAAAAAAGATAACACTGAGAACGTGAGTTGTAGAGTCTTTGAAGGTGAGCCTGTAGCTTGTAGAATCAATTGAGTGAAGTTATTTGAGGTGATTATTGAGGTGAGTAAAGTTATTCACACCGGTTCAGGAGCCTGATAAATGAGGGGTAATAATTGTTCCTGAATCTGGTTGTGTGGGACCTACGGCTCCTGTATGTACTACCAGATGGCAGCAGCGAGAAGAGAGCATGGCCTGGATGATGAGAGTCCTTGATGATGGATGCTGCTTTCTTGCGGCAGCGCTTCTTGGAATTGTGCATAATTGTGGGGAGGGTTTTGCCTGTGATGAACTGGGTTGTATTCACCACTTTTGGTAAACTTTTCCATTCCTGCTCATTTGTGTTTCCATTCCAGGCTGTGATGCAAACAGTTAGAATATTTTCAACTATGCATCTATAAAAATTTGACAAAGTTTTGGGCGGCATGCCGAACCTACACAAACATCTAAGAAAGTACAGGCACTGCACAGCAGTGTTTCTTTGAAATGACACTTCGTGCTGGTGCCAGAACAGATTGTCACAGCAACAATATCTTACTCAATATCAGCAAGACCAAGGAGCTGATTATTGGCTTCAGGAGGAGGAAACCATAAGTCCATGAGCAGTCGTCACTGGGAAATCTAAAGTGGAGAGAATAAACAACTTTAAATTCCTCACCCAGCATGTAATAGCAATTATGAAGAAAGGACAGTAGTGCCTTTACTTCCTTAGGAGTTTGTGAAGATTCCGCATGACACCTATGACTTTGAATAACTCCTATAGATATGTTGTGGAGAGTATATCGATTGGGTGCATCACAGCCTGCTTTGGAAACACCAATGCCTTTGAAAAGAAAACCCTGCAGAAAGTAGTGGATATGGCCCAGTCCATCATGGGCAAAGGCCTCCGCACCATTGAGCACATCTATACAGAGCATTGTTACAGGAAAGCAGTATCCATCATCAGGGACCGCCCCACCACCACCACCATCCAGTCATGATTCCTTCTCATTGCTGCCACCAGGAAGAAAGTACAGGAGCCTCAGGACTCACATCACCAGGTTCAGGAACAGTTGATTCCCCTCAAGCATCAGGCTCCTGAACCAAAGGGATAACTTTACTCAGCCTCACCTGCGACATCACTGAACTGTTTTCACAACCCATGAATTCACTTTCAAGGACTCTTTATCTAATATTCTCGATATTTTTGCTTATTTATTTATTTTTTATTATCATTGTTATTTTTTTCTCAGTTAAAGCTGAGGTACAGGCAGAGCAAGCACACTCATTTCTCAATTGCTAGGAACTTTTGGAGTATTCTAGTGGTGTTTAATATTGTGGCGTCTTGGCAACATCCTCCTATATCTCTTTTGCACTCTTTCCAGTTTAACCATGTCTTTTCTATAACAGGGTGTCTAAAACTACACATAGTACCCCAAGTGTGGCCTCACCAATCACTGATAGAACTGTAACATAAGGTCCCAATTCCTATACTTAGTGCCCTGACTGATGAAGCCTAGAAAGCTAGATGACTCTTTTTCATCACCTGTGATGCTGCTTTCAACAAACTAATTTCCTTGGGGATCAATAAAGTATCTATTTATCTATCTACACACTTGTATTTCTAAGTTATTCTATTCTGTTACACTCCCTAGTATGTAAGTCCTGTGCTGGTTTGACTGCAAAATACTTGTACATCACCTCACATGTATCTGTTTTGAAATCCATTTGCCACTGCTTGTCCACTTCTTAACAGATCAAGATCCTTTGCTAATCTACAATAATCATATTCAACATCAACAGCAGCTCTTAATTTTGTCATCCACCAACTTATTGATCAAGCCTTGAGTATTCACATCCAAGTCGTTTATATAAATAACTAAGAACAAGGGTCCCAGCACCAAACCCTACAGCACACCACTAGTCACTGGCCTCCATTCCAAGAAACAACTCTCCACCACCCTCAGAGCCAATTTTAAATTCACTAAACTAGCTCTTCCTGGATTCCATAACCTTCCATGCCAACCTGGACGCTTGACATCACTCTCTCAGAAACCTCCCACTTGTTACTTATTCCTTTCCCTTCAAACAGACTCACCCATTCGACTTCAGTGAGACACTGCGAAAATCATCCAGAATAAGCCCTGTTCCAGTTTCGTACTCCAACCTGTGTATTTATCCTATGCTTTTTCATTACTATCCTAAAACCAGTAGAATTTTGGTCACTAGAACCAAAATGCTCCTGGCTGCTACTTCAGTTACCTGACCTGCCTCACTCCCTAAGGTTCAGTTTTGCACCCTCCCTAGTAGGGCCCTCTATGTATTGACTCAGGAAACTTTCCAGGACTTACAACTGTTACATTCATTGCCCCAACCAACAAAAGCAAGTATGCTATAGTCCTTTTTACCACTTTATTCACTTGTGTTGCACTTCCCAGGAGCATCAAAAGATTCCTCAGTACATCAATGCTTCTAGGTATTCTGCCATTTACTGTGCATTTTCCTCTCACATTTGACTCCCCAAAATGAATCACCTCACACTTGTCTGGATTAAATTCCATCTGTTATTTTTCTGCCAAAATTTTCACTTGATCTATATCCTGCTGTACCCTTTGACAACCTTCCTTACTCTCTGCAATCATGTCGATCCTGTACCACACAATTAGCTACTTCCACAAGGGAGGAGTTCACTTAGTGTTCAAGCAGAGTTACCAATAAAGTTCAGCTGAATATCCTGCAAGACTGGTGTCTTGGTGTTTTCTGCACTATCCCTCAATATCGAACACAACAGATCTCAGTTCTAATTCTTTTAGATGCCTTCAACACAACTGACCACGAAGATCACCTTGAGAATTGGGTTGGCCTCTCTGGTAGCATCCCTATTGGTTCTGCTCATATATCTCAGAGAGAATCTTTTTGTCTTTCTAAGAGATATGATGTACATTTTGGTGTTGCTCAGGGAAGCTGTCCTAGTCCCCTACTCGAATCCTTATACAGTATGTGCTCCCCTTAGGAAACATCATTAGAGAGCATAAACTTGATTTCCACGGTTTAGCAGATGACACACAATTGTATATCTTGGTTGAGCCTAACACTGTTGGATTCTGATGTTGTAATCCAAGGTTCTTTTGGAAGTCAAGAAAGAAGCATAAAACTTACTACTTCATGATCATTTTATTAAGCTCTGATAGAACAAAGAAAATTGGAAATGTAGAGCTGCAAAAGTCTAACAGCTAAGAACAAAGACCAGGAAAATACTAAAAAATGAATTAAGAGAATAAGAATAAAAAATGGTGAGGCAAATCGTTTAGCTCTTTTTATATTATAGATAAGAAACATTCCATTCAAATTTGCAGATGAGTGTTTGCTAATTAGACAGCCCCTATTTAAATATACGATACCAAAGAACCTTCCAGATTCATACAGAATTCTAACCACTAGGGGACACACTGAACAATTATATATACATACTGTGACCACTAGGGAACATACTAAATGGTTACATGTATATATGTAATAGTATAAAATGCAAGCATGCAATAAATTGTTAAACTGCAAAGAAAATAACCATTATACAGTCGAATTCAACATCATCCTAACTTCTCTGACTTCTGGTATGGCTGCAATAAACAAATGATGAGCAATAATTTCCTAAAGCTAAATGAAGATAAAACTGTTAGACTTTTAGTTGGCCCCAAAGCCAAAAGAGAAACTTCTCGATAAACTTGAGAACTTGGCTCCCACTAAAAATCGAAAGTAACAATGCTGGATGTTATCGTGACTCAGATCTGAATCTTAAATCCCACATGAAGAAAAAGTCCAGAGCAGCATTTCTACACTTAAGAAATATTGCAAATGCACATCTATTTCTGTCATGTAATGATGCTGAAAAACTAATTTACACCTTTATATCAAATAAACTAGATTACTGCAATGCACATTTTACTGTTCTTCCAAAGAAAATATTGACAAACTTCAACTCAGTTAGAAAGCCGTTGCTAGACTTTTAACTAAAACTTGGATGAGGGTTCATCCTAATTGCTCAGTATTGGCTTCCTGTATCTTTTGGAATTCATTTTAAAGTTCTCTTATTTGTTTCTAAAGTTCTCAATGGTCTGGGACCAGTGTACATCACATTTTATAATCCCGCTCGAGCTCTTAGGTCTTCTTCTGCGGTCTCTTAAATTTAAACAACCTCCTTCAAAAAAATTGGCAGATTGGCTTTTTTAAATTACACTCCTAAATATGGAACTAAACATCTAAAACTATAAGGGATGCAGACTCAGTTGACACTTTGAGATGCGAACAGAAAACCCAGTTATATAACATTGCTCTGACCCCGACGCAGACTGGGAGACCGCTTTGCTGAACATCTACGCTCTGTCCGCCAGAGAAAGCAGGATCTCCCAGTGGCCACACATTTTAATTCCACATCCCATTCCCATTCTGACATGTCTATCCACGGCCTCCTCTGCTGTAGAGATGAGGCCACACTCAGGTTGGAGGAACAACACCTTATATTCCGTCTGGGTAGCCTCCAACCTGATGGCATGAACATCGACTTCTCTAATTTCCGCTAAGGCCCCACCTCCCCCTCGTACCCCATCTGTTACTCATTTTTATGCACACATTCTTTCTCTCACTCTCCTTTTTCTCCCTCTGTCCCTCTGAATATACCTCTTGCCCATCCTCCGGGTCACCCCCCCCTCCTTGTCTTTCTTCCCGGACCTCCTGTCCCATGATCCTCTCGTATCCCCTTTTGCCTATCACCTGTCCAGCTCTCGGCTCTATCCCTCCCCCTCCTGTCTTCTCCTATCATATTGCATCTCCCCCTCCCCCTCCAACTTTCAAATCCCTTACTCACTCTTCCTTCAGTTAGTCCTGACGAAGGGTCTCGGCCTGAAGCATCGACTGCGCCTCTTCCTATAGATGCTGCTTGGCCTGCTGCGTTCACCAGCAACTTTGATGTATGTTGCTTGAATTTCCAGCATCTGCAGAATTCCTGTTGTTTGCTCTTAATTAACATCATTTTGTTTTTTATTTTTATGTTTGCACTTTATCAGATTGTAAAGTACTTCGAAACAACATTGTTTGTATGAAAGTGCTCTATAAATAAGTGTTTTTATTTGGTCCGATCATCCATATATTACAACAACATCAATTCCTGCACTGATCCTTGTGGAACACCACTGCTCACAGACCTCTATCCCGAATAGCACAACCCACAACTACCCTTTGTCCTCTATGAATGAGCAAATTTTGAATCCAGCCTACCAACTCACATTGGATCTCACGTGATTTAATCTTCTGGATTGTCCTACCACAGAGAACTTTGTCAAATACTTCACTAGAGATTATCCATTATCCTACTTCATCAACTATCTTTATCATCTCCTCAGAAACTCAGTTAAGCTTTGTGAGACACAGTTTTTACTGCATTAGGCCCCATATCCCTCTATATCTTTCCTATCTAAATACTGAGCTAATGCTGTTTAAACTTTATAATTAGATCCTCATCTACTATTTCCTCTGGAATCATGTTTTGGACAATCACCACTCTCTGAATAAAAAAAAACTCATCCATTGAATCTCCTTTAAATTCCTCCCCTCTCACCTTAAATCTCTGTCCTCTAATTCTAGATTTTCCTGCCCTAGGAAAAAGATTCTATCTGTCCTAATTATGTCTCTCAGAATTATATAAACTTCTATAAAGCCTATAACTTAAAATTAACAGTGGATAATAAATATCTAATATCATGCATGAATTATAAAACAAGAATTATTAATGGTGCTTCCCTTGAAGAGTGATGCATCCTTAAAGTAAATCATGGAAATTGTTCCTGAAGTTCTGTATCCATGTAACATCACTGCTTTAAGTAAATTCAACGTTCTGCTGTATGCTGACACTTGCAGAAAGGCGGCCGAAAGCAAGAAATGACTCCGTCGGGGCACCAATGAAATCACTTACAGTAAAACAGCTGGGAAAATTAACAGCGTGCCAGAGGCTTTCCTGAAACAGGATTAGTACCATCATGTACATGTCATAATATTTTTTGAATAAACTCATTTGAAACTCAGTAGCCCTTCAAAAAAGGTTCAAGTATTGTAACATGCAATTAACCCATGCCCATTGAATGCAGTACAAACAGCATATTAACTTTGCGCCTTTTGTTCATTATAATTATTTCAGCATTGATTCAGTGGTCCGCACTGTTAATTGAATGGGGGCACCAGCAAGAGCTAGATTCCATCTCTTGCACCCGGGCTGGAGCAGGTG
This sequence comes from Mobula hypostoma, assembly GCF_963921235.1. NCBI lineage: Eukaryota > Metazoa > Chordata > Chondrichthyes > Myliobatiformes > Myliobatidae > Mobula > Mobula hypostoma. The sequence goes on from NC_086111.1 coordinate 16,406,835, forward strand.
CTGGCATTTGTGCAGGAAGCAATTGGATCTCAGAATTTTAGATCATAAGATATCGGAACAGAATTTAGCTATTTGGCATACCAAGTCTGCATATCCATTCATTCATGGCTGATTTATTTCCCTTCTCAACCCCATTCCCTGACCTTTTCCTTATAATCTTTGACCCCTTACCAATTAAGAAGCTATCAACATCCACTTTAAATAAACAATGACGGCCTCCATAGCCATCTGTGGCAATGAATTGCACCCTCTGGCTAAATACTTCCTCTCCATCTCTATTCTAAAGGGATATATTTCTATTCTGAGGCCATGCCCTCTAGTCCTAGACTCTCCCAGGATTGGAAAGATCCTCTCCATGTCCATTCTGTCCAGCTTTTCAATATTTGGTATATTTCAATGAGATCTCCCGTTATTCTTCTAAACTCCAGTGAGTACAGGCCCAAAGCTATTAAATGCTTCTCATACATTAACTTTTATGTGCCTGGGATCATTCTTGTGAACTCCTCTGGACTTTTTCCAATACCAGCAATTCTTTTCTTAGATATGGGCCCAAAACTGCTCACAATACTCCAAATGTGGTCTGACCAACGCCTTATAAAGCCTCAGCACTACGTTCTTGCTTTTATATTATAATACTCTAGAAATTAATTATAATGTTATATTTGTCTTCCTTATCACTGAATTAACCTACAAATTAACTTTTAGGGAATCCTGCACTAGGACACACAAGTCTCTTTGCACCTTGGATTTCTAAATTTGCTTCCCAGTTTATGCCTTTATTCCTTGTGCCAAAGTGCATGACTATACATTTCCCTACACTATGTTCCATTTACCACTTCTTTGCCTATTCTCCTAATCTGTCCAAGTCCTTCTGCAGACTCCCTGCTTCCTTAACACTACCTGCCCCTCCACTTTTTTAAAATTATCCACCAACTTGGTCACAAAGCCATCAATTCTGTCATTCAGATCATTAATGTTGTGTTTGTGCACAACCAGATATCAATTAAATAAAAACACACATGCGGGTGATGGCTTTCACTGGTGTATTCACATTGCGGCAAGAGAGAGAGAGAGAGAAACAGAGAGACAGAGAGAGAGAGGGAGGGGGAGAGAGCAATGTACATGCACAAACAACAGATCAGTAAGTAGTACTGGGGGGAGAGCATTGCTCTAAAGGAAATAGATCCATACATTACACTCTTCCCTCTTTAGATTGATGCAACATAAAACCAGAGGCCACAGTTTAAGAATAAGGGGTAGGTCATTTAGAACGGAGTTGAGGAAAAACTTCTTCACCCAGAGAGTGGTGGATATATGGAATGCTCTGCCCCAGAAGGCTGCGGAGGCCAAGTCTCTGGATGCTTTCAAGAAAGAGATGGATAGAGCTCTTAAAGATAGCGGAATCAAAGATTATGGGGATAAGGCAGGAACTGGATACTGATTGTGGATGATCAGCCATGATCACAGTGAATGGCGGTGCTGGCTCGAACGGCCGTATGGCCTACTTCTGCACCTATTGTCTATTGTCTAAAACTGTATTAACAAGACTCTAACAAGACATTCAATTTCCCTTTCATAAACCCATATTCCAAATAAACATGCTTTCACAATAACAGTTCACAACTAACTTCACAGTTCTAAAAGTTCAGTTTTTAGGAGGGAGCTCTGTTTCTTTCAAGGTAGCGCCTCTGGACCTGTGGAGTGGCACTGGGTTTGGTAGGTGATTTGTCTAAGGCAACATTCTCAATTTCCCGTGTCATGTTGCTTTCAGTGACATGCTCATTACTGAGATATGAGTTTGGCGGCTGTAATGTGCCTGTCTTGTTGGATACAATCGTCTCAGGGGTGTTCTTCCGTTGAGCATCCAGTATCTGGTCCACATGACAGCTCCATGTCTGATCTCCAACATCCACTGTGTACATCAGTGGTCCAGTTCTTGTAGTTATCAAGTCAAGTCACCTTTTATTGTCATTTCGACCATAACTGCTGGTACAGTACACAGTAAAAACGAGACAACGTTTTTCAGGACCATGGTGCTACAAGAACAATACAAAAACTACACTGAAATATGTAAAACAACACAAAACTACACTAAACTACAGACCTACCCAGGACTGCATAAAGTGCACAAAACAATGCAGCATACAATAAATAATAAACAAGACAATAGGCACAGTAGAGGGTGGTAGGTTGGTGTCAGTCCGGGCTCTGGGTATTGAGGAGTCTGATGGCTTGGGGGAAGAAACTGTTACATCATCTGGTCGTGAGAGCCGGAATGCTTTGGTGCCTTTTGCCAGATGGCAGGAGCGAGAAGAGTTTGTATGAGGGGTGCGTGGGGTCCTTCATAATGCTGTTTGCTTTACGGATGCAGCGTGTGGTGTAAATGTCTGTAATGGCGGGAAGAGACACCCCGATGATCTTCTCAGCTGACCTCACTATCCGCTGCAGGGTCTTGTGATCTGAGATGGTACAATTTCCAAACCAGGCAGTGATGCAGCTGCTCAGGATGCTCTCAATACAACCTCTGTAGAATGTGGTGAGGATGCGGGGTGGAAGGTGGATTTTTCTCAGCCCAAACAGAAAGTAGAGATGCTGCTGGGCTTTCTTTGCTATGGAGCTGGTGTTGAGGGACCAGGTAAGATTCTCTACCAGGTGAAGACCAAGAAATTTGGTGCTCTTAACGATCTCTATGGAGGAGTCATCGATGTTCAGAGGAGAGTGGTCGTTCCGTGTCCTCCTGAAGTCAACAACATCTATAGGGTGTCCACTCGTCTTCTCGGTAATCACGTGCTAGGACTTCCTGTCCAATCTCGAAGCTCCTTGCTGCTTCACTTGGCAACAGGCTGAACTGTTTATTCTGTATTTCCCTCCAGAAGTCTCATTTCAGTAGGTCTGTGTGAGATCTCAGATTCCTGCTCATGAACGGCATTGCAGGTGTTTAATTTGTCATCGCATGAACAGAGTTCAATACACAGAAGGGAAGTTATCTACCTTGTGCAGTAGGGAAATGGCCTATTTGTCCATCACTTTAATGAACTTCTTGAAGGTTTGGATAAACATTTCAGCTAACCCATTCATTGCTGGGTGGTGAGGAGCTGACTTGAAATGTCTGATGCCATTTTTCTTCATGAACAGTCAGAATTCTTCTGACGTGTATTGTGGTCCGTTGTCACAATTTGTTCGGGTAAGCTGTTACTGGCAAGGATAGTCCTCAGAGTGGAGACAGTCTTTTGCTGACGTGGTTGACTTCGAAAGAGTATCAACAGCAATCAGAAACATGGAGTAGGTGAATGGCCCAGAAAAGTCAATATGTACTCTTTGCCATAGCGATGACATGGTCATGCATCTTGAATATTTTGGCATCCCAAACAGCTTTTGGCCAAGTTTTCAAACTGTTTATTTATTTCTGGCCACCACGCGTAGCTCCAGGTGAGACTCTACATCTTGACTGTACCCAGGTGTCCTTCATGCAGATTTTTTAACACTCTGGTGCACAGTTTAGAGGGGACCACAACAGGAGATCCACACATCAGCGTACTTTGACATACTGACAGTTGGTCTCATCTCACTGACAACTCTGGAAACATAGGGTTACCACGAGCTGGCCACCCATGCATGGTGATTTCATAGACTTTTGATAATGTCAGATCACTCCTTCTTTCCCTTTGTATTTTGGAATTTGTTACCAGCAACTGGTTCACCAATGCAGTGTGGAACACTTCTGCTGGGTCACAGTATGAAGGCTTTTTCTCTTCAGTTGCCAATAGTGGAAGGCATGACAAGCCGTCAACATTGCTGGGTTGTTTGATACCCTTGAACTCTATGTCGTAATAGTGCCCTATGTTGAAACTGGGTAGCAGTCATCACTGGAATTCCTTGGCTGGGATTGCAAATGGACACAAGGGACTGGTGATCTGCACCAGTGTAAGCTTTTGACCGTAGAGGTAGTTGTGGAACATCTTTATTCCCCATACTAGACTAAGGGCCTCTCGGTCGATCTGTGTATAGTTGCGTGCTGCACTCGTCAGTGATCTTGAAGCAAACTAGACAAAGAGGGCAGAGCCACGGTTTACATAGCCCAGGTATGAAGTATCATGGAGTGTGCCTGCTTATCATGGATGAATGCCTCACAGAGTGTCCTCAGCCAGCTTGATTCCATTCAAAAAAAGGCTCTCAGCATTATAGGTGTAGATGACACCACAGCTCGTGAGAAGCTGGCCATTGGTAGCTTACACCACAGACGACAGGTTGCTGCAGCTACTGTGCTACACAAAATGCACACCAGCCACAGCCCTGCAGACCTTCACGCCATGCTGCCTTCATCTTATGAGAGATGGCGCACCACATGATCAAGTTTATCTATGTCTGCTCATGCTGTTTCTATGCCTGATGCGAGAACCTACACACTGGATAGAAGCTTCCTTTACTGTGCTATCAGAATTTGGAACAGCCTTCCAGATGCTGTGGTTGGTAACATCTGCGACGATGGGGTCCAAACCTTCAAGAGTCGAGTGCCCAAACACCTATCATCTCTGGGAGAGAAGTCACACGCTTCTTCATAAGCTGTCATGAAGGGGACCAGGATGGCAATGCTTGGTTGTTGGTAGGTAGGGTTAATACCTGACTTTCAAGAGCACTTGTGAGTTATGTTCCGGCTGGACTTAGTCCCTAAACTGCTGGAGAACAGTACGGAAAGAACAGGTGCTGTTTTCTCTCAGTAGGGATTCATTTTTAGTTCCAAGTGTTCCTGCCACGTTTTGTCACACTGCAACCTTATCCTTCAATCTCTTTGAATTATGGAGGTCAGCATGTGTATAAATGTCTCTCTCCAGCAGACTTCATCATGATCATCATGACTCCAGTATTTCTACTATTTTTTAATGTTTCTTAATTTTACATATGATTTTTTTTGTGTTCTATCACTGAGCAGCAGTGAACCATCTGACCGGCCTATCAGAGTTCTCTTTGGGAACTGGCTAACTTGATCAGCATTTCTGATCTGGCTATTGTTCAAGATTGCACTTAATAAAAAAAAACGTAATTGGGCGTTCATCCATCTTTCATAATGTTAGACAAAATGGCTCAGATGCCATAAGGGGACACATCACACACTAGTCTGATGGGCAGGGATGGATCATAATGGCTGAGCAATTCATCTCATGTTATCAGTCTCTTTATTATTTTGAATGCTTTTTCACATCTTTCTGACCATTCCCACTTTGCTCCTGTCTGTAGCAGTGTATTCAATGGATGCAACACTGTTGCAATGTTTGGGAGAAACCGGTAGTAGTAGTTTAGAAGGCCCAAGTATGACCTGAGTTATGACACATTTTCTGGTTTGGGTGCGTGTAACACTGCTTCAATCTTCTCTTGTGCCTTACGACTTTGGTGGAAAAGCTGTTGGAAAAGATTCTTAGAGATAGGATCTCTGGGCATTTAGAGAATCATGGTCTGATCAGGGACAGTCAGCATGGCTCTGTGAAGGGCAGATCGTGTCTAACAAGCCTGATAACGTTCTTTGAGGAGGTGACCAGGCATATAGATGAGGGTAGTGCAGTGGATGTGATCTATATGGATATCTATAAGGCATTTGACAAGGTTCCACACAGTAGTCTTATTCAGAAAGTTAGAAGGCATGGGATCCGGGGAAGTTTGGCCAGGTGGATTCAGAATTGGCTTGCCTGCAGAAGGCAGAGGGTCGTGGTGGAGGGAGTACATTCAGATTGGAAGATTGTGACTAGTGGTGTCCCACAAAGATCTGTTCTGGGACTTCTACTTTTGGTGATTTTTATTAACGAACTGGATGTGGGGGTAGAAGGGTGGGTTGGCAAGTTTGCAGATGACACAAAGGTTGGTGGTGTTGTAGATAGTGTAGAGGATTGTCAAAGATTGCAGAGAGACATTGTAAGATGCAGAAGTGGCCTGAGAAGTGGCAGATGGAGTTGAACCTGGAGAAGTGTGAGGTGGTACACTTTGAAAGGACAAAATCCAAGGCAGAGTACAAAGTAAATGGCAGGATACCTGGTAGTGTGGAGGAGCAGAGGGATCTGGGGGTACATGTCCACAGATCCCTGAAAGTTGCCTCACAGGTGGATAGGGTAGTTAAGAAAGCTTATGGGGTGTTAGCTTTCATAAGTTGAGGGATAGAGTTTAAGAGCCAGGAGGTAATGATGCAGCTCTATAAAACTCTGGTTAGGCCACACTTGGAGTATTGTGTCCAGTTCTGGTCGCCTCACTATAGGAAGGATGTGGAAGCATTGGAAAGGGTACAGAGGAGATTTACCAGGATGCTGCTTGGTTTAGAGAGTATGCATTATGATCAGAGATTAAGGGAGCTAGGGCTTTACTCTTTGGAGAGAAGGAGGATGAGAGGAAACATGATAGAGGTGTACAAGATACTAAGAGGAATAGATAGAGTGGATAACCAGTGCCTCTTCCCCAGGGCACCACTGCTCAATACAAGAGGACATGGATTTAAGGTAAGGGCTGGGAAGTCCAAGGGGGATATTAGAGGAAGGTTTTTTACTCCAAGAGTGGTTGGTGCGTGGAATGCACTGCCTGAGTCAGTGGTGGAGGCAGATACACTAGTGAAGTTTAAGGGACTACTAGACAGGTATATGGAGGAATTTAAGGTGAGGGCTTATATGGGAGGCAGGGTTTGAGGGTCAGCACAACATTGTGGGCTGAAGGGCCTGTACTGTGCTGTATTATTCTATGTTCTATGTTCTATATAAGCCATGGTTGTTATTGACATGTCCACAATATAAGATTTCATTCTTGAAAAATTCATATTTCTGTCTCTTTGCATGCAGACCACACTCACTCATCCTGGTAAGCACTTCATCAACATTCTGGAGGTGCTCTTCATCATTTTTGCCAGTCATGATGATGTCATCAAGGTAACATTGTGTTCTTGGGATATTTTGGAGCACTTGATCTATCGCTCTTTGCCCATTTGCTGGAGCTGATTCGATGCCAAAGACGAGACTGGAACAGTCCCTTGAGAGTGTTGATTGTGAGGAGCTTCCTGCTTGACTCTTCAATCTCCATTTGCAGATAGGCTTGTGACAAGTCAATTTTTCAAAACCTCTCCCCACCTGCCAAAGATGCAAAGATGCCTTCTCCTCATGGCACGGGATACTTTAATGCTCACCTTGAAATCCCCACACATGCGAACGGCTCCAGCCTTCCCTTTCTCGATCACTGGGACAATGGGCGTGGCCCAATTGCTCCACTCAACCTTGGAGAGAATTCTAAACGCCTCCAAGATCTGCAGTTCGGCATGCACTTTAGAACGTAGTAAGGCAACAAACGTACTTTGTGGAAGCTTGGTATTGCTGTTTCATTCAATTCAATTCTGGCCTTCACGTCTTTAAGTTTACCAATATTATTCTCAAAAAACCTTAAGCATTAGGCGGGTATGCCATCTCTGGTTAATGCTACCATTTGGCAAACTGAAAGTAAATGTGACATATGGAGGCCAAACACAACAGTTAGAGCTTTATGTATTGAAAAATGGAGGGCCAGCAGTTTTTGGATGTGAACAGTTGAGAGAAATCCGACTAGACTGGCGCTCAATCAAAGCTCTCAATGTGGGATCATGGGTTTCTCTCAACTATTCACATCCAAAAACTGCTGACCCTCCACTTTTCAATACATAAAGCTCTAACTGTTGTGTTTGGCCTCCATATGTCACATTTACTTTCAGTTTACCTTTGGGAGACACTTTTTCACCTGTGTAAGTCATTAGCATCACTATGGTCTTCTCTAATGATATCTTGGAAAACAGTCTGTTGTGGTCAGCCTCTGGAATTATGGACAAAGCTGACAACTCCACTTTCAGTTTTACACCAGACACATCTATTATGATCCAGATGATTTTGTGATCTGCTTCAGTTGTGCTATGCAGTTTTAGGCATGAAAGTTCACCCTTGTCAAACACTATGTTGTTTAATTTTGTTTTATATTCAGTAACTTCATGCATTTGCTTAGTTTTGTGTTTCACACTTTTCACTTGATTACGCTTTTTGTCTGCTTTGCGCATTTTCTGTATCTGACCTTGTCTGTGATACTTTCTTTGAAACAACAGTCATTTGCATCATGGAAGGATTTGCCTCATCAATAACATTTTTGGCTTTTTGCACTATTCAGGGACATTTTGTGCATTTCACATTCTAACTTACTTTTCTATAGTTCTGCAACCTTTGCTACAGTCTCTAACAATATTGCAATGGTCAATGCCCAATCTAAGGTTAAGCCTCTTTTGGACAGCAGCCCCAATTGAGTGTTTTGACTATGCATGCCACATACAAGCCTGTCATCGGAAAGTCCATCTCTGAAGTCACAGAACTGTACTGGGAAAGTTTGCACAGTTCTGCAATATATTCAGAAATGCTTTCATCTTTTGATTGGTTCCTTTTGTAAAATGTAAATCTCCCAGCTATTGCCAGCACTTTAGGTCTCGTAACAATTTCATTGAATGTCTTGCTTACTAACTTTTCAGGGGCTACTAGGTTGTGTAAGAGACTATATGTCCTTGCACCCATTAAGTTAAGAAGTGCAAGGGCTTTCTTTTGCTCCTCCACGTTGTTCACATTACAATTTAACCTTCTCGACATACGACTAACAGCCTTCATTAGCATATCAACTCTGTCAACTTTCCTGACTGAATCTATCGCCATGTCATTTTCACTTTAAACTTAGCATGTTTTTCACTGTTACTTACGGGTCCTTTGGCTTTCTCATGCTGTTTAACTCTCACTGTTTTGTCCCGTAACTGTCAGTGCAGTTTGTGATATTTTCTGACATTCAGGTTCATAGTCATTGCCAATTGTGTCTGTACACAACTACATAGCAATTAAATAAAAGCACATATGTGGGTGACGGCGTTAACTGTTCTATTCACATAGCATTGAGAGAGAGAGAGCAATGTCAGACATCCCACCCTGCAAAAACTCATTTCAGGGAGGTAGCACCACCATTTCAGGGAGGTAGCATCCCTGCCCCCTGCAACCCATATTCCCCCACCCCTAGTCGACCTCCAAAGGTGTATGTAACACTTTGTTTAGTGATTTTGTCTAATCTGTAAACCAAGTTGGGTATATACAGAAAATGTGACATTAAAATATTTACTTATATTATATTATCATGTTTATTCTATTACAACTTTAGGCAAGTCTACAGGGAGCTTGGCCTCATCACGTAGGATAGGGGTCCCCAACCTTTTCTGCACTGCGTACCGATCTAATATTGACAATATTCTTGTGGACTGGCCGACTGGGGTGGAGGGGGAGATAGGTGTTGTTAATTACGACCGGAATATAGGTGATAAGTTAACTATGAGTCACTTATAAGTGGCTAATACACTCAATTTTGTTTCTAAAAGGGTTTATCTAACGAATTTAGTATTAAACACATAGCGCATATTTTCCTCGCATGAATATAGTGATAAGTCAATAGCATCATAACATTTTAAGTAACATTTGGATATTAAACACACAGCGCATATTTTCCTCGTATGAACATATAAAATCATTGCAACACACCAATATCGCTGAATCAGTGGGAGCCCTGGGCTTGTTTTCCAGCAACAAGATGGTCCCATCGAGGGGTGATGGGAGACAGCGATACTCGAAGAGGATTCCTTATGTCCAGTCTATTCCGCAATTTTGTTTTCGTTGCATTCATTGCAGAAAACTCCGCTTCACAGCGATACGATGTTGGAAATGGAAGCAACATTTTCAGTGCTTCCGTGGCTACCTCAGGATATTCAGCCTTGACTTTGATCCAGAATGCCGGCAGAGATGTTATGTCAAACATACTTTTCATCCCACCATCATTTGCAAGCTCGGGTAGTTGATCTTCCCGCGCTGACACGGATGACGCGTGCATAATGACCTTGCATGCGTTGTTCAACAGTGCGTGACAGGGAATGAGGAAAGGTGCAAATGACTCATTTAGTTTCATATCGCCAAATCATATCATTTCCTCATGGCCCGGTGGCTGGGGACCACTCTTAGCATGAAGAGAGACCAATCAGGATGCTTGCTCTCCCTCTCAAAAAAATCTATTTCCGGGATATTGTATGTAATTTCCGAGCGTCAGGGAGCCACTATCGATATGCGAGAGACTCCCAGAACTTCCGGGAGAAGTGGGATGTCTGCAATGCGCATGTGTAGACAGCACATGTGCAGACAACAGATCAATACATAGTGCTAAGAGGGGTCGGGGAAGGGGGTCATTGCTCTAAAAGAAGTAGATCCATACATTACAATTAACTTATAATATGAAAAGTAGTGGACCCAACACCAAACCCTGTGGAATACCATTAGACACCAGCAGCAAACCAGAAAAGGCCCCCTTTATTCCCACTCTCTAACTTCTGCCAGCCAGCCAATCTTCTGCCCATGTTAGTACCTTTCCTGTTATACCATTGGCTCTTACCTCATTAGCAGCCTCATGCGTAGCACCTCATCAAGGGCCTTCAGAAAAATCCATTGACTCTCATTTGCCAATCTGACCTGTTAATTCCTCAAAGAATTGCAACAGATTTGTCAGGCAAGATTTCCCTTTTAGGAAACCATGCTGAGTTCTGCCTATTTATTTTTTGTGCCTCCATGTATCCCAAAACCTCATCCTTAAAAATTTTATGAGGAATAACACAATGTAGGAGATAGCAAACTCTGCATGTGAGATGTGGGGAATGGAGAAGTACAACACCCTTGATGTCAACCTTCAGAAATGCTTCCACCCAGACTCCTTGGGAAAGGAGTCCACAAGCTAGATACAGCAACAGTGATCTTAATGATGTCTGTTCAAAATCTAGCTACAAGTCCATTATCAGGGAAGGTTATCAAGTACTATAAAGAACAATATTACATATGAAACTGCTTTAAGTTTAATTATTTAATCATTTTGACTTTAATTATGTTTCAAATCTTTTTAAAATAAGGTGCTTAACTTTTAGCTCCACAGCCCAACAGCTTAATTTCAAGTTGTATCACTAAGTTGTATGACCTTTGTAACTTCAGCCACAAGATGAAAGAACAGTCTAAAACAAGAATAGTTCGTGTATAGAAATATTGTAAATCATAATAAGACCATAAGAGATAGGAGCAGAATTAGGCCATTCAGCCCATCAAGTCTGCTCTGCCATTCCATCACGGCTGTTCCCAGATCCCACTCAACCTCATACTCCTGACCTTTTGCCATATCCTTTGATGTCCTGACCGATCAGGAAACTATCAACTTCTGCCTTAAACATACTCACAGACTTGGCCTCCACTGCTGTCTGTGACAGAGCATTCCACAGATTCACTGCTCTCTGGCTAAAAAAAAATCCTCCTTACCTCTGTTCTAAAAGGTCACACTTTATTTTGAGGCTGTGGCCTCTAGTTCAGGATACCCCCACCATAAGAAACATCCTCTCTACATCCACCCTATCTGGTCCTTCCAACATTTGGTAGGTTTCAATGAGATCCACCTCCCCCTTCCCCGCCCCCCCCCCGCATTCTCCTAAATTCCAGCGAGTACAGGCCAAAAGCTACCAAACACTCCTCATATGTTAACATCTTCATTCCCGGAATCATTCTTCTGTACCTCCTCTGGACACGCTCCAAAGACAAGGCATCCTTTCTGAGATATGGGGCCCAAACTGTTGACAATACTACAATTGTGGCCTGACTATTGTCTTGTAAAGGCTCAACATTATCTCCTTGCTTTTGTATTCTATTCCACTTGAAATAAATGCCAATGTTGCATTTGCCTTCTTTACTATAGACTCAACCTGTAAATTAACCTTCTGGGAGTCTTGCACGAGGACTCCAAAGACTCTCTCCACCTTTTACGTTTGAACCTTTTCTCCCCATTTAGATAATAGTCCGCACTATTGTTTCTTTTACCAAAATGCATTATCATACATTTCCCAACACTATATTCCATCTGCCACTTTTTTGCCCATTCTTCCAACTTGTCTAAGTCCTGCTGCAATCACATATTATTCCTCAGCACTACCTACCCCTCCACCTATCTTGGCATCCTCCGCAAACTTTACCAAAAAGCAATGTGAAAAATAGTGGTCCCAACACTGATCCCTAAGGAACACCACTAGTCACTGGCAGCCAATCAGAAAAGGCTCCCTTTATTCCCACTCAGACATTCCTCTATTCATGCCAGTATCTTGCCTGTCACACCATAGGATTTGATCTTGTTAAGCAGCCTCATATGTGGCATTTCATCAAATGCCATCTGAAAGTCCAAGTAAATGACATCCACTACCTCTCCTTTGTCTACCCTGCTTGTAACTTTCTTGAAGAACTTTAACAAATTTGTCAAGCAAGATTTCCATTTACAGAAACCATGCCAACTTTGTCTTATTTTATCATTAGTCTCCAAGTACCCCGAAACCTCATCCATCATAATAGATTCCAACACACTCATATCCACTGAGGTTAGGCTATCTGGTCTATAATTTCCTTTCTTTTACCTTCCTCCCTTCTTAAAGAGTAGAGTGATATTTGCCATCTTCCAGTCCTCCAGGACCATGCCAGAAGCAAATGATTCTTGAAAGATTATAATCAATGCATCTGTTATCTCTTCAGCAACCTCTCTCAGAACTCTTAGATGTAGGCCATCAGGTCCAGGTGATTTATCCACCTTAAGACCTTTCAGTTTGCCTCACAGTTTTTCCTTTATAATAGCAATGCACTCACTCCCACTCCCTGACACTCACGGACCTCTGGCACACTGCAAGTGTTTTCCACGGTGAACACTGTTGCAAGGTACCCATTAAGTTCATCTGCCATTTCTTTGTTCCCCCATTACTACCTCATGTATCATTTTCCAGTGGTCCAATATCAACTCTCCCCTTCCTTTTACTCTTTACAGAACTGAAAAAAAATTTAGTTTTTTATAGTGTTGGCTAGTTTGCCCTCATATTTCATCTTTTCCCTTCTTACAGGTTTTTTTGTTTGCTTTTTGTTGGATTCCAAAGCTTTCCAAAAATCCAATTTCCCACTCACTTTTGCTACCTTATATACCCTTTCCTTGGCTTTTATGCAGTCCGTAACTTCCCTTGTCAACCACGGTTGCCTGCCCCTGCCATTTGAAAACATTTTCTTCTGTGGGACATATCTATCCTATGCCTTGTTAACTATTCCTAGAGACTTCAGCCATCCGCGCCAGTATCCTCTTCCAATCCACCTGGGCAAGCTTCTCTCCAGATGAGGAGCCAACTCATATTACATTACACTACGATGCCGAATGTAATCGTTTATTAGCAGGAATTAATCTAAACTATTTTAAACTAAGAGTGAAGGAATACCATGCCTTGCTGAGTCCACACAGAAACACATATCATTATTCTGTGTTTTGATGATTTCAAATCAGTTCCCATATAAAATGTTGCATTATTTTTCTCTGGCAAATTAAATCCTTGATCTTACAGATTAATCTGTAAGAATTAATCTAAAGTGATGGTATTGCTGATCTTTCATTGACTAAACCCACAACTGGAATGCATCTGAGTCCATGTGCCATTAGTTTAGGAAAGATTTAAGCTGCCTGTTGACAGCTGATTTTCAAGTTTGTTGAACTGTGCTTCATTGCTCTGCTGCACATTAGCATCCTTAAGCATTTCCCTTCCTAGCATGCAACTGAACAAATGCATGATCGAGACCTCTGAATTTATATTGATTCCTCTCACAAAAACCTTTTCCCCTGCATGTTGTGTTCCTCAATCTTGATATTGTACTGTGTGAATGAAGGACTGCTATAGAGACTGAAGACAATTAACAAAGCTTCAGTCTCAGATTTCCTCACTGTTGTTTTGGGTATGTTTAGCTTCATCTCAGCATGGCATTCTGTATTCAATCAGTAGATCAACTTATCAATCCTTGTTTTAGGAATCTTGTTGAGTACAATTGAAGTGAAAAGAGTAAATAATTGCTTATCCTGGACTGGAGGCAAAATAATTAATCACTGTGCTTCTTGAAATGTTCAACTGGATTGATAACTAAGACAATGCTATGAGTTAAAATGTGTTCTACAAGAGTAGAATCTCAATTGAGAAGGCTGGTTCCATTTTCCATTATTTGTGGTTGTGTCAAAATTCTTGTTGTAGCAACATTGAGCTGCAGTATTTAGGAGTGCATAGCGGTCTCAGAATCAAAATGAATAGCTGGTAATGCATCCTTCAGGATAGAGCTGTCTACAAAAAGAGCATTGCAAAGTGATCGTGAATAGTGGAAAGCAACACTGTATGATGATTTATGTAACGAGGTGTGTGTGTCTGATTCTGGGAAAAGGTCAGGATACTTGTGTAGTTTCCAACATGAAGTGCTCAGTCAAATTTTGCAATTGGTATGTCATGGAAATGGTCACAAAATTATTTAAAAGCATAAAAAACAGAAAACACTCAATAGGCCAAGCAGCACCATGGAAAGGAAAAGAGTTAATATTTCAGGACAGAAATTCTTCATTAGAAACGTGAAAGTGTGAAAACATACTAGGTTTGAATGGCTTATTGAAGAATTTAAGGAAAAAGAGAGGCCAATGAGAGTGAACAGAGCAGAAGAGACCGGCAAAAAGGTATAGCAGAAGAGAATTACTTCAAGTTTGCCGTTTTTTTTTAGCGTGTCGCACTGGACAGCCATTCTTGTCTGGTGCGTGGTGTCAGGATTGCTCTCCTTTCGGATTAACCGGGTCACGATATGAACGTTCCTGACTCAACCCTCTTTTTGTTTTATGAGGCCGAGTGGCTAGCTCGACGCTCAACCTGGCATGGATGGAAAGCGTGCTCAGGGGGTGGTCCGACTTGGATTCGAACTCGGGAGCCTTCACTCCGGAGTCCGGCGCTGAGGCCATTGCGCTGCCATCCGGCCTAAGTTTGCTATTCATGGGAAAAATGTGACAGTGAGTCCTAAGTAAATTAAAATATTAAAAATCTACAAATCTAAAATAAAACAGAAGTGATTAGGAACAGTTATCAGCATTATGCACAAAGAGAAACTTAAAGATTCAGAGCCAGGACCCTCCATCAGAACTGGAAACAAAAGAGAGGAAAGGATTTAATTTAAGCCAATTTCATGAGAAAAAAAAAGTGCAATACAATCTAATTTCTAGGTAACTATATTTTGAAGGTATGAATAAAGGTAGACACTTTTGTCTGTTACTTTGATAAAAAGTATTTCAGAATGTGAGGTGTATGATATTTGGAGCATGGGTAGGTCGGGCTAAAAACAACACAGCTGCAGAGAAAACTTGTACAGATATATCGGTAATTATTCTGTTTGTGGCATAATTTCATCTGTGCTTTGTTCCTCTTGATGTTTAATACAGTAGTGTTTTTGTGAATAATGAGGGTAGCATTGGTCACAATGGAATTATCCTTCCACTTTTTCTTGTCTTTCAATAGCTGGTGGGTAAGGCACCCTGAAAAGCAGATATTGGTCTTCTGTGATGATAGTCACATTCCAACCAGCCTAACAGAAATAAAATCCACTTTGACTTTTTTGATTGTTTATGAAAAGAATATTAGATATCAGTTCACATATTCTAAAATAGCGTGCTCGGGGGTGGGGGGAGGGGGAGGGTGGCCCGACTTGGATTCGAACTTGCTCCAGGTGCTGATAGAATGCCTGGATTGTATGTTTTCTCATCACCTCTTTTTGGTGGTGATGGTAACACCTGTTTCCTCAGCTCTCTTCAACCCAGTGACTTCTGTATGGTAACAGCAATGGTAGTTGACATTACGTATTGCGCAGAGCAAGAACAACAAAGTAGAAGGATTAAATGTTCTTACAGAGTCATATTAGCCATGGTACATGCTGGGCAACCTAACATTGCAATGGTGGTGAATCAAGCCCGCTGCGGTGAAGATCTGTGCATTTGAAACTACACAAAAATGCAGTGGCTTTTCATATGTAGGAGGCTCAGTCGATTCATTACATGATCAATCAGTCAGATGTGCACTTGCCACATTCTCGCAATTGATCCAATATGATTTGGTTGCTACCCTGTGCTGGGAGGAGCTGTGCAATGCAAAGTGAAAGAGTGATAGCAATTTTTGTTACGTCTGGCAAGAAGTGATATAGATTCTGGAGGATCTGGGTGATCTTCCTGAACGCCAAACAAGGGTATCAGTGTATTTTTCAATGGCTGTATGTGTTT
Source organism: Mobula hypostoma (assembly GCF_963921235.1). NCBI lineage: Eukaryota > Metazoa > Chordata > Chondrichthyes > Myliobatiformes > Myliobatidae > Mobula > Mobula hypostoma. Next base: position 16,423,002 of record NC_086111.1, read on the forward strand.
TCTCTTTTCTGAGATGTATTGTATAAAAACATGCTTTAATTTTTGAAGTCCAATATAAAATTAGGAAAAATAACTGCTTCAACTTACTTTCATATTACGCTTGTAACCCAGATCATGCTGCACCAGGCCTGCATATCTACACTCACTTGGGACCAACACAATGCTATTTTAGTAGCCCCTCATATCCTCAGTATCAGTACTGGGCTCCAAATGGCAACTATGCTGCTCTTACCATGGTGCATACACCCTGCTTCTCAAATAATAACAAACTTTTACAGGTAATAAAACTAGAGGTGTACCTTTGCCAGCTGTGAAACTTTAAATTTGTTTATTCAGAAATAAGTAAAAACTAAATTAACAACTCTAAATTAAAATATGTTCAAGTAAAACTTGAAGTATTCATAAATCAAAATATATACATTTTTTTACAAATCACCATTTTGCTTCCCTCCTAATCTGGTGTCCTGGATTCCTCATTAAAATCAATGTGGTATCAATCCTGTGCCAGAATTAGCTGGGGCAGGATCAGAGGGGCCTATCCCCAGGCAAACTGGTTCCCAATGAGAATAGATCAATAAATCACACTGACTGAATTGCCCCCCATACTTACACCAACTCCCCATGCCCAACCACCTCATACTCTTCCCCCAAATCTGAGAGTATGTAACAGACTCCGTCTGGAAGTTCTTTCAATTTTAATTGCGAAATGCCTGTGGATCTCCTTGGAACTGCTCACAACAGTGAGCACAATTTTCACCGTAATTATTTGAATTTTTGAAGACCAGGATCAGGATTTTGCTATTATTAACAATTTAAATACTTGGCTTCCATATATTCAATGTGGAAATATTTATGATTTTACTATGAAGATGGAGCTAGACAGCAATAAATGCTGGCAGAGGATTCACTGATGGGGCACTGTACATTAAACAAAACATTGAAAATGATAGGGAAACACCAGACAGGATTGTGTGAGGAATGTCAGGAAGAGGAGTCAGCAGAACATGTAGTTCTGAGTTGCAGGAAGTATGGGATACACAGAGAGATGATGAGAATTAATCTAAGGGAATTGGGGGTGCAGGAATTCACATTAAAATGGTTGCTGGGCATGGGTGAGAGGGCACAGGTTAGGGTATTTTTAGCTTTCTTAAGGGATACAGGGTTTTTTTATAGGATATGATGGATAAGCAGGAAAAGGGTACTAGGATGGCCAAAGATGGGAGGATGGTAGGTTAAGGTACGTGTGTGTGTGTGTATGATTGGGTGAAGGGATTTAGAATGTAAGTCTATTGCACACTCCGGAGCAGAAGGTGGCAGTAATGCACCATTAAGCTGGGTGCCAACCGCCATAAAACAAGTCGAAGAAGAAGAAGAAGGGTTCACTGATACTGATTCTCCAAACTTTAACTTAGAAGAAAACATAAAACAGTTTCTATCTCCTTCATTGTATTTTTCAACTTTGTAATTTCCTTTGATATCTCCATTAGCTACCATATTAACAAGTATAAAGAAATGTGAGACAGCATACAGTGTTTGAATATTCTAAATCACCTGGATATATATTTTTAACCAGTGGTGATAAACCAAGTAAAATTTTTTGGTGTGTTTGCTTGGGCTGTTAACGGAGATAAATTGCCTGAATTGCCTCAATGCCCACATTAGACTCTTCACCTTTCACCTACCATTTCCCCTTGTATAATTTCTACTACCACCATTACCCTGAAACACACACACATAGCCCTTAGAAGACACTATTTGTAACAGTTATTTTGCATAACATTAAATTACTCATTCAATAATCACTATGGAATTGAAATTCGACTGCTCTAAATAAGCACATTCAAACTGCATGAGTACTTAATTCATGCCAATTTAGCCGAGACGCAGTATTCGGTCATGATACTGGTGCAAATACCTGCAGATGTATGGAGTGCTCAATGTTTAAATGTTCTGCCTATTGCATGAGTAATGGTGATTACTACATCAATACTATACATGTGCCAACCCTTTCATATGTTAATCGATACCAGGCTTTCACTCTTAAGAAAGCCATCTGCTGGTACTACTAGTATTGACTGTGGCACGTTGCTTTAAGGTAGCTGAAAGAGAAAGATAGCAGGGGAGGAAGCATGTCTTCCTGGCACAAACATGAATTTTTTAAATCCTATTGCCAGAGGTAAAGAGAGTGAACTTTGTGAGAGCCAAAATATCTTTCAGAGCAGAACAGAAAAAGAGATGGACAATGAAATCACCTGAACATCTGCATCTGGAGAGAGTGCAAAAAGGAATTCCATTGTTTTCCAAAGATGAGAAATCTGATTGCATCATATTTTAGTTTATTTATATTTTTCTGAATTGCTTCAATTTATTTAATAATTTTTCAGTGTCTTAAGTCTACTTAAAATGGTTTTGTGTTTTACTTACTTCTAATAGTTTGCATTTTTAGTGGTTTCATGACTTTTATAAAAATGTTTCTGAATGTTAGAAACCTTTCCTGCTATTTTTTTTCCACTTTTGACAAGACATCTGCATTTTGTTGGGAAGCCCTATTTTACCTCTCCTCCCGACCACGTGATTTACACAGGGAAGGATTGCTACTTCGAAGCTAGTTTCTAAAGTTAAGTTTGGGAAGTTCACATACATGATTTTCCTTTGCTGCTTACTCACCTTAAATTCTGTATTGCTTTGTTGTAAATGGAATAAGAGAAAACCATAATTTATACAACACACATCAAAGTTGCTGATGAACACAGCGGGCCAGGCAGCATCTCTGGGAAGAGGTACAGTCGACGTTTCGGGCCGAGACCCTTCGTCAGGGCAAACTGAAAGAAGAGCTAGTAAGAGATTTGAAAGTGGGAGGGGGAGGGAAAATCCCCTCCCACTTTCAAATCTCTTCCTTCCTCTTCTTTCAGTTAGTCCTGGTGAAGGGTCTCGGCCCAAAACGTCGACTGTACCTCTTCCTAGAGATGCTGCCTAGCCTGCTGCATTCACCAGCAACTTTGATGTGTGTTGCTTGAATTTCCAGCATCTGCAGATTTCCTTGTGTTTGCGACCGTAATTTATATGCTAGTGTCACGTACCCTGTGATGGGAATAAGGAACCAGCAGAGATGGAAAATACTTTGGAGTCCAGTATTGCTATAAACTAATAATATTTATTAGTAACTAAGCAATACAGTAATATAAATGTAGATAAATCAAACAGGTTAGCAATGATTATATATATAAGTAAGTATATCAGTAAGAATGGAAATATATGTATGAAAAACCAAGCTTCTTTAAGTCTAGGGGTAAAAAGATACAGTCTTACGATGATGAGTAAAGTTAAGTTCAGTTCAGTTCAGTTCGTGGTATTGAGCTGAGTAGGGATGAAGAGAGAGAGAGGGAGAGATTTGAGTCTTCAGGTGAGCTGACGCCGTCGATCTTCTCGCTGTCCTTCGAAATCCTTTAAAAGTCACTGACTTTTCTGTGGTGGAGCTATCCCCCAAGCGAGGGTGGACACATGGACTACTCCCCACCAGTCAACCCTTTTCCTCTTTCCACTGCAAGAGCGACTGATTGATCCACCTGATCGATCCTCCAAAACCCACTTTTCCTGTGGGCACAACAATGCTCATTCAGTGTCCAGAACATGTGTCTGAAGTCCATCATCGGACCTCCTATTTTATCTTCTCGTGCTGATCATCAACTGTCATTCAAATAACTCCTCCTTCCTCTCTCTGTGAAGAAATGCAAGCAGGCAAAAGTCCTTGAGAAGTGTCAACAACCTGCTGAAAATCCTAACATCAAGGGTCCATTAAATAACACCGCCTTCGGTCACCATAGCAACTTACGAGCTGCTCGGTGCTGTCTCCAACTCAGCAGAAATCCAAAAGTTAACCAGTTCTTCCTCGTTCCTTAAAGTGACAGTCCAACAGTTAGTCTTCATCTCTCTCTCTTTCAAAACAACATGTCAGTGTTAAATAACTCTCTCTCTCTTTTCAAAAGCACAGTTCATAGGGGCAATTCAGGATCCCGTCATACTAGTTATTCACTGAATGCAAATTTTATTTATATTATATTTATTTATATTTAAGGGCCAATAATTATACCTATAACAGTGTGGATTAGCGGATTATTTAATTGATAGCAGATATATTTATTATCAATATTTATATTATATTAATATAATATTCAATTTATTGAATTTGTGGATCTGTTACCTGAAAATTCTTGTTTTACTAACCCAATCCTTCTCAATATTGCATGCTCTAAAACAACTGTTGTTGATTTTCTTCTTCATATACGTTGCTTTTGGAAGGGGGTTCCCCATGATGAAAGAAGCCATGAACACTTCCCCACAGAAACAAGAGAAAATATGCAGATGCTGGAAATCCAAGCAGCACACACAGAACACTGGAGAACTCAGCAGGCCAGGCAGCATCTATGGAAAAGAGTACAGTTGACCACATTAGGACCACTACTCATGGTTCCTTTAAACTAAGCAATATACCCTAGATCTGGTAATTGCTGATGTTGCCTGCTCAAGAAATGGATAGTTATAGAGGTGTAGAGTCTCAGTATAATAACCAGCATCTAATGTGAACAAATGGGGAAATTAAGATGCTATATATTTTGTGTGCATAAGCTAATCAATGGGCTGCAGCCGAAAACCCTAGTTCAAGAACATGGGACAAATAAATACGTGATTCTTAAACAGAAACATTTCTTCACTCGTTTATAATGGTTTAGGAATTCCTGTCTAAAAGACAAGCTTAAATGTGGATCTGTATAATCAAAATGCAACATCATGACTCACTAAAAGAATTTTAACTTGGAATAATCAAATATTATTGATATTCAAATGTAATACCCAGGTCAAAACATGAGTTATTGTATTACTACAGTTCTTTGTACTAATACGGTTCTGTATTACTTTCAGTCTCAGGGCATATCAGGAGCGTGGGACAAGACTACTGATGGTGTTGATCACCTCAAAGCTGAAGGTTTTAAACTGTTACTGGACAATTGCCAATTCTGTAAGACATCAGTCAACTATGTTGGATACATAGTCTCTCAGGGTAGAGTGGTTATGAATCTGTCTAAGATGAGGCAGTAACCACATGGCCAAGGCCCAAAAATGTGAGTGCTTTATGTTCATTCCTTGGATTGTGTGGGTTCTACCAGAGATTTGTGAAAGACTACTCCAGAGTACGCTACACTTTGAATCAACTCCTATGTGGCTACCCTCCCTCAGTGAAGAAAGCGAGGCTTATCTTAGACCTTCGGAGCCGTTCAGGGAAAGATGTGATGCAAATTGTGAAAAGACCTTTCAGCTGCTGAAAGAGTCACTGACTAAAGCACCTGTGGCTGCCTTTGAAACCCCCCAGTTGCCGTATGTACTGCACATAGACATAAGCCATGAAGGTAAGGCAGCATTTTATATCAGGACCAAGGTAAAGGACTGAGACTTGTTGCTTTCGTCAGCTGAAGTTTGTCGCCATCTGAACAGAACTACCTTGTGCACAAATTGGAGGTTCTGGCATTGAAACAGGCAGTGATAGACAAATTAAGTGACTATCTATCTGGTGCCACATTCGAAGTGAGGACTGACAACAATCCACTAACTTACATAGTTAACTTGGCAAAATTGGACGCCATATGTCATTGCCGGTTGACAGTATTGTCTGTTCATGATTTCAGTCTTAATTACCAGCCAGAATGTCAGAACATTGATGTGAATGCATTGTCACCATGTTCTCATGAGATACCGGCAATAGATGATGGGGAGGGGGAAGACATCCTGCCTCTGATGTTAAAGCAGTTTTCCACAGTTGGAAAATCAGAACAAAGACTCTGGCCTGTTAGAGCTGTTGGCCTGTTGATCACTTGGGAGCTTCTAGCCATGCCATTCCACAAACATAATGCAACCTGACCATGCTGAATACAAAGCAATTGCCCAGCTTGAGTCTTAATGAATTGGCAGCAGCACAGCAAGACAACCCTTGTATAGGTGCCATCTTGTTATCTGTTGTCAAAGAAGATATGGCCCAATTTGAAAAGATAAAACATCATACCATACTCCTACTGATGAGGGAATGGACAAACTGGAGTTGAGGAACAAAGTTCTATACAGGGTTATGTCTCTTCTCAACGTTCCCAGTTGGTTTTGCCTGAGAAGTACCAGAAGATTGTATTGAGGTCACTTCATGATGACCCAGTTAATTTGCGATTTGACATAGATTGGTCTGAGATCAATTTTATTGGCAATGAATGAAGCCTGAAGTTGAAGATTATAGTATATCACGCATCGATTCTATTTTAGAAAAATGTTACCTAAAAGTGTCGCTCCCTTGTTTCAGCTACAAAGTACAAGACCACTTGATTTAGTGTTATGGATTTCCTTTCCATATTTCCTTTCCAATTTCGGTAATGCTGTGAATGTCTTGATCATCACTAGCCACTACACTAAATATGCCCAAGCCTTTCCCACAAAGGATCAGAGAACATCCACAGTTGCAAAAGTGTTATGGGATAAATGTTTTATTTCCAAGAAGGATACAGTGATCAGAGAAGTTGGCTCATACATGAGTTACTAGGCATTCTTGGATTCAAGAAGTCAAGGACCATGCCATATCACCCTCAAGGTGATCCTCAGCCTGAAAGATTCAACAGGACATTTCTAAACATGCTTGGAACTCTAGACGCTAACAAAAAAAGCAAGTGGAGCCAGCATATTGGACATTTTGGTATACTGTTACATGAAGCCACTGGCTACTTGCCATACTATTTGATGTTCAGACATGAAGCAAGATTACCTATGGATTTTTGCTTTCGAACTGGCAGCAAGGATTTGCTGCAGAAAATATATCTCAAGTATGTGTGTGATATGAGGAAAGAACCACAAAAGGCTTATGAGCTAGCAGCGGGTTCAGCGACTAAACAAAACCAAGGAAACAAGAATAGATATGATCAAAAGAACAAGATCTCGCAACAGATGCCTGGACATAGTTCTACTAAGGAATTTGGGACTACAAGGGAAGCATCATTTGGCCAACCGCTAGTTTTCAATGCCATATGTAGTGGAGATCCAGATACCAAATCTGCCAGTTTTCCAGTAGAAGCCAGAAGATGGGAATGCCCTGTCAAAATTCTCCATCTTTTACATCTAAGGCAGAGTGTACATGTTGACCCAAAGTTTGACATGGAACCTATATCCAGCAAAAGAACTCTGCAAAGAAGGAGAAAAGAAAGGCTAGAAGATGAGGATAAGCTAGACAATAGTGTGAATTCAGTGGAAAGACCTGAAGAGAAACAAGATGAACCCACCAAATGGTGTACAGACTCAGAGGATGAAGAAATGGGAATGTGGTATGCTTTACCTTTTGTAAGCTTCCAAAGAGTTGATGAAGAGAGATCTGAATCTTCCAGTCCAGACCTGGATATAGTAGGGGGTCAACCATTGGACAGTCAGACATGATATTTGACTATGAAGGAGAACTGGACTCAAACATAATTGGAGATGAAGCTGAGTTCATTCAAGGAGCAGGAGAAACTGAGTTGCCGGAAGGTACGAGTGATAGACAGGGTGAGGCATCCCCAAGTAAACAGAAACAGTCACATGGAATGGATGAGACTAAAGAAACTGAAACTGAGCTGAGGAAGTCTCAGAGAGACAGGAAACCTCCAGAGAGGTTAGCATGTGATGCATCTGGGAAGCAGAGTGTTGTGTCAATCCCAATGGTGCGATATGCTACTTCCATTTACAAATGGATTTGAGGTACTGTACAGTAATCACAAAATTCATTTGAATGCTGGTTATTAATAATGGATTGGTAAGTTCCAAAGGCTTACAAACTCACAAGGATGTGACTATTTTTGGTGGGAGGAAGAATGTAATACAGTAGAATGTATTACAGTATTATTGCATTACGACATTTATGCTATTGGGTATTCTATTTGCTGCAGGTTTTCTGTAAAATCTGTGGTAATTCTGTGGAATTTGTTGGTAATTCTGTGGAATTTGTTGGTAATTCTGTGGAATTTGTTGCCAAATGTGGTTGTGGAGGCCAAGTCATTGGGTGCATTTAAGACAGAGGTAGATAAATTCTTGATTAGCCAGGGCATCAAAGGGTATGGGGGGAAGGCAGGGGACTAGGGATGACCGGAAGAATTGGATCAGCCCATGATTGAATGGCAGAGCAGACTCAATGGGTTGAATGGCCTACTTCTGCTGCTATATCTTATGGTCTTAAAATGAAGTGTGTTCTGTTAGTCAGACTTTACAATTCTGAATCTGGGATTCTATTAAGATAAGCAGTCATTTGATCAGTTTAGGAATACAGTATCAGCCACTCAGGTTTGTCTTGATAACATTCTGTCCAGTGGGATGCCACAGAACATTCAAGAGAAATTGGTCGCATCAAATTTCTCGGAGAATGTGGGTTTGCTTTGGCTCTTTTGCTGGGGTTGATGGAGAAGTGAAGTGCGACAAGGAGCACAATTGGAAAACGCTCGCAGAACCTTACCCGATGGACAGACACCATTGTAAGAAGTTCTTTGTGCAGACAAATGGTTCCATGGAAGAAGTATAAATACTTCTGAGTTAGCCAGTTAGTTTGTAACAGAATCTGAGGAAAGTTCGAATTGTGGTTGGTGTCTTTCACACAGAACGTGGGTTCAGCGCTGCGAATAACTAAAGTGAGGCACCCAACTACTCAGCAATGAGCTGTGATGTTATGTGCACGTTATAGACTGATTGAACTGAATGGGCCCTTTTTCTGTTAACTGTGTGTTGAAAGTTGAATTATTTGTTAATACAGTGCCTATAAAAGGTATTCACCCCCAATGGAAGTTTTCATGCTTATTGTTTTACAACATTGAATCACAGTGAAGTTAATTTGACTTTTTGACACTGATCAATAGAAATAGTCATAGTCATAGTCATAGTCATACTTTATTGATCCCGGGGGAAATTGGTTTTCGTTACAGTTGCACCATAAATAATAAATAGTAATAGAACCATAAATAGTTAAATAGTAATATGTAAATTATGCCAGTAAATTATGAAATAAGTCCAGGACCAGCCTATCAGCTCAGGATGTCTGACCCTCCAAGGGACAAGTTGTAAAGTTTGATGGCCACAGGCAGGAATGACTTTCTATGATGCTCTATGCTGCATCTCGGAGGAATGAGTCTCTGGCTGAATGTACTCCTGTGCCCACCCAGTACATTATGTAGTGGATGGGAGACATTGACCAAGATGGCATGCAACTTAGACAGCATCCTCTTTTCAGACACCACTGTGAGAGAGTCCAGTTCCATCCCCACAACATCACTGGCCTTACGAATGAGTTTGTTGATTCTGTTGGTGTCCTCAGCCTGCTGCCCCAGCACTCTTTTGTGCCAAAGTGAAAACACATTTCTACAAAGTGACACACACAAAATGCTGGTGGAATGCAGCAGGTCAGACAGCATCCATAGGAAGAAGCACAGTCGATGTTTCGGGCCAAGACATCAGGACTGATGAAGGGTCTCGGCCCGAAACGTCGACTGTGCTTCTTCCTATGGTGCGTTCCACCAGCATTTTGTGTGTGCTGCTTGAGTTTCCAGCATCTGCAGATCTCCTCATTTCTACAAAGTGAACTGAATTTATTTCAATTATTAAACACAAAACAATTGACTGCATAATTACTCACCCCCCCCCACCCTTCAAGTCAGTACTTAGTGGATACGTCTTTGGCAAAAACTACAGCCTTGAGTATGTGTGAGTAGGCCTCTATCACCTTTGCACATCTGGACACTGCAATTTTTCCCATTCTTCTTTACAAAACTGCTCAAGTTCTGTCAGATTTCATGGGGATCATGAGTGAACAGCCCTTTTCAAGTTTATCCACAATTTCTCGATTGGCTTGAGGTCTGGAGTCTGACTTGGCCACTTCAGGACATTAACTTTATTGGTTTTAAGCCATTCTTGTGTAGCCTTGGCTTTATGCCTGGGGTCATTGTCTTGCTGGAAAACAAATCTTCTCCTAAGTCACAGTTCTCTTGTAGTCTGCATCAGGTTTTCCTCCAGGATTTCTCTATATTTTTTGCTTTATTCATTTTACTCATTACCTTCACAAGGCTTCCAGGGGCTGCTGCAGTGAAACATCCCTACAGAATGATGCAGCCACCATCATGCTTCACAGTAAGGATGGTGTGTTTTTGATGATGTGTGTTGTTTGGCTTATGCCAAACATAGCGTTTAGTCTGAAGACCAGAAAGCTCAATTTTGTTTTCATCAGACCATAGAACCTTCTTCCAACTGACTTCAGAGTCTTCCACATAACTTTAGCCAAGACTTCATGTGAGTATTTTCAACAGCAGCTTTCTATTTGCCACTCTCCCATAAAGCTGCGATTGGTGGAGCAACAGTTGTTGAATGTGCAGTCTCTCCCATCTCAACCACTGAAGCTTGTAAAGCTCCAGAGTTTGCATAGCACTCTTGGTGGCCTCCCTCACTGGTCCCCTTGTTGTACGGTCACTCACTTTTTGAGGATGGCCTACTCGAGGCAGATTTACAGCTGTGCCATATTCTTTCCATTTCTTGATGACTGACTTAACTGTACTCCAAGGGATATTCAGCGACTTGGAAATTTTCTTGTATCCATCTCCTGACTTGTTCTTTTTAATACAATTTCACAGAGTTGCTTGGAGCTTTCTTATGTCTTCGTGGTGTACTGACTCTATGTTTGGTGTACTAACTCACCTGTAGCTGTACCTTCCAGATACAAGTGTATTTTTACCACAGTCAATTGAAACACCTTGACCACACATAGGTGATCATATTTAGCTAATTATGTGACTTCTAAAACCATTTGGCTGCATCAGTGATGATTTGGTGTGTCATATTAAAGGGGGTGAATATTTATGCAATCAATTATTTTGTGTTCTATATTTGTAACTAATTTAGATCACTTTGTAGAGATCTATTTTCACTTTGACACAAAAGAGTCTTTTTCTGTTGATCAGTGTCAAAAAAGCTGAATTAAATCCACTGCGATTCAATGTTGTAAAACAATATTCCAAAAAACTTCCGGGGGGGGGGTGAATATTTTTATAGGCACTAGATACTTCCACTTTAAGTTTATTCTGGTGTAAGTTCCATTATTTCCTGATGAATGATAAGTTTTGTCTGGGGCTGTGTTTATACAGCTTTCACCATAACTTTCGTTCCCTCAATGGAGTATCTCAACTTTCCTGTTTGGTTGAACCCAAATCAGACTGATGCCAGATGCATGTTGTTGATTGGAGATGGTCATCTCACCATTACTCATTCATTGCTGAGTCATTTGGCTGTTAGGCAAAGATCACTAGCAAGCCTAATTTGTCAAGAGCCACGGTGAGTGGGTTACACAAATAAAAGCTTTTGGTAGCTTGGAGAACAGTAAAAGAAAAAGTGTAAAAGGAGCATGTGTTTTTGACTGTTTAGAAGTGAAAATTAGAAAGTTCAGTGTTTGACAGAAATAAACTTAAGAAATGTATCAGATTTTATTACTGGTGTTCTTTGTACTTTTATTCCCCATGAAAACACCTTATGAGTCATTAATTAGAAGCTAATTAAAATGTTTCAGGTAGATTGACCATTCCTTCCTCTAGAGGAATTAAGCTAACTATTCCTATGGTCCAAAATTCAAGTTGCTATCTGACCAAATGGTTTATTAATGGAATATTCTGTATATGAGTTCAGATAGTACCTAACAGCTTGCATTTGCAGTACACACATTAATGAATAGTCAAAGTGGCTCCACTTTCCTAATGTTAAGTATGGCCTAGGAGTTAAGAGGCTTTAATATATATGATAGAATATTATAACTGTGACATTCCACAACCCAGTTGATTAATAAAACAAGGAGAAGTTGATCTTCAATAATGTGAGTTCAGCATCTTTTGGTAGTATCCATTACTTATAGCAGATGTGTTGTGCCTAACTTGCCTAATAGCATTGTCGATGATATAATCAGAGAATGTTTTTAGAAATGTTAAAGGATTTTCATTCATCGCCTTGTTTACTGTTTGTCAGAAAGTTACCAAGTGTTTATTCACATGGGAAGTATCCAAATGTGTGAGAAAGATATGAATTATTTCAATATACATATATTAAGGAAAACAAAAGATCAATTTATTTCAGTTTTGTTATGAAACAACATCCTTTGTATAAAAATTTGTGTATGGTTTAAATGATTAATTTAATTAAATTTAGGCTGAGGTGCATCATGAAATATGTCAAAATATAGTGCCTTGAAAAATAATTTAGTCCCCACAACTATTTCCATTATTTTATTGTCTCATTTTCTAAATTTACAATACATTGAAGTAGGATTTTGGAGCTAATCTACAAAGCGTAGTGCATCATGTCAAATCAAAAGAAAAAATTTCCAGACCTGTCAATAATTTACTAAAAATCAAAAACCAAAATTGTGATGTTGAAAAAGTATTCATCTCCCTTGTAATTACTACAATAACTTTCCTCAGTTGCAATGAATTACTTTACCAACTCGCACAATTTATTGATGTGGAAAATTGAAGGATCACCTCCTTCTTCTGCAAGGTCCAGCCGTATGGTAGATTTCAACAGACCAAAGTGAAGACAAAAGAGTAGTCATGCAAGTCAGGGAAATGGTAATAAAGAATCACAACTCTAGGAAAGGTTACAAAACCACCTCAAAGGCACTGAACAAACATCAGAGCTCAATGCAGTCCATTGTGAAAGTGCAAAAAAAATATGAAACCACAGTCACACTACCCTTTAAACTTAGCCACCGGAGGAGAATGCTACTTGTAAGAGAACCTACTTTGAATCCAACAGTCACTCTGAGAGGGCTGCAGAAGTCAGTGGCTGCAACTGGAGATGAAGTTCATGGCTCCATAATTTCTAAGGCCTTACACAAAAAGGAAGAGGGGCAAGGAAGAATCCATGCTTAAAAAAAAGCATATCCTTGCTCATAAAGACTTTTCAAAGCGTCACTTAGAAGATACTGTAAAGATGTGGAAGAAAGTTTTGTGGTCATATCAGACATAAGTGGAAAATTTTGGCCTCAACACGAAGTGGTACATGTGGCATAATACGGTTCATCACCCAGTTAACACCATCATTTCTGTAAAGTATGGTGGAGATATCATCATGCTATGGGTATGCTTTTCAGCAATAGGGACTGGAAATCTGGTCAGGATTCATAGGAAGATGAATGCTGCTAAATACAGAGTGATCCTGGATTAAAAACCTGCTCGCCTCTGCCAGAAAGCTTAAACTGGGGAGGAAGTTTGTCTTTCAGCAGGATAACAACCAGATAACCAGGATATCACTGCCAGAGCAACCATGGAGTGGCTTCAAATGAAGAAAATTGATGTCCTTGAGTGGCCCAATCAGAGTCCTGACCCTAATCTGATCGAATATTCCTGGCAAGACCACAAGATTGCTGTCTACCACTGCTCCCCAACAAACCTGGCTCTGTTTGAGCAATTTTGAAAGGCAAATTTTGCTCTATGATATTGTGCAAACTTATCCAAAAAGACCACTGGCTATAATAGCTGCAAGAGGTAGTTCAACTAAGTACTGAAAAGGAAAATGAACACTTTTGAACTGCTGACATTTCAGGTTTTTAATTTTTAGTTTTTCATGCTTTACAATATTCCCAGTATTTTGGGGCTATACTGTGAAAAAAGGAGTATGAATTGAATTGACTTTATTTCTTACATCCTTCACATACATGAGGAGCAAATTTTTTATGTTACATCTCTGTCTAAATGAATAATGTGCAATCATAGTAATTTATAATAAATAGAACAGTCAATGTAACATAGAGTACACTCAATTCAGCATTAGTTAATCAGTCTGATGGCCTGATGGAAGAAGCTGTCCTGGAGCCTGTTGGTCCTAGCTTTTGTGCTGTGATACCATTTCCTGGATGGTAGCACATGGAATAGATTATGGTTGGGGTGGCTAGGGTCTCCAAGGATCCGAGGGGCCCTTTTTACACACCTGTCCTTGTAAATGTCCTGAATCATGGGAAGTTCACAACTACAGATGCGCTGGGCTGTCTGCACCACTCTCTGCAGAGTCCTGCGATTAAGGGAGGTATAGTTTCTGTACCAGGCAGTGATGCAGCCAGTCAGGATGTTCTCAATTGTGCCCCTGTAGCAAGTTCTTAGGATTTGAGGCCCATACCAAACTTCCTCAACTGTCTGAGGTGAAAGAGGTGCTGAAAGAGGTGAAAGAGCCACACAACTGGTGTGTACAGACCACGTGAGGTTTTCGGTGATGTGGATGCCGAGGAATTTAAAGCTGTTTACCTTTTCAACCTCCGACGCATTGATGTCAATAGGGGTTAGCCCATCTCCATTCCTCCTGTAATCCACAACCAGCTCCTTTGTTTTTGCGACATTGAGGGAAAGGTTGTTTTCTTGAACCACTGTGTCAGAGAGATGACTTCTTCCCTGTAGGCCACCTTCTTATTGTTTGAGATAAGGCCAATCAATGTAGTGTTGTCGGCTAATTTAATTAGCAGATTAGAGCTGCGGGTGGTGACACAGTCATGGGCATACAGGGAAAAAGGAGGGGACTTAGTACACAGGCCTGAGGGGCTCCTGTATTGAGAGTCAGAAGGGTGGAGGTGAGGGAGCCCACTCTTACCACCTGCTGGTGATCTGACAGGAAGTCCAAGACCCAGCTGCACAAGGCAGGGTCAAGGCCAAGGTCTCTGAGCTTCCTGTTGAGCCTAGATGGAACTATGGTGCTGAATGCTGAACTATAGTCCAAGAACAGCATTCTCACATAAGTATCCTTCTTCTCCAGATGTGTAAGGACAGTATGTAGCGTAGTGGCTATTGCATAGTCTGTTGATCAGTTGTGTCGGTAGGCGAATTGTAGGGGGTCAGTTTGGGTGGCAGCAACCTGCAGATGTAATCCTTGACCAGCCTCTCAAAGCATTTGCTTATTATTGAGGTGAGTGTGACAGGACGCCAGTCATTCAGGCATGTTACCTTTGGTACAGGGACAATGATGGATAACTTGAAACAGGAGGGCATTCTACACTGGGAGGCGGAGAGATTAAAAATGTCAGTAAACACACTTGCCAGTTGTGCTGTGCACATCCTTTTAAAATCTTTTTATTAATTCTCCAAAATTATAAACAGAATAACAATATTGATACAGAGAGATTGCAATAATCTTATTGTTGATAAACATGTAAAAAAAGGCTTCAAATAATACAGGTGTGATAGACTTCCAAACTCTTAATATAGTTAATCATAGGGAAAAAAGAAATAAAAAGAAAAAAAATGCAAAGAAAACCCCCCAAAAAATAAAACTAATTACTAAACCCAAGAAAAAAGCAAACAGAATAAAACAAGGCTGGACCAATATCTTAAATCGAATACCTTCAATAATGTTGTCAACTCCGCTCCTCTATTCATATATCTTAAGTTAATAAGAAGGATTCGGAAAGATCAAATTACATCATATGAAAATGTTGAATTTATGAAAATGTTGAATGCGCACATCCTGAGTACTTGTCCTGGGATGCCGTCCGGTCCCACAGCCTTGCAACTGGCAACATTGGAAACATCTGCATACTTCAGCCTCAGGGATGACCAGGTTGCAGGTTGTAGCGGTGGCTTTCCTCGCAGGCTCAGAGTTGGCGACATCGAACCGAGCATAAAAGCAGTGAGCTTATGTGGGAGAGAGGCCGCGATATTGGCCACAATGATGGTATGCAGCCCTCACCACAAGTCATGCGTGCTATTCGTTCTGAATCTTGACTCAATTTTGTCCCTGTATTGTTGTTTTACAGCTTTGGTAGCTAGTCCACAAATCCACAAATACAAATTCTCAGTTAAATTGATCAGAATCTTTGGTTGTGTTACGTACCCCGTAACTGGGTTGCCAAACCAGCAGAAATGGATCACTCAGTTGGAGTCTGGAGTACTAGAACTAAGAAAGTTTTATTAAAGAAACAAGTAACACAGTAATCGAAAGGATAATAAATGCAACAATTCAACAATGATAACCACACATGTGCACAGAATTAAGATAACAGCATCAATCAAGCTCTATCGTTGTCTAGGGGTAAATGACCAATTTCAAAATGACTCAAAGTTCAGGTCGCAGTAATCGTTGCCATGGCGATGGACAAGGTGGGGGAAGAGAGACGGAGAGAACAACTCATCATTCAGCACAGCTTCACTCACAGACCAGCGGGATGGCTCACAACCAGCTTTTGGGCGGGTCCTTGGTGATGTCACCTGAGGTCACCGACTGTGACCCCTCCTCCAGATGCGGTCGATCCTCTGCAGTGAACCCGGCACCCAGGCAAGGGCGGACACACACCGGGTTCCCGCTGATCGTACCTTTCCACCCTTGTCGTTGTCTGGGACTTCTCACCCACTCGTGAGAAGCGCACCGCTTCCAGGGTCTCGTTACCTCGGGTGGCGTGTGTGTCTGTCTTAGCGAACCTGTCCCTTTTTATCCCCCTGCTGGGGTATCGCCTGTCCATCACTTCAAACAGTTCAGGGTTCAAAGGGGGGAGCCGCTCCAGACAGCTCTTCCTCCCACATCCCTTCATTACACATCTCCAGACGCTGCTCCATTGTTCCTTATCTCTCCTTCCCCTGAGGGCAGGTGGCAGACCAACTGCTGATGCCACTGATGCTAGCCCAGGCCAGCAAACATCTTAATTTTATGTGTATTCTCGTAACAGTTGTAACACTCATTTATTGCATGTGAACAACAGGTTGGGGGCTGAATACTTCTACAAGGCAATCTAACTATCTGCTGCGTCAGTGTTTTTTCCCCTTCAGTTCCTATGTATTTCAAACATAGAACCAAGCTGTTCAGTCCAAACAGCCCCTGCAGTGTTTAACTTTCACAGGAGATGCTATGGTTCTAATAGTCTATTCTCACAAACTTATCTTGGCACATCTTTTTGTTTTTTTTCAATCATAAAACTAATGCTTCAATGTTGATGTGGTCACTATTTCAATCAATAACTGTGTATGAGAACCTAACAAGCTGTACATAAACTTTTTATTGTCCCAACTACAATTATTGTTAAATCCATCATCTCTTATTCTAGAAGTTTCAATCACTGAAAACAGTTTCTATTTATTATATTTTATACTTCCATAGCATAATGGTTAGCACTGTGCTACTACAGCTTGCGGCATTCCAGCGCCATTCTGTAAGGAGTCTCTTGATGTCCTCTCATGGAATGCGAAAGTTTCCCCCCATAGTCCAAAGACGTACTCGGTAATTGGTCATTGTAAATTATCCAGTGATTAGATCGGGGTTAATTGGGGTTGTGGGGTTAATTGGGGTTGTGGCTCAAAGGCTGGAAGAGCCTACTCCATGCTGTATCGCTAAATAAAAATTTAAATAAATAATTTTAGACATTTTTACCATTAAAGACTATTGTAACTTCTGTGGCAACATAGGATGCCTTATACCTTCCACTTACTTTTGAAGTAACTGAAGCATCACTTCTTATTGCTGTTTCTCATCAGATTGCCAATAGTTATGGATTTTATTAATATTAAATATGATTGAGAAGTCAGAACCAATCATTTTATACAACTCCTGTCTGGTAGCTAAAACCTTCAAATCCATTAAATTATTTATTTATGCAATCAAAGTTCTACTTTTGTAACATATCTAGTCAGGGATGGAACTAAGTATTGACATTGTGAAAGTTCCATGAATATCTCCAATGTAGTGGAACCCAACAAATGAAAGAATAAAGTATCCACAAACTATTCTTATCCTTTTTGGTCTTCTTCTGAGGTCCCCCATCATCATAGATGTTCATCCTAAATCAGTATTAAGAAATTAACAAGTACTCTGGACAGAGAAAATACTGTGCCCTGTTAGCAGCCTGCCTATTGTACTGAAGATCTGGGTTTCAGAAATATCATATCCCCAGCTAAGTGGTTATAGCTTAACTACAAGACTGGCATCTACCTAACATACAGTCACGAAACATAACAGCACAGAAATAGGCCCCATGGCCCATCCAGTCCATGCTGGCTTAGTTTTCTGCCAGCATGGACTGGATGGGCCAAGGGGCCTATTTTTACCAGTATCCGGACTCCAGCCCTTGTGAAAACTTCTGTTGATATCCATGTCTAAGTAAAAAGAGAAATACAATGTGGCTATTCAATGTGAGGAAGAGAGGGCCAGTAACTTTAAATTCTTTGGTGGTATTATTCCAGAAGACCTGTCCAGGGTCCAGCATATAAGTGTAATTCAGAATAATGCACGGCAGCTCCTCAGCTTCATTAGGAGTTTGCAGAGATTCGGCATGACATCTATAACTTTGCCAAACCTCTATAGATGTGTAATGGAGAGTATACAGACTGGCTGCATCACAGCCTGGAATGGAAACACCTTGAATGGAAAATCCTACAAAAAATAGTGGATACTGCAGCTATATAGGACCCTGATCAGACCCCACTTGGAGTACTATGCTCAGTTCTGGTCAGCTCACTACAGGAAGGATGTGGAAGCCATAGAAAGGGTGCAGAGGAGATTTACAAGGATGTTGCCTGGATTGGCGAGCATGCCCTATGAAACCAGGTTGAGTGAACTCGGCCTTTTGTCCTTGGAGCGACGGAGGATGAGAGGTGACCTGATAGAGGTGTATAAGATGATGAGAGGCATTGATCGTGTGGATAGTCAGTGGCTTTTTCCCAGGGATGAAATGGTTGCCACAAGAGGACACAGGTTTAAGGTGCTGGAGAGTAGGTACAGAGGAGATGTCAGGGGTAGGTTTTTTACTCAGAGAGTGGTGAGTGCGTGGAATGGGCTGCCGGAAACGGTGGTGGAGGTGGATACAATAGGATCTTTTAGATGGGCCTGTATTGTGCTGTAGGCTTTCTATGTTTCTATGACCCAGTCTATCACAGGTAAAGCCTTCCCAACCATTGAGAACATTTACATGAAATGTTGTCGCAGGGAGCTAGAATTCATCATCAGAGACTCTTAGCACCCTGGACATGCTCTCTTCTCGTTTCTGCAATCAGGAAGAAGTTACAGGAGTCTCAGGACTCAGACCACCAAGTTCAGGAACCACACATCCATTAGACTCTTGGACTAAACTTCACTCAACTTCACTTGTCCAATCATTGAAATGTTCCCACATCCAATGGTCACTTTCAAGGACTCTTCATCTCATGTTCTTGATAATTATTTGCTTATTTATTTATTTTTTTATTATTATTTCTTTCTTTTTGTATTTGCACAGTTTGTTGTCTTCTGCACTCTGGTGGAACACCCAAGTTGGCAGTCTTTCATTGATTTTGTTATGATTATTATAATATAGATTTATTGAGTATGCCCACATGAAAATGAATCTCAGGGTTGTATATGGTGACATACATGTACTTTGACAATAAATTTAGATTGCACATTGAACTTTACCATCCTAGCAGACTTTCCCAATCATCAACAAACTAATAGAATAAAATTCACTGTACCCTTACTCACAGATAAACTACATGATAATGTTCACTTTGGGGCAACTCAGACTGAAACACTGGACTAAAGATAAACAAGCAACTGATTTCAAGAGCCAGAAAGACAGATACAGTCCAAAGCACTATGACATAATTCAATCATATATGGCTTCAAAGTACACTGATAAAACTTACATGAATGAGACACAGTGGGAAAAGTCACTCATGGTTAAGTGTTCCTGACTCTAATCATCTCAGTCTCAGAACAACATCTAAGATGTAATGAATTCATCTTCAAACAGAGACAAACTGTTTGCCGATGACTACAGTTTTCAATTCTGTTCACAATTCCTTAGGCATGCCTACATGCAGGGAGATCTGGTAGATATTCACCTACCAACTCATTATATTAATTAACATGCAAACAACATGTAACATGCAATGACCATTTTCAGAGTCTAATCCTACTACTTGCCATTTATTTGAATGCAAGAACATAAGAAACAGGGGTATGAGTAGGCTATTTAGCTCCTGGAGTCTGCTTCACCATTCAAAAACATTCAGTCTTGGTGTCATCCTTACTTTCCCACGTTTTCCTATTCTAATTGACTCATCATCTCTGAGACTATAGGAAGGATGTGGAAGCATTGGAAAGGGTACAGAGAAGATTTACTAGGATGCTGTCTGGTTTAGAGAGTATGCATTATGATCAGAGATTAAGGGAGCTAGGGCTTTACTCTTTGGAGAGAAGGAGGATGAGAGGAGACATGATAGAGGTGTACAAGATACTAAGAGGAATAGATAGAGTGGATAGCCAGCGCCTCTTCCCCAGGGCACCACTGCTCAATACAAGAGGACATGGCTTTAAGGTAAAGGGTGGGAAGTTCAAGGGGGCTATTAGAGGAAGGTTTTTCACTCAGAGAGTGGTTGGTGCGTGGAATGCACTGCCTGAGTCAGTGGTGGAGGCAGATACACTAGTGAAGTTTTAGAGACTACTAGACAGGTATATGGAGGAATTTAAGGTGGGGGCTTATATGGGAGGCAGGGTTTGAGGGTCGGAACAACATTGTAGGCCGAAGGGCCTGTACTGTGCTGTACTATTCTATGTTCTATGAGACTGTCAGCCCTAAACATAACAAAATCCCACCACTAGCTACATCATCTTCTCCTAACTCCTTTCTGTCTTCCACAGGGATCACTCCCTCTGTGACCACCTGATCCAGTCATCCCTCCCCAATCACTCCCCTCGACATCTGGTTCATGTGCACCTCCTCTAACCTCAGCTATTGTACTTGATGCTCCCGACGTGGCCTCCCCTACATACAGTTGCACTTGGGGCAGACTAGTCAACCAGAGCTCCTACACTCTGTAGGCTATAGCCAACTTGAGTTCTCCATTCCTCTTTCCACTCCCATACTGACCTCTCCATACTCAGCCTTCCCTATTGCCAAAGTGAATCCAAACTAGAGGAACAATGCCTCATATTCTGTCTGAGTAATCAACAAAACGATTATATGAACACTGTATTTTCCAATTTCAGGTAACCCTTACCTTCTATGTTTCCCACACTCCTCTCTCCTCTGATTCACCTACAAACCTCAAATCATCACATTGTTTTCCTTACATCTCCCCCACCCCAACTGTCCTTTTCAAATCACCCATTTTGTTTCCTTCTCCTGGTTTGAAATATCTACTATCCACTCATTTTATCCAACAGACAATTTCCTCTTCCATCTAGTTCCATCTGCCCTTCACCTCTCCCTTAATGGCTCCCATTATCACCTTCCTTATTTACCAAATTCCATCTCTAATAGCTTTTGTGTCCTGTTATCACATGTATCCACCTTTACCATCCCCACCCCTCACCTGGCTCCATATGCCTTTTTGTTTTGTCTGTCTCCACTTATTATCCAACTCCCTTGGTTTCCCGACTTCACCTTTCACCCTCTCCTATTTGACTCCAACTGCCCATTATCCTTCCCTTCTTGATCTATCAATTCTCACCATGTGCCCACTCCATTCTGGATAATCTTCCCTCTTCAATCTCTGTTCTGCTGACATGTCCTTCCCTCCCACCTCTACAGATGCTGCTCGATCCACTGAGTTCTTCCAGCAGATTGTTTGTTGCTAGTTGATTCAAGGGTAGCATGATGACCATTAAAACTAACTTTTAAAGAATTTTTTGAGTTTATTATATATATTGAATTATCAATTAATCTTTCCTATTATATCAAATTAAAGACCTATCAGTTGTTAGGAATAAAAATACTTAATATGAACAGGATCCATGATCCATATTGAAATAAATATTTTGTGTTCACCTTCAAAAGACAATAAGACACAGGAGCAGAATTAGGCCATTTGGCCCATTGAGTCTGTCCTGCCATTTAGTCAAGGCTCATTTTTTTCGCTCCCAACTCCATTTTCCTGCCATCTCTCTGACTTCATTCTTCTTTGAATGAAGAAACAAAAATCTTTTCAGCAATTCTATCGTGCTAACGGTACATAAGAAATGTGGAAATACAAAAATATTATTTTTTTTATTAAAGAACTATTGGAGAAGTTAATGAGTCAGAAATTTGAGCTTGAAATCTTGCTAAATGCCAAGGACTGATGATATATTTGAAAACATTTTGAAAGAAATAGTGGATGGCCTGGTTATCATCTTTTGTATAGATTCTAGAAATGGTTCCTGCACATTGAAGGGCAACAAGTATAACCCCACAATTAAGGAAATGAAGATGAGAAAAAGCAGGGAACTACTGATCTTTTACCCTGATATTGATAGAACGGAAAATGCTATAATCTATAATAAAGGGTGTTTCCCTGGCTAAGCAATCTAGATCTAGGGAGTTACAGTTTGGTGGGATAGTAGCAATGGATAGTATTACAGTGCAAGTGACCCAGGTTCCTTTCCCACTACTGCCTGTAATTACTTTATATGTTTTCCCTGTGACTGTGTGGGTTTCCTCTGAGTGCTCTGGTTTCCTCCAACATTCTAAAGAGATACAGGTTAGTACGTAAACTGGGCAGCACTGGCTGGTTCAGCCAGAAGGGCCTGTATCTCTAAATAAAATAAAAAATAAAATACATTCAAGACTGCAATGAGAAGATTTTTTTTTCAGCCAAAATATAGTGAATCTTTGGAATTCTCTACCCCAGAGAGCCGTGGTCATTGATAGCATTCAAAACGGAGACAGAATTTCGGGTATGGTCTATCTCCAGGTAACATTCGTAACCAGTTTTTTTTTACAGACATCTTTAAGTCAATTTTTTTCTACGTCGGAAAATACACAGAAGTGATTTGACATAGTAACTATCTAGGAATGATAATCATCAGTAGCACACAAGACTAATAAAGCAAAATTATTAAAAGGTTTGCAGATGATAGTAAAATAGGTGGATAATGTAAACAACGTAATGAAAATTACATGGGGATTTTGATCAGCTAGGCAT
The DNA here is from genome assembly GCF_963921235.1 of Mobula hypostoma. Classification (NCBI taxonomy): domain Eukaryota; kingdom Metazoa; phylum Chordata; class Chondrichthyes; order Myliobatiformes; family Myliobatidae; genus Mobula; species Mobula hypostoma. The sequence goes on from NC_086111.1 coordinate 16,445,924, forward strand.
GTGCCCTGAGGATTGGCAAACGGCTTTCAATCCAGATAAAGCCTGGAAAATGCTTCTGAGGCAGATTAGATGAGATTTTTTTGAATTGTGGAGCAGGCTGAATGAGCTTTTTTAGCGAGCTTTGGATCTCCGTACTGTATGTTAGAAAATAATTTCCTCGCCAATGCAACGCAGCACAACAACCTGTTTAACTACCTGCCATAATCTTGGAGATCCTTTATCAGGGTCGCTTCTTGAAGCTTGTCATTAGGTTTTGTTAATATTCCAGGTCGGTGTTTGAGACAACTTACCTCACAATAGGTACAGCTGAAAGGCTTTCCCTTCTGATCCGAGAAAGCAGCAGCCACAATTGGCATTTTCCAAGGTAATATGAACTTCACTTTCTCTCTAAGCTGTACAATGTTTGGCGCAGTCTGCAGAATTATTCACTTGCTTACATAATCTCCACAATATGTCATACATATAACTGCACAAATGTGAGGTTACGAGTTATTATTTTCGGCGAACTGATGTAGTGTCGTGCCCTATGTTGCTTCGCCATTGCTAATACTGGTGTGTTTTGTGCTGTTTCTGCAGGAACCTGCACACGGGCGCTGAAAGTGGAGGGATACCATAACCCCAGGGTCGAGGCGACAACCCGCAGCACACGCGTTTCATTTCAATCACCTGCAGGGTGCTGCCGTGACGTCGGCCGCACGAGCGTCCCCCCGTTGTCATGGTGACGGTGCTCCCATCCCTCCGAGATCCGCTGCCCACTGGCGAGCGGTGGCGCGCGCTCAGCTCGCTGTAGCGCATGCCACCACACGCGCGGCCGCAGCCCGGGCAACGTGACCGTCGATGGCGCTACTGCTGCTGCTGAGTGCAGCCGCTGCGGTGGAATGAGTGGGAGCAGCGGCCAGGCAGTGGGTTACCAGCTACGTTTTGCTGTTACCGCCGCAGTGAAAGCTTACTTCGGGGTCCGGGAATTAGTGCCGGGTCAGTGAACGGCGAGGCTGGTTGCCCGCACCCCCCCTCCCCAGCCCCATCGCCCCGGCTTGCGCGCGCGCACACCGTGAGAGAATTTCATGCGAACCGGCCGACTCCCGGGCTCGTGCGGCGCCGGCCGAGATGTGGACACCGACCGAGGAGGAGAAATTTGGCGTCGGTGAGTCGCAATTTTAGTGGTATTTTGGTGGGTGGTTGTTTTACAAAATAGGAGAAATTAAATGTGAGTGAAAAATCGGCACTTTCTTAATGTCATCTGCCTCCGCCCCCTCCCCCTCCCCTCACAAATAAAAACAACCGGCGGTTGATGAACGGAGGCTGCACGGAGGACACAGTCAATATTACTTCATGCTTGCAGACATCTCAGTCACGATTTCTTTCAGAAAAGATTTAAATGAAGTCGGGTGATTGGAACTTAAACTGTGAAGGAGGGTGCTCGGTGCAGCTTTCCCACGATGATGGGTTTGAATGGTCTGCGTTGAGTGTTTTTTTAAGATAGTTGTTGCAAGTGTTTAAAGTCAACGGAAGGCGAATTGACACTCGAATTTCCATATAGGGTTTATTAAAAATTCTTAACTTATAAGCTGTTGCATTCAGGTTGATTTACAAGCGTTATTGCTGCATTTGGTGTTATTTTCACGCCATGGTTTTAATTTCTACAGTTTAACTTGCACATATAAATGTCTGCCGTTGAAGCTTGTGTTTTGTTTTATCCTCCCGTTGTTGAATGTACAGTATATGATTCTTGGAGCTCATCGGAAGTATAATTTTTCGATGGAGGGCGCTGTCATTTCATTCCGATAAAATGCACCTTACAACGCACAGAACCTGTTGGGGATTTAAAATGGCAATGGAGAGTATGAAGTAAGTGGTGCAGCAAGCAGGTCAAAAGAGACCGGTTAACAGGTCTTTCGGTCTATGACCATCTGCTCAATAGTCTTTCAGCCATTTTAGAAACTGTCGGTGTCACTGAGGCTGTGATTTATTAAGCTTTTGAAATGTTAGGAGCTCCATAAAATCACGAGTGAAGGATGCGTCTTTGGAATTATTTAAAACGAAGTTGATAATACTGTACGTTTATTGATAATTGAATCTATTGTTGAATATGTTGTGCATCAATATTTTACGTTTAGTTGATATCGTTTTAAGAATATAGAGCTGCAGAAGAGCATGATTTATAATTGAAACGGGGGAGGAACAGTTGTTTTGTTTACTTATTTCAATACTGTCAATCACCAGTGTTGAGTAACCGGAATACTGTAATACTTTAGTAATGGCTGACAGCTCTGAAAGATAACCGAAAACAAAACATGTTTTCACTTTGGGATTTGATCGCCCAATCCATCCGGCGTGCAGTGGAATGACAATAGGTCTCTGCCAGATGTGAACTCTTTCAAACATTTATAGAATGCAGTCGAAATGTTCCTTTCAAAAATCTATTGAAATTGATGTGCTTTGTTTATTACTCGCATGGAGTGCGTTTGTCTAGAGCTTCATATGCTGAATCTTTTTGGATAGCTCTTGCCCAATCTTTTCGATTCAGTGAAGTATAATCTGAAAACGAACTTTTCCACTGCCATTATCTTCAAAAGAAGAAAGCTATTTGTAAACTATCTTTATGCACGTATTAACAAATGCTTCCCCACCATGTGGGAATGAATCCACTTGTCTTTTGTAAATGCAGCAGGACCTTAAGCCTCAATTCTCTGCGATCATTTTCTCGAAGTAGTCGGAAAATGTATATCGTTTTAAACGGTAATTACTCGTAATTGTTTTAATGTATTTAATTTTTATATACAGTATCTCATCTGCTAGATATTTTGGATTCCCTTTTTTTTAGTTCAATGTAGAAATGAGTATGCTATCCAGCACCTGGTGCATAATCCGTAATTCAGTAATATCGTGGCTTATTGTTTACCTGTGGCCAACAATCTTCTCGCTGCCACAATCGGGCAGGAGGTCCTACACCACCGGGTTCAGGAGCAATTATTACCTACCCTTCAACCATCAAGCTCCTGAACCAGCACGGATAATTCACTAATCTCAACATTGAACTGATTCCACAAACTATGGCAACATACACAACACTGTGGACTCACTTTCAAGAGCTCTCAAAATCTCCTGTTTCCAATATTTAATTTTGTGTTTACACATTTTGTCTTCTCTTGCACAATGGTTGTTTGTGCATACTCTTTAATTCAGTTGTATCATGGCTGGTTGTTTACAGATTGCATAAATCCCAGATGCCATGATTCCTTTAATATCTAAAATTTATCTATTTATTTCTTCAACATACTGGATGATTTGAACTGGGAATCTTTGACCCATAGTTTTCCCGCTGGCTTCTCTGCTGAAGGTGTTTCTTGCTCTGGTACAATACTTTGATACTTCTCAATGTTTATTACTTATGAGTTTGGAAAAATGTGTTTTACTGACTGATATTAAAATCAGATCCAACAGGGGCTGCTTTATAGCACTGAGTAGCAAGAAGGTTGTCCAAATTGTGATATGCTAACAAATTCCTTTATCATACCACTGACTGAAATCAACAAATCATGAAATAGAGATCAAAACTGTGACTGTACTGCATGTGTTTGATAAACCCACTGAGATCGGAGTTTCTGTGATGGCCATTTATAAGGGTAGACTAATTAAAATTAGTGTCTTGTGCTTCTGTAGCTTGAAAAGGGCTTTTTAAAAATATCACTGTTACCTTGTGTATAAGTACAAACCAGAACATGAAGTTTTTATCTGCTGTGAAGATATTGGTCATCATAATTAGGCTTAGCGATTACATGTGACCCATGAGATTCAATTATACAGATCCAATACACAAACAGTAAAAGCTATCTGTAGCTATTCAGTAGTTCATTGGACAAATGCAGATGAATAGATTATCCAGCATATTTGTTTGTCCATAATTTATAGACCTATTAATTATTTTTAAGATCCAATTTTTTTCTTAAATAGTTCCATGTATGTATGTATTCAATATGACCCAAAAATTCATTCCATCTTTTGCTTTCTCATGCAAGAAGGCTTTCCTGATATAATTAATGTAATTATGGGCAGCAAGTTAACATAGTGATTAGTATCTTGCCTTCACAGCACTAGTAATGGGAAAATTGGGATTCAATTCACTGCTGTGACTGTAAGGAGTTTGTATGTTTTGCCCATGACCATATGGGTTTCCTCTGGGTGCTCTAGTTTCTTCCCACTTTCCAGTTGTCTGTAACTCCTATGATGACAACTCGCTCTACTACTTGGTTTGGAGCTGGTTCCAGTACGAGAACACATTGCATATGCCATTAACTTTATCTTGGATTTTCTGGTTTTTCTTATTAAACCAATTTGATTTCTAATAGGCATGTAAAAGTCTTTATCACGGACGAGGAGGCGTTAAGGAGCAAGATAGATCAGCTGGTTGAGTGGTGTTGCAGTAACAACCTTGCACTAAATGTCAGTAAGATAAAAGAATTGTGCACTTTAGGAAGGGGAACACACCAGTCCTCATCGAGGGATCAGCAGTGGGAAAGGAGAGCAATTTCAGGTGCCTGGGTGTCAACATCTCTGAAGATCTATCCTGGGTACAATATATTGATACAATTATAATGAAGGTAGGACAGCCGCTGCATTTTATTAGGAGTTTGCATAGTCTTGGTATGTGATCAAAGACTCTTGCAAATGTCTACAAATGCACTGTGGAGAGCATTCTAACTGGTTTTAACACGACCTGGTATGGAGGGGGCCACTGCACAGGATCAGAAAAAGCAGCAGAAAGTTGTAAACTCAGCCAGCTCCATCATGGGGACCAGTGTCCCCAGAATCAAGGACACCTACGAAAGGTATTGCCTCAAAAAGGCAGCATTGATCATTAATACTGAGTATTCTCATAATCTACTAACCCCCATCACCTAGATCATGCCGTCTTCTCATTGCTACTATCAAGGAGGTACAGGAGCCTGAAGACACACACTCAATATTTGAGAAATTGCTTCTTCCTCTCTGTCATCAGATTTCTGAATGGACACTACCTGACTTTTTTTCTTCTTTTTTGAATTACTTGTGTAATGCCCTGGTTAAGAACCTGTTTTAGTGTACTTCTATTGCTAATGCTGGTATGCTTCCAGCAGCTTTTCTGTAAATGCAGTGTGTTCTGTTAGTTAAGCTTCATAGGCTAGTGTTTTGGCTTTGGCTGAGATAAGGAGCCATATGCTCAGGCTAAGAATGTTCTGTCAGCCATTTCGGTTTGGCTTAGTAATGTGCTGTAATAGTGGGATGCGATGGAACATTTGAGAGCTGGGTGGAATCAGATTTCTGGGTGTCTTTGTTGGCAGGAGGTGCGGAGTAGAGCACATGGGAATGCTGCTTGAAGGAGGGACCCTGTTGTAAGAAAGAAGTGCTTTGTGCAGATGCAGGAGGAAGTGCCAATATTCCTGAGTCAGCCAGTTTGTTCGAGATGGTCTTCGAGGGAAATGTGGCTGGTGTCCTTCATGCAGAGCATGGGTTCAGCACTTGAGGACTCAAAGCAAAACACCTGAGTATTCCAGAAATGAGCTCCAATGTTTATGTGCAGATTTAGACTGGCTTAACTGAACTGGGCCCTTTTTCCTATTAACTGTTTGTTAAAGTTAAAATATCTGTAAGTATATTTCCACTTTAATTCTGTTATTTCTTGGCGAATGATAACCTTGCATGGGACAGTATCTGCACAGCACTTACCATAATTTCTGTTCCCTTATTGGAATATTCCAACTTTCCAGAGTGGTTGCTCCTGAATCCCACCGACCCTGGACATGTGTTGCTTATTGAAGGTTCTCAGTATTACCCATGCAATGCTCAGTCATGTAGCTATTAGCCAGAGTTGGCTAATGAGTCAGGTTTGTTACGAGCCATGTTGAGATGGTTACACTTAAATTTTAATATTTCTCGCTGTAATTTAGTTTTTACGGTATATTGCACTGTTGCTACAAAACAAATTTCACTACTTGCTGTATATCAGTGTTATTAAACCTGATTTTGATTCTAATAATGACATACTAGAAACTGAGTAGTCTAGCTCCTTTTAGTTTTAAAGATCTTAGGGCACTACCTTGGCAGAATCTGAGTTCTTTAAATTGATATTCCTACAGCAGTGTTTTTTTTTCCCCTGGGCATTATCAGTTTGGGGCATCAACCTCTTCTCCACCAACGAGAGGGAGAGAGAACATGCAATTTGAACAAGTACAAAGCCTCCAACAGCTGATCCACTGTTCCCAATGTTCTGTTTTCTCCCGCAATGCTTCAGTTGGTGGCAACGGCATAGAATCAGCCTGTCCACAGGGACGTGAAGCCTCAGAACAAGTTTGAGGCCAGGTTGGTGGAAGTGATGCATTTGATTAAGCAGTGATGGGTCCAACATTTGTAACACCCCTCATGTTGCTGATGTATTCTAGCAGAAGCCAATACTTGGAATGAGGAATTGCCATGAGGAATTGTAATTGTTTCTTCAATAAGCTTATGATATCCCTTTGTCAAAAGGATAACTCCATTGGAATTGCTTTCCCTACGCTTACCAATCATACATTTCTAAAGATGTATGTCCTGTCCAACTCTGGTACTGAAGTCACTGAGAAGGGTCAGTTTGTTCGCTAGTGAATACAATTCCTCTTTAGCCTTTTGTAGACTTGAGTTTTCTTCACTGATGTAATGTCCTAAGAGTTCCTGACTTGCCGGCTCCTGGCAGTACAGATTAGCAACAGTGTCTCCTCGACAATCACCATCAACACAGGTGTATCACAAGGCTGTGTGCTTAGTCCCTGGTTTCACTCGCTTTATACTTATGATTGTGTGGCTAAGTACATCTCCGATACCATATTTGCTGATGACACCACTGTTGTTGGCTGCTTCTTTCTTTATATACATACATATATACACACACACACACACACACACACACACACGCGTGAATACAGAGTACAGGAAAAAAAATGTCAATACATTAAAGTAAATCGCATATAAAGACTCCTTATCCTATATTTGTACAAATCAATTAGTTCGTAACATTGAAAAATAATAATTTTTTTTATATATAATAAAAAATCTAACCCACTACCAAGGCCAAAGCTGATTAATAGAAAAAAAGATTGTTAGTCATTATCTGTGCTTTAACAGCAAATCAAAGATTTTGAAAATAATTCAGAAAATGTCCCCACAATGTTTTGAAAGTCTTGATTAGATTCAAAGATTGAACATCGAATCTTCTCTAAATTTAAACATGACATCATATCACGTAACCATTGGGCGTGAATAGAAGGGGCCACATCTTTACATTTAAGCAAAAGTGCCCTTCTGGCCATAAGAGACATAAGAGCCAAAATGTGCAAATCAGATGGCTCCAAAATAATATCCTTTCCTTCAACAATACCAAATAAAGCAGTCAAAGGATTAGGCTTGAAATTTACCTTAAAAAGTATCGAAAAGGTTTGAAATACTTCTTTCCAATATTTTCCAAGACTCAGACATGTCCAAAAACATGAATGAGTGAAGCTTTTCCATTAGTACATTTGTCACAATACGGAGATATATCTAAATAAGAACGAGACAACTTATCCTTAGTCATATGGGCCCACTTCCTCCAAACTAAAGGTGTAGCCATGGGTACCCGTATGGGTCCTATCTATGCCTGCCTTTTTGTTGGCTTTGTGGAACAATCTATGTTCCAAACCTATTCTGGTATCTGTCCCCCACTTTTCCTTTGCTACATCGACGACTGCATTGGCGCTGCTTCCTGCCCGCACGCTGAGCTCGTTGACGTCATTAACTTTGCCTCCAACTTTCACCCTGCCCTCAAGTTTACCTGGTCCATTTCTGACACCTCTCTCCCCTTTCTTGATCTTTCTGTCTCTATCTCTGGAGACAGCTTATCTACTGATGTTTACTATAAGCCTACGGACTGTCACAGCTATCTGGACTATTCCTCTTCTCACCCTGCCTCTTGCAAAAATACCACCCCCTTCTCGCAATTCCTCTGTCTCCACCACATCTGCTCTCAGGATGAGGCTTTTCATTCCAGGATGACGGAGATGTCCTCCTTTTTTAAAGAAAGGGGCTTCCCTTCCTCCACCATCAACTTTGCTCTCAAACGCATCTCCCCCATTTCACGCACATCTGCTCTGACTCCATCCTCCCGCCACCCCACTAGGAATAGGGTTCCCCTTGTCCTCACCTACCACCCCACCAGCCTCCGGGTCCAACATATATTTCTCCGTAACTTCTGCCATCTCCGACGGGATCCCACGACTAAGCACACTTTTCCCTCCACCCCCACCCCCGCTTTCCACAGGGATTGCTCCCTACGTGACTCCCTTGTCCATTTAACCCCCCCATCCCTCCCCACCGATCTCCCTCCTGGCACTTATCCTTGTAAGCAGAACAAGTGCTACACATGCCCTTACACTTCCTCCCTCACCACCAATCAGGGCCCCAGACAGTCCTTCCAGGTGAGGCGACACTTCACCTGTGAGTCGGCTGGGGTGATGTACTGCGTCCGGTGCTCCCGATGTGGCCTTCTATATATGACGAGACCCGACGCAGACTGGGAGATCGTTTTGCTGACCACCTACGCTCTGTCCGCCAGAGAAAGCAGGATCTCCCAGTGGACACACATTTTAATTCCACATCCCATTCCCATTCTGATATGTCTATCCACGGCCTCCTCTGCTGTAAAGATGAAGCCACACTCAGGTTGGAGGAACAACACCTTATATTCCGTCTGGGTAGCCTCCAACCTGATGGCATGAACATTGACTTCTCAAACTTCCGCTAATGCCCCCCCTCGTACCCCATCCGATATTTATATAAATATACACATATTCTTTTTCTCTCCCTTTTTCTCCCTCTGTTCCTCTCACTATACCCCTTGCCCATCCTCAGGGCTTTTTCTCCCCCCCCCCTTTTCTTTCTCTGTAGGCCTCCTGTCCCATGATCGTCTCATATCCCTTTTGCCAATCAACTGTCCAGCTCTTGGCTCCATCCCTCCCCCTCCTGTCTTCTCCTATGATTTTGGATCTCCCCCTCCCCCTCCCCCTCCCACCTTCAAATCTCTTACTAACTCTTCCTTCAGTTAGTCCTGACGAAGGGTCTCGGCCTGAAACGTTGACTGTACCTCTTCCTAGAGATGCTGCCTGGCCTGCTGTGTTCACCAGCAACTTTTATGTGTGTTGCTTGAAATTCCAGCATCTGCAGATTTCCTTGTGTTTGGGTCATTTGCCAGTCTTTGTTTTTGCATAGCTTTTCATAAAATCTATTGTATTTCTTATATTTTCCTGTAAATGCCCTCAAGGAAATAGATTGGAAGGTAACATACAGTATACAGGTATGTCCTTTAATAATAAATTTTACTTTGCGCTAGAGTGGGCTGAAGATAAAGGCAATCATATGCCATACAAGCAGAGTTGCTGAGACATCAGATAAGCTTCATCTTGACAGCAAAACCCACAAAATGAAGATGTTTCACTTTTAGATGTTGTGGCTACCTTTTTTAATCTAGCTTTTTCAGTAGTTCCATTTATTACCAGAGAAATGTATGCAATATATATCCTGAAATTCTTGCTCTTTGCAGACATCCACAAAGTGCCCCAAAGAATGAGTGACAGTAAAAACGTTCGAAGCTCAAAGCCCCCCTACCCACCCCCTCCCACACACAAGCAGCTGCAAAGCCCCAATCATTTACTTCAGCAGAAAAAAAACATCAGCACTCTCCACCCACCAAGCAAGCAATAGCAAAGTCTGCAAGAACGAGCATGATCTGCAGTACAACAAAAACTAATCGTCCACCTGACAATTCAACATACCACAGATTCTCTCCCTAATAAAGGGAAAGAGAAGTGTCCCCGTTTCACAGCGAGAGGAGAGACATAGCAAAACAACTTGCTGATTTGTAATGATAAAGTCAGCTGTGTCACTTTTCTCCCTTCAAGTTCTCTAAATCGAGAATCTGCACCAACCTTTTCTCCACCAACAAGAGGGAGAGAGAGCATGCAATTTGAACATGTACAGAGCCCCCAACAGCTGATTCACTGTTCCCAATGTTCCGTTTTCTCCTGCGACGCTTCATTCGGCAGCACTGGCATAGAATCAGCTTGTCCACAGGAACGCGAAGCCTCGGAACCCCAAAGGCACACTCGACCCCTAAACCGTGTCCTTAGGATTCCAAAAAGCGGTTAGTCATGAGTCCCTGGAGTGAGTCCCACTACTGCAAAGCACCGAAGCCTGAGTGTAATTCCATGTCAGGTCTCTGACAGAACTGCATCCACCCTGAAAAGAAAAAAAGACATAAAGGTAGAAATTAAGCTGCTTCCACAGATGAGCTCAAAGAAGTCGCTACTAAGTGCTATCGCAGCTCCACCCATCCTGCCCCTTATTCAGAAATTATCAATATTAAAAACAAAATACTGCGCCTTTTAAAAGTATTCGGCCTCCAACCATTTGTTCACATAAATGAGTATTATATTTACAACCAGGGACTTGATCAATTTAACTGAATTTTAATTTGTAAACCACATGCTCCTTTTACTTCACCGTAGAGCCCAAAAACAGAGAAAATTGTAAAGCATGAAAAACTAAAATGTCAGCAGTTCAAAAGTGTACACCCCACTTTGCTCAGTATTTAGTTAAACCACCTCTTGCAGCGATTACAGCCAGTAGTCTTTTTGGACTACAATATGATGGAGCAAGATTCGCCCAATCCTTGCAAAATTGCTCAAGCTGTGCTAGGTTAATTTGGGAGCGGAGGTGGACCGCAATTTTAAGGTCTTGTCAGAAATGTTCGATCGGATTAAGGTCTGGACTCTGATTGTGTGCTTTGGGTCATTGTATTGCTGAAAGATGAACTTCTTCCCCAGTTTAAGCTTTTTGGCCAAGGTGAGCAGGTTTTTGTCCTGCATGCTGTATTTAACAGCATTCATCTTCTCAGCAATCCTTACCAGATTTGCAGCCCCTGCTGCTGACAAATATCCCCATAGTGTGAGCCGACCTCCACCATATTTTATAGTAGAGATGGTGTTAATTGGGTGATGCGCAGTATGCCACACGCGCTGTTTAGTGTTGAGTCCCAAAAGATCTACTTTAGTTTCGTCTGACCACAAGACTTCCTTCCAGACCTTTACAGTATTTTCCAAGTGACGCTTTGCAAAATCTTTACAAGCAAAGATACTTTTTTTAAATATAGCCATGTCACTTGTCACTCTTCCATAAATGCCCTTTTTAAGCAAGGCCTTAGAGATTGTGGAGTTATGAACGTCCTCTCCAGTTGCGGCCACCGACTTCTGCAGCTCACTCAGAGTGACTGTTAGTGTCACAGTAGTCTCTCTTACAAGTGCCATTTTTCTCCAGCGACTGAGTTTAGAGGGGCGGCCTGACCTAGGCAGTATGGCTGTGGTTTAATATTTTTTACACTTTTGCATGATGGGATGCATTGAACTCTGAGGTATGTTCAGTTCCTTTGAGATGGTCTTGAATCTTTCCTCAGCTTTGAGCTTCTATGTTATCATTTCCCTGACTTGTCTGAATGCTCCTTTGTCTTCATTTTGGTCTGTTGAAAATCTACCCTACTGTTGGACCTTACAGAAAGAGGTATTTATTCTTATGAATTCATTGCAAAACATGTGATCCTCTGAATTTCTACATCAAAAAATTGGGTGAGTTGATAAGGTAACACTCTATTTTGCATCTGAGGAAAGTTAGCATTGTAAATAGAAAAGTGTTGAATGCTTTTTCAGTCTCTCAATTTTGGTTTCTAGTTTTTAGTAAATTGTTGACCGGTTGTGGGATTTATAAATTTGACATGTAAAATATTTTGTAGATTAGCTCAAAATATCCTACTTCAATATATTTTGAATTTAATAAATGAGACAGTAAAATGTGAAAGTAGTTGTGGGGGCTAAAAACTTTTTCAAAGCACTGTGCAGTGTGTCACATTCTGTTGCAGCTGGAGTTCTGAATCAGAGTCTCGATTTGTATTTCATTGTGGGATGGCAATTAGACTTCACCTTCTACAGAGGAATGCCTGATTTTGTAAAGGAGATCCATAGAAATTGGTAACCAACTTCTATTACCTGGAGTAATCAGCAGTTGTTGAGTGGAGGAAGAGGAGAGGGAATAGGATGAATGGAAGGGGGTGAGGGTTGGGGAAAGATGAGCAACACGTGGCTGGATGAAGTGTAGTGTGGGGGGCACTGAGGGAGTCTTGGAAACTCAAGGAGTCCAGTATATATCACAGAAGGTTAGTACAACTGGTACTTTCAGAATATTGTGCATTAAATCCATTTAGAAATGGTTCAGAATATCAGCTAGAGAGCGAATGATCATTTATAATCACAAAAGATTCTTTGGCTCAAAAAAAGCTGAACGTGGAGATGTCGCCTTCAGAATATAATGTCTCCTCAAGTGGTCCTCATTTGTTTTCTCATATCATTGCTTTTTGCATATTTAAAATTTAGTTAGAAGTATTTGGGACATTTAAAAAAAAGTTTGCAGTAGATTTAAAAAAAATTGCTGTGTGGTTCACTGTAAAGAAGAAATCTTCAGGCAGCATAGTAGATGATCAGGTCAATTGACCAGAAAAATAACAAATGGATTTTCATCCAATTGATAAGGACAATAATGGAAGTTTGGAAGTCATACCTGAAGAAGTGCAGAGCCATTATAAAGGCCAGCATACCATTTCCCTTCCTTACTGCTTGCTGTACCTACACATTAACTTGCATTGTTTATAACTGATCAGCTTTATGTGAACACTGAAACTTTTCAATCCATCACTAATAAAAATTACTTTACCTTTCTGTTTTTTCCAAAGTTGATGACCTTTCTTTTTGCCACATTCCATCTTTTTCACTTAATCTTTGTATGTCTATATTGTAAACTTCTTTTGATCTACCCGATGCAAAGACACCACATACTATAGTGAATGTAACTTTAACTCTTTATTAGCAAGTTACCAGAGAGAACCCTCCTTAAGCAATTTCTTGGGCTGCTCCAGGGGTCTCTGGCTTCTGAAGCAAATACAGTGCTTTTTATACATATGCAGTCAAGTGGGTTCACCCCCTTAGTTTCTGTACAGATGAGTATTGTTTAACTTATCAGCCATAAATTGTTCGTGTAACAGCTTACTACCCTTATGTCTGGGAGCGGTCAGACATAAGCTTACCCCTCAGAGCTTCCCAGCCTTGAAGCAGGCATTCCTTATAATGCTTATCTAGCAAGCGCTATGTTTCTTACAGCAGTTAATCAAACAATGGTACAAGTTGTTCTTAAGCAAGGACTGAAGTTACGCAGGTCGCATACCAAGAATAATATCACCCGCTCAGCTTATCTTGTGAGAAACACTTGTGCTTCTATGCGTTTTGTCAAAGTCTTAGCCACCATGATCCTTACAAAATAGCCAGGGTCACAAGAGGCCTGCGAGATGCTAACTTCTTAACATTATATTACATCTAGAAGCCCCTCCTTTCACCACCTACTCTGAAATGTAGCTTTGTTTCCTCAGAAAACCCGCAGAAGAATTCCTAAGTCCCTTTGCATCTCAGATTTTTGTATTTTGTATTTTCCATTTAGAAAATAGTCAACCATATCATTTCTTCTGCCATTGCATGACCATAAACTTCCCGACACCGTTTTCCATCTGCCTCTTCTTTGCCTATTCTCCTAATCTAAGTCCTTCTATAGTCTTCTACTTCCTCAAAACTACCTGCTCCTCCACCTATCTTTATATCACCGCAAACATTGCAACAAAGCTATCAATTCCATCAGCTGAGCCATTGAGCTATAACATAAAAAGAATTTGTCCCAACACAGACCCCTGTGGAACACCACTAGTCACCAGCAGCCAACCAGAAAAGGCTCCCTTTATTCCCACTCTTTGCCTCCTGCCAACCAGCCACTGCTTTATCTTTCCTGTAATACCATGGGCAGCCGTTGAGCAGCCTTGTGTGTGGCATCTTATCAAAGACCTTCTGAAAGTCCAAGTACACATCAACTGATTCTCCTTTGTCTATCCTGCTTCAAAGAATCTTTTCTTCAAAGGATTCCAACAGGTTTGTCAGGCAAGATTTTCCCTTGAAAAAACCATGCTGTCTGCGGCCTTTTTTAAATGTGTGCCTCCAAGTACCCTGAAACCACATCCTTAACAATTGCCTCCCAACAGCTTCCAACCATTGAGGTTAGACTAAATGGCTTATAATTTCCTTTCTTCTGCCTCTCTCCCTTCTTGAAGAATGGAGTGACACTTGGAATTTTCCAGTCTTTGGGAATTATTCCATGATCTAGTGATTCTTGGAAGATCATTACTAATGCCTCCACAATCTCTTTCTTTTTCAGTCTTTTTATTAGTTTCAGCATCATACACATTACAGAAAAATAGATACAGAGAAATTGGGATTACATTATTGAAAAGATAATTTAAACAAATATAACCTCAATTGACACATAATTCATGAGCATCCCAAAATCTCAAAAAGTACAGCTCTAATATAGGGAAATATAAGATAAAAATGGATAAAATATCATGAAAAAAGAGGGGAAAAAAAAGAAAAAAAATTTACCCCCAAAACGGAAAAAAAAATCTAAACCAACTAAAGAAAAACTAAACTAACAAAAAGAGAAAGAATGGGCTATTATGATACCTCGGATAGGACCATTAGAGTCGTAACTCCACTCCTCTCCCCGTATATAGAATAACAAAGTAGAACTGGAAAGGGTCAAATTACATCATATGAAAGTATTGAATAAATGGTCTCCAAATCTCTTCAAATTTAATAGAAGGGTTGTAAATGACACTTCTATTTTTTTTTCTAAATTTAAACAAGACATAGTTTGTGAAAGCCATTGAAATGTAGTAGGAGGATTAAGACCTGATTGTAGACCGGATATTGAACTTTTTACTGTTGGACTTCGGCCACACTCCACCGAGATACAACACTGGGCGGCACTGGAGGTCGTTCCTGCCTGTGGCCATCGAACTTGCAGCTCCTTCCGTGGAGGGTCAGACACCCTGAGCCAATAGACTGGTCCTGGACTTATTTTCCATCTGGCATAGTTTGCTTTTTGTTGTTTGATTGTTTGCGGTTTTTGTATTGCTATATTTACGCTCTATTCTTGGTTGGTGCGGCTGTAACGAAACCCAATTTCCCTCGGGATCAATAAAGTATATCTATCTATCTAATCTCTTTCCAATTCAATAGTATGGATCTTCTAGCCATTAGTGTAACAAAAGCAATCATCCGACAAGCTGAGGGAGTCAGATGATGTTGTTCTATCATTGGTAAACCAAAGATAGCAGTAATAGGATGGGGTTGTAAATCAATATTCAAAACAGTTGAAATAATAACAAAGGTATCGTCCCAGTATTTCTTCAGCAAAGGGCATGACCAAAACATGTGAGTTAACGAAGCTGTCTCAGAATGACATGTGTCACATACAGGATTTATGAGTCATAGCAAGCTAATTTATCCTTGGACATATGAGCTCTATGTACTACTTTAAACTGTATCAACGCGTGTTTAGTACATATAGAAGAAGAATTAACTAATTGAAGAATTTTTTGCCATTTCTCAATAGGTAAAGTAAGCTTAAGTTCCCTTTCCCAGTCATTCTTGATTGAATTCGATACATCTGGATTTATTTTCATAATCATATTATAAATAACTGCTATTGAACCTTTCTGAAAAGGATTTAAATCTAAAATTCTTTCCATTATATCTGATGAGTATGAAATCAGAAAGGTAGTAAGAACAGTATTTAAAAAGTTTCTAATCTGTAAGTACCTAAAGAAATGGGATCTAGGTAAATTATATTTAGTAGATAATTGTTCAAAAGACATGAAGTAATTACAGGTTTCCCCCGCCATCCGAAGGTAGAGTGTTCCTATGAAACGGTTTGTAAGCCGAAATGTCGTAAAGCGAAGAAGCAATTACCATTTATTTATATGAGAAAAATTTGTGAGTGTTCGCAGACCCAAAAATAGCCTACCAAATCATGCCAAATAACACATAAAACTAAAATAACAGTAACATATAGTAACAGCAGGAATGATATGATAAATACGCAGCCTATATAAAGTAGAAATACTTTTCCACAATCATTACTGCACTGCTTGCTGTAGCGAAAATCTCGCACAAGTGCCGTCGGCAGAAAATCTCACGCAAGCGCTGTTGGCAAAAACACAACGCTAGCACTCTCCAGTAACCTTTAAGCTATGAAGCTGCCAAATCATGCCAAATAACACGTAAAAATACACAGCCTATATAAAGTAGAAATAATGTATGTACAGTGTAGTATCACTTACCGGAATTGGTTCAGCGCCGAGCACACTGATGATGGTGTGTTAGACTGAGTCGTCGCAGGTTAGGTGGTGCAGTGGCCCCACCTTCCAGGCCGCCGACAGATACCGAACCGCGAAGCATGCAGGGGTACAGCGGTAGCTGGGAGGCATCCAGCACGTCTTTAAGAAAATAGCGGAAATAAACACGCTAATTAATTATGTGTCGGGTGGCACCTAATTAATTAGCATGTTTATTTTGGCTTTTTTCTTAAAGATGTGCTGTGTGCCTCCCGGCTACCGCTGCATTCTCCGTGAATTGCGAGGTGGTGGGACACTGGGGTGTCATCTCATCGTCTGTTTCCATTAGAGCAGGCAGCTCATCTTCTGCTATGACTGCCTGCCTCAATGTCGAAGGTCGAGGTTCGTCGTCTGCGGTGGCTGATGCGGAAGGCTTGCTTGACTGCTGAGCCTCGCGCATTTTTCTGTCACACAGTTCTTTGTAAGGACTCAAACCATCATGCAAATATCCCCTAAACCTATGTACCCTTTCAAAATTAAAGTCGTACTTTATCATTGCAGTGAAAATCTCACACAGTTGCTTCACGTTCAGTTCCTGGACGACTTCACTTTCGGTCCATTCGCTACTGTATTCAGTTTCAATTGTTATCCTTTCCTCTTCCAATTGTATCAGCTCTTCATCTATCAGTTCTTGGTCATGGGATGCCAAAACCTCTTCAACATCATGTTTGTCAGCTTCCACAAGCCAAACTCACTTAGTCCTTACTTCATTCACCACGATCGAAACGCTTAATTATGTCTAGTTTTACGCTAAGTGTAACACCCTTATGAGCTCTTTTAGGCTTTTCCAATACCTTAGAACTGATCTTGCAAACGGCTGCTCACAGGCATGTGTTTAAGCAATGCTGGCGAGAATGCAGTTCCGAATCCGGGGGAGAGTGGCTGCTCGGGGCGTGCGCTGCCTTTTTTCGTGTGCTGATTTTTTTCTTAACAGTGAGAGCACCTTCTGAAAGCAAAAACGGTATTAATGTAGGTCTTTCGTAACAGTGAGGTTTTGTAAAGTAAACGTTCGAAAAGCGGGGGACACCTGTATCTAAAAATAAATCAGAAAAACATATACTTTTAATTTTCCAGACTAGATAAGCTTGATCCAAAAAAGAGGGTTGAAAAAGAAAATTAAGTAGAATAGGGCTTGCTAAAATAAATTGATTCAATCCAAAAAATTTTCGAAACTGAAACCATATTCGAACAGTATATTTCAGTGTTGGGTTATCCATATGTTTGTTCACTTTAAAAAAAATCCAAAGGGAGCAGAGACCCTAAAATAGAACCTAATGAAAACCCTGAAATGGATTTACATTCAAGATTAACCCATTGTGGACTTGAAACTGTATCCCAATTCCATGTCCAAAATTTCAAGTAACGAATAGTAACTGCCCAATAATAAAATCTAAAGTTCGGCAATGCTAAACTGCCCTCCTTTTTGTAAGTATCTTTTACCTACTTCAGTATTTTTATTCTGCTATCTATATATATATAGAAATTTTTGAATCAACATTATCAAAAAAGGATTTTGGAATAAAGATAGGCAATGCTTGCAATAAATATAGAAACTTAGGTAAAATCATCATCTTGACGGCGTTGATCCGACCAATTAAAGATAACGTAATTGGTGACCATTTGGTAAACAAACATCTAATCTGATCAAATAAAGGAAAAAATTAGCCTTAAACAAATCCTTATGCTTCTTGGTGATTTTTACTCCTAAATAAGTAAAGTAATCAGCGGCCAATCTAAGTGGTAAGGATTTATAAGTTGGAACCTGCATGTTCAACGGAAAAAGTTCACTCTTATTAAGATTCAATCTGCAGCCAGAAAATTTGCTAAACTTAGCCAACAAAGATAAGATTGCAGGAATGGATTTCTCTGGGTCAGAAATATATAGTAATAAATCATCAGCATATAATGATAGCTTATGTATCTCATTCCCATGAGTAATACCTAAAATATTTGGTGAATCTCGGATAGCAATTGCTAAAGGTTCTAAAGCGATATCAAATAATAAAGGACTTAAAGGACAACCCTGTCTAGTACCACGAAATAATCGAAAAAAGGGAGATCTTTGATTATTAGTAAAAACCGAAGCTAGAGGGGTATGATATATCAATTTAATCCAAGATATAAATATCGGACTGAAGTTAAACATCTCAAGCGTACTGAATAAATATGGCCATTCAACTCTATCAAAGGCTTTCTCAGCATCTAATGAAATGACACATTTTGGAGTTCTAAGTGAAGGAGTATAAACAATATTCAATAATCTCCTAATATTAAAAGATGAATAACAATTTTTAATAAATCCAGTTTGATCCTCAGAAATAATTTGAGGTAATACCTTTTCTAAACTAGATGCTAATATTTTAGAAAAAATCTTAGAATCTACATTCAGCAAAGATATCGGTCATAGTCAGTAGGATCCTTATTCTTTTTTTAAATTAGGGCAATAGAGGTTCCATAAAATGGTTGTGGTAGTTTGCCTGTACTAATTGCATCTTTAAAAATTCTGCACAACCAAGGAGAAAGAATGGAAGAAAAAGACTTAAAAAAATTCTACTGTATAACCATCTGGACCGGGTGATTTACCAGAATTCATTGAAGAAATAGCACTCTTTATTTCTTAATCCGTAATGGGTATTTCTAATTTTAAACGTTCTTCGGATGTCAATTTCGGAAAGTTCAATTTCCTTAAAAAGTCATACATCTCATTGAGATCTTGAGGAAATTCTGACGAATATAAAGATGTATAAAATTCTTGAAAAGATTTATTTACCTTGTCATGATCGACTGTCAGAAGTGTGATCAGATTTACCAATTTTAGTAATTTGACATTTGACTGAAGCTGTTTTTAATTGATTAGCTAATAATTTATCACTGTGTATATAAAATCCAGCTCTTGTTTTCATTAGTTGGTTTTCAATTGACGATGTTAAGAGTAAACTATGCTCCATTTTAAGTTCGACTCTCTTTTTTGTAGAGCTCCTCATTTTTTATCAATATCTTTGATCTTATCAATCAACAGAAGTATTTCATTCTTAATATGGTTTTTCAATTCAGCAGAGTAAGAAATAATCTGACCACGAATATATGCTTTAAATGTATCCCATATAACTCCACTGGAAATTTCATCTGTATCATTAGTTTTAAAAAAAAAAGAAATCAATCTGATCTTTAATAATTTTCACAAGATCCGAATCTTGAAGCAAAGTAGAATTAAAATGCCATTGTCTATCATTAGAGGGTTGTCCATTAACTTGATAGAGAGATTCAAAGGTGTGTGATCAGAAATAGCAATAATGTCATAGTTACAATCAGTCACGGAAAGAATTAAATGAATTAAAAAAAAGTCAGTCCTAGAATAAGTGTGAGAAGAATGAAAATTCTTTACCCTGAGGATGTAGAAACCTCCAGATCTCTGAAATTCCCGAATCGATCAGGAAAAAGTTGATAAGAGTAGCCAAATTGCTTGGTAAAGCCTGAGTAGATATAGATTTACCCATCGAAGGATTTAAACAACGATTAAAATCACCACCCATTATCAACATATGATCATTTAGATTAGGAAAGGAGGTAAATAATTGCTTTAAAAATTCTGGATAATCGACATTTGGGACATAAACATTAACCATAACTTTTCTGTTTAAAAAGTAAACCAGTAATTATCAAAAATCTGCCATTCAGGTCAGAGGGAGTATCCTGATGCACAAATGTAATTGAGGAATCTATAAATTTGAAACTCCTTTCACTTTAGCTTGGGAGTTTGAATGATATTATTGTTCCATCCAAAACTTGGGAAAAAAGTGCTGATTATCCACTCTCCTCACATGAGTTTCTTGAGCAATAACAATATGCGCATTCATTCTTTGGAATACTTTAAAAATCTTTTTTCTTTTAATTGGATGGTTTAATCCATTTGTATTCCAAGAAACAAAATTAATCCTCTGAGCCATAATTAGTGAAAATCAGTCTTTTGGTATGTAAAGAGTTAACCGAAGTGTAAACTCATGAAACCGGAGGAGGAACCAGCGTTTGGAAAGGAAACGGAAGTTACGACCCTACAGATATCTTTGTAGTTCTAGATTAGCTCAATTGGAAAAAAAAAGCGAATAGTAATAGTAAAAGTCCCCCCCACCCACCACCCAGGAAAACCCTGAACTAGGCCAAGAAAAAGCCAGAAAGCTAACTAACACTAATTCTACTCCCATTTCTCAAGAAGGCAGCTCACAAAATATGTGTTGTTAAGAAGAGCACCAAAGATCCGAAACAAAAGGAAAAAAAAACTACACTATGACAACAAGTCAGAAATTTAACAAATACAATAAAAAAAACCTACGTAGTATATTTTCTGAAATAATACTAGAAAAAAAAGATACCAGTACATGTTATAAAATATTGAATAATTGTAAGGGAGAGTATGAAAAAAAAAGGACATCCGGAAAAGGAAAAGTATTATGGGAAGAAGAACCCAAAAAAAAGGCGGAATAAAAAAAACAGAAGGTATTGTGGGAAGAAGACGAAACACCATGATGTTTATACAAAAAAGACTTAATATTCCCCCTCATAAAATAAGAGATTTAAAAATCCAACTGATAGTTACTGTTTCGGAAGTCATAAACTTATGAATTCAGAAATTAAAAGGAAAAGAAAAAAGAATGAATCCGCCAATAAAGAAAAATTTTGGTAAAATATGAAAAAAAACAATACTACCAATCAAAACCAGAAAACTTAAACTAATAAAGGTCAATCTTCATAAATGAATTATAGGTTTGAAAAAAAAACAGAAGAATCGAAACCCAATATTGCATGAATCGAGCAAAAATTAGACCGTGGCGTCTGATTCAAGTTCATCCAAGAAACTTCGAGCAGCACTTGTAGAATTGAAGGAGCGTCGCTGGGCGTTCGGAGGAGAAATTCTTAAACACACAGGATACAATAACGCTGATTTGAGACCCTTTTGGTAGCATTCCGACATCAGAGATTTGAAAGCCAATCGCGCTGTCATCACTTCGGGACTGAAGTCTTCAAATAATCTGAACTGATGCTCTTGAAATTTAATCATTCCCTGTTTTCAGGCAACTCGAATTAATTGCTCTTTAACATGAACATAATGAAATCCGATAATTATTGGTTTAGGTTTAGATGCAGAACCTGGTTTTCGACGTGAAATACAACGAGCACGGTCGAGCAATGGAGGATCATTGGGAAATTGAGAGCTGAACGCAGCATTTAAAAGTTTAGAAAAGAATACTGTAGGATCTCCATTCTCGACATCCTCAGGAAGACCAATTAAACATAAGTTCTGTCGTCTGGATCGATTTTCAAGATCAATAATCTTAGATTTAAGACTCTCCAGCTGATTTGTCTTTCGAAAAGACTCTTAATTCCAAACTCTGAATTTTTCGATCTCTGTTCCGCGCTTCCTCCTCCAAATCGGTAATCTTGTTTTTTTGACTTGTAACTGCTTGATCCAGAACATTAATCGAATCCGTAATTGATTTAATTTCTTCTCTGATATATCGGCGTATTTCTTCCAATTGTTCACGGAGCAGATTCATCATTGTCTCGTAGGTTAATTCAGGTAGTTTGGGATTGGGTTTTCTTTTCCCGTCGCCATCAGCATCTTTTGCAGATTTAAGGTCTCAAAGTTTAGATTTTGTAGTTGGTACTTTACTCATATCTTCAAGATTCAGAATCCAAACTAACACAAAAAAGAAGGGAAAACATTCTATTGTATGAGTCTTTTAGTCTGGATAAAAGTAGATTAAATAAAGGTGTTCATGAATATAAAATGAAAAGGTAATGGAGCGAAGCCAAGAAGTAACTTCACTCCATGAGCACGTCCTTGAGAATCGCCTCCACAATCTCTGCAGCCACTTCTTTCAGAACTTTGGGGTATACACCATCTGGTCCTGATGACTTCAGACCTTTGTTTCCCAGGAACCTTCTCCATAGTAATGGTAACTTCACAAACTTCATGACCCCTGACACCTGGAACTTCCACCGTACTGCTAGTGTCTTTCAAAGTGAAGACTGGTGCAAAATACTTATTCAGTTCATCCTCCATTTCCTTGTCCCCCAAAACTACCTCACCCGTATCATTTTCCAGTGGCTTGATATCCCCTCTGACCTCTCTTTTACACTTTATGTAATATTTTAGGGCATTGACTTTCACTCCAAAATTGTTAACTCATTTTTCATAACTGCAGTCTGATCTAATGGGTGCTACCAGCAAATTGTTTTGTTTTATTTCAGACTTACACTACATATGTGGGTATTTGCCTTTTACCCTGAACATGATCTTTATTTGGTTTTGACAATTTCAAGGATCACAGGTGGAGCAAGTTTGGAATTGTATCAAATGTTCTCTGCAATATTTGCAAACTTACTACAGAGGTGACTTTTTTCAAGTCTGATCAAGTTATTCTGGCTTTAAAAATTCTATTTGTAGACCCCAAAATATCTGCTCCAGACATAGGACTAAAGTCACGTAAAATTACATTGTATGCGGATGATGTTCTAATTTTCTTATCAGACCCTGCTATATCAGTGCTCCACTTTATACAATGCATCAATTAATTTAGTACCTTTTCAGGTTATAAAATCAACTTCACTAAATCAGAGGCTATGCCTCTGGGGAATCTGCAGCAGGTACCTGACACTCAGTGTGTTTTCCCCTCTAGGTGGTCGCAGACAGGTTTTGTTTACTTAGGCATACTTAACACACCGACGTTTGCTCAATTGTTCGAAGCTAACTTTACACAGTTAGTTGACAAAATCAAAAAGGATCTTGAGCGATGGAGCACTCTTCCCATTTCTTGGCTTGGCCAAATATCCTTGCTCAAAATGAACATTCTTCCTCGTCTGCTCTACCCAATACGAATGATTCCAGTCATTTTTACCCAATAAATACTTTAAAAAAAAATGGCTGGTTTGTTTCTTTCATCTTGAACAAAAAAAGGCCCTGTATTCAAATGCCTAAGTTACAGCTTCCCAATAGTCTAGGGGGTCTGGATTTTCCAGACATCAAAAAATATCAATTAAGTTCCTTTTTATCTTATGTGGTTGACTGGGTTTGCAGGGATCCCTCCTCAATTTGGCTAGACTTTGAAGCTTCACAAGCAAAATGCCCTCTTATTAATTTGCTTTTCCTCAATAAGATGAAACTAGTTAAGGAATATTGTCACAATCCAATAACAATTAATGCAGTCAGGGCTTGGAGGGTGGTGCGACAAATTGAGGGCAACGCAGCGAAAATATCACCCTTGACTCCAATAACCGGCAGTCTAGATTTTCAGCCTGGCATAATGGATTCTGGATTTAAACTTCGAATTTCTAAGGGTATTTTCCATCTAGGAAATGATAAAGGAATGATGATGTCTTTTAGTCAAATAGTTCAGAAATTTAACATGCCCAACAAAGATCTCTTTGGTTTCTTTCAGATAAGAGATTATATACAGAAAAAATATCATTGTTAACTATAAAATATAAAATACGGATGATGTTCTAATTTTCTTATCAAACCCTGCTATATCAGTGCACCACTTTATACAATGCATCAATTCATTTAGTACCTTTTCAGGTTATAAAATTATAAAACAATGATATAAAAGTACCTAATCATCATTCTATAGTTCTGACAGAGAAAAGAGGGTGTTTTGTTCTAAGGGTGAAGTCTCCATCAGTACTTCTTACAACATCCTGAGGGAATATTCTTGTGAAGAGGCTGAGCAGCTGGGAAGGGTCTGGGAGGAAGAGCTGGGAGTAGAAATTACAGCTGAAACATGGAAAGACATCTGTGATAATGCAAAGAAAATTGTAGTGTGTAATAGAAATAAAGCATTGCAACTCAAAATTCTGCATAGAGCCCACCTGACTCCAGATCGTCTCTTGAAATTTAAGGTGGGGGTTTCTCCAATGTGTTCTAAATATAAAGTAAATAATGGAACTTTCACCCACTGTTTTTGGACTTGTCCCAAACTTCAGGCATACTGGAGTGATATTTTGAGTGAAATGGAAAAGATTCTGAAGGTGGAGCTTGAACTGGACCCAGTGTCTTTTCTCTTAGGCTTACCCAGCAGTCATATTATTAATGCACATCAGAAAAAACTTTTTAGCATCCTGACTTTTTGTGCGAGGAAGAACATTTTACTTTGTTGGATATCCGATAAGGCCCCTTGACTTTTTGGTTGGCATAATCATGGAATGCATTCCTTTGGACTTCTTGACATGTATGGTACACTTAAAAACAAATAGTTTTCATAAAACATGGCAACCTTTTCTGCAGTATGTAGATGTAAACCTGTCTGCTATACGAATAAGGGCTTTTGTATAGGATGTTGGGGTGATGTCTGTATTTTGATGGAAGTGTTCTGATAGCTGATATCTGTGAGGGGAAGAACTGTAAATTGAAAGTTTTGTTATGCTGAGCAAAAAATAAAAAAAAAATTCTATTTGTAAAAGGTTTCAGATCTTTTTAAATTTCTAAATTGTAACATTTATTAGCAATACAGAAATATTGTTATTCAGTCTTTACTGTAATCCTATGTTTTCATTATTGGCTGATTTAATCATAACATTCCACAAAAATGTTGGTTACACTCTCAAATAATAGGAAATCAGATGGAGTGGGATAGTTGAATTTAATCATATGTAAGATTACATTAAAAAATAAGATGAGATTGTATACAAAAATAAGTTTGATTAGTAATTCTATTCCAGGTGACTTAAATGGAGTGATGTATATGTTGAGGGGGTAAAAATGACTGTTACATTGATAAACAAGATAAAATTTGCAGGTGCTGGAAATCCATGCAACACAAAGGGCTGGAGGGACTCAGCAGGTCAGGCAGCATCTATGGGGGAGAAAAAAGTACAGTCGACGTTTTAGGCCGAGACCCTCTGGCAGGACTGGAGGAAAAAAAGGTAAGTAGATTTAAAAGGTGGGGAGGGGAGAGAGAAACAAAGCGATAGGTGAAACCGGGAGGGGGAGGGGTGAAGTAAAGAGCTGGGAAATTGATTGGTGAAGAGATTCAGGGCTGGAGAAGGGGAGGGGGTGCGAGGTAGGAGAGAACAGAAGGCCATGGAAGAAAGAAAAGGCAGCGGAGCACCAGAGGGAGGGCAGGCAAGGAGATTTCCTCTCTCACTTTAAATGAAGAACTGAGGACGCATGAATTTCACAATCAAATAAAGTTTGGTTAATTTATACACAGTAATATATTGCCATTACTAAATTACAGAAAAAATAGACATTTATTTGCAATTTTTAGCCAGTGTGTTTTGTCTTGTGAGGCCTGCAAGAATTGAGTGAGTTAAAGGGCCACCACTTGGTGTTTTTGAATGTCTTTGCCCTTTGTTCCATGAAATCTAATCAGAACTAGGCATTTTGTAGAATCACCCATTGTCATTGTCTGCATGATGTTTCATCTTACTGAAATGTTGATTTTAAAAACCTCTTTATTATCAGTAGTGCCTACTTCCATGACAATGCTTTATCATGTCAATTCTATTTCATTGGGCTCAACAATAAACTTCAATGCTTTGCTCTTGAATTTATATAATTTTACATTGGTTTCCATTTAGCCCTTTTACCTGGAATTCCTTAGCAAACATTTTCCACCATCAGTTTTCTGAATGGTCTATAAATGCTACCTCATTATTTCTAATTTTCGGTGCTATTTATTTATCTTGTAATTTGTAGTCATTTTCTGTCTTTGCATTGTACTGCTGACACAAAGCAACAAATTTAATGTTGTATAAGAAAGTGATAATATACCTGTTTTGATTCTCTTCCTTGCTTTCACAAATTTCTTTGAAAACACGTAGCTTTAACTTATAACAATGCCTCAAAACACATTCAATATAAGCTTAATAAGATAGCAGCAGAAATGGACCATTTGGCCCATTAGGCCTACACTATCATTCAACCATGTCTGATTTAAAAAAAATCCATTCACTTGCTTACTCCCTATATCCCTTAACTCTTAACAGCATAGAGCCTATCTTTCTCTGTCTTAAGATACTCCCAATGACTTGACCTCCCCAGCCTTCTATGACAGTAAATTCCCAATATTCACCACCCTCTGGCTGAACAAATTCCCTCTATTGTCTTAAAAGGGTCATCTCTCATGCTCTGAGACTATTCCCTCAACACTAGGTGACTCCTAATTGACACATCCACTTTGTCCAGGTCTTTTGGTAGCCAGTAGGTTTCAATGAGATTCCCACTTCATCCTTCTGAACTCCATTAAGTATATTTTATACTTTATTGTCTTCAAACAATTGATACTAGAATGTACAATCATCACAGCAATATTTGATTCTGTGCTTCCCGCTCCCTGGAGTACAAATCAATAGTAAATATTAAAAATTTAAATTATAAATCATAAATAAAAAATGGAAAGTAAGGTAGTGCAAAAAAACTGATAGGCAGGTCCGGATATTTGGAGGGTACAGCCCAGATCCGGGTCAGGATCTGTTCAGCAGTCTTATCACAGTTGGAAAGAAGCTGTTCCCAAATCTGGCCGTACGAGTATTCAAGCTCCTGAGCCTTCTCCCGGAGGGAAGAGGGATGAAAAATGTGTGGTGGGTCGTGTCCTTGATTATCCTGGCAGCACTGCTCTGACAGCGTGCGATATAAAGTGCGGTGTATAGGTCCAGGGACATCAATTGCTCCTTGTATGTTAAACCTTTCATTTCTGGGATAATTCTTGTGAACCTTCTCTGGACCCTCCCTGTACCAGCACATCCCTCCTTGGATGTGGGCCCAAAATTGCTCACAATACAGGTTGAGCACCCCTTATTCGAGATTCCAAAAACCCCTGGCATGAGTCACAATTGGAATATTCCACAGGGTGGTGGGTAGGATCTCAAGTAATGCGCAGGTCTCTGTGCACCACAAACAGATCTAAGTGACCTCACATATGTTGATAAAAAATAGAAAAATGCTACATAAAGCAAAAAATTAAGATCTTGATTACGATTTGAAAGAGTGGATTCGTCACTTTGGAGTGACCATATGCCACAAAGGTATGCTGATCATGAAACAAGCAAAGATCTGAAAATTGAAGGTGACTGTGAATATTGGTAACTGTGAGTAACTGGTTGCAGAAATTTAAGAAAAGACATGGCATTACATTTTTAAAGATTCTGGTGATGGTGTTTGCTGATCACAAAGCGGTAGAGAAATACGTTAAGCTTTACAGATCGTCGCTGATGAAAATCTTAACATGCTGAATGGCTGCATCAGTACACACGTGATGGACAAGTGTAACAAACTAATTACTAGTAGCACACAAATTCAGAGTTGGGAGTGATGCCGATGTTAAATAGCCACTGACTGGCCACCTGGACGAGGTGGTGATAGCTTACCTTCCTGATGGTTCAATGTACACGTTTCATAGACAAAATTATTTAAAATATTCTATAAAATTACCTTTAGGGTGTATGTGTAAGTTGTATATGTAATATAAATGGATTTCATATTTAGATTTGGGTCCCATCCCCAAAGTATCTCATTATATTGATGCAAATATTCCAAAATCTGAAGTACTTCAGGCCCTGAGCATTTAGGATGAGGGGTGTTCAACCTATATTGCAAATGTGGTCTGACCAACACCTTCTAAAGCCTTGTATGTAATTAATCATCTCTTGTGAATTATCATAAGACAAAGGGGCAGAAGTCTGCCATTTGGCCCATCGAGTCTGCTCCGTCATTTTATCATGAGCTGATCCATTCTCCCATTTAGTCCCACTCCCCCGCCTTCTCACCATAACCTTTGATGCCCCGGCTACTCAGATACCTATCAATCTCTGCCTTAAATATACCCAATGACTTGGCCTCCACTGCTGCCCGTGGCAACAAATTCCATAGATTCACCACCCTCTGACTAAAAAAATTTCTTCGCATTTCTGTTCTGAATGGGCGCCCTTCAATCCTCTCGTACCAGACTCCCCCATCATGGGAAACAACTTTGCCACATCCACTCTGTCCATGCCTTTCAACATTTGAAATGTTTCTATGAGGTCTCCTCTCATTCTTCTAAACTCCAAAGAATACAGTCCAAGAGCGGACAAACGTTCCTCATATGTTAACCCTCTCATTCCCGGAATCATTCTAGTGAATCTTATCTGTACCCTCTCCAACGTCAGCACATCCTTTCTTAAATAAGGAGACCAAAACTGCCCACAGTACTCCAAGTGAGGTCTCACCAGCGCCTGATAGAGCCTCAACATCACACCCCTGCTCCTATACTCTCTTTTTCTAGAAATGAATGCCAACATTGCATTCGCCTTCTTCACCACAGACTCAACCTGGAGGTTAACCTTAAGGGTATCCTGCACGAGGACTCCCCAGTCCCATTGCATCTCAGAACTTTGAATTCTCTCCCCATTTAAATAATAGTCTGCCTGTTTATTTCTTCTTATGCATAACCATACACTTTCCAATGTTGTATTTCATTTGCCACTCCTTTGCCCATTCTTCCAATCTATCCAAGTTTCTCTGCAGACTCTCTGTTTCCTCAGCACGACCGGCCCCTCCAACTATCTTCGTATTGTCAGCAAACTTAGCCGCAAAGCCATGTATTCCATAATCCAAATCATTGATGTACAACGTAAAAAGAAGTGGCCCCAACACAGACACCTGTGGAACACCACTGGTAACCGGCAGCCAACCAGAATAGGATCCCTTTATTCCCACTCTCTGTTTCCTGCTAATCAGCCAACGCTCTATCCACATATGTAACTTTCCTGTAATTCCATAGGCTCTTATCTTGTTAAGCAGCCTCGTGTGGCACCTTGTCAAATGCCTTCTGAAAATCCAAATATACAACATCCACTGCATCTCCCTTGTCTAGCCTACTGGTAATTTCCTCAAAAAATTGTAATAGGTTTATCAGGCAGAATCTTCCTTTAAGGAAACCAAGCTGAGTTCTGCCTGTCTTGTCATATGCCTCCATGTACTCCATAACCTCATTCTTGACAATCGACTCCAACAAACTTCCCAACCATTGATGTCAAACTAACAGGTCTATAATTTCCTCTTTGCTTCCTTGCCCCCTTCTTAAATAGCAGAGTGACATTTGCAATCTTCCAGCCCTCCGGAACCATGCCAGAATCTATCGACTTTTGAAAGATCATTGCTAATGTCTCCA
This sequence comes from Mobula hypostoma, assembly GCF_963921235.1. NCBI lineage: Eukaryota > Metazoa > Chordata > Chondrichthyes > Myliobatiformes > Myliobatidae > Mobula > Mobula hypostoma. The sequence continues at coordinate 16,475,432 of NC_086111.1, forward strand.
CAATCTCCACAGCTACTTCCTTCAGAACACGAGGGTGCATTTCATCTGGTCCGGGAAATTTATCTACTCTTAGACTATTCAGCTTTCTGAGTACTTTCTCTGTCGTAATTGTGACTGCGCACACTTCTCTTCCCTGCCACCCTTGAGTGTCCGGTATACTGCTGATGTCTTCCTCAGTGAAGACTGATGCAAAATACTCATTCATTTTCTCTGCCATCTCCTTATCTCCCATTACAATTTCTCCAGCATCATTTTCTATTGGTCCTATATCTACTCTCACCTGTCCTTTACTCTTTATATACTTGAAAAAGCTTCCTCAGTGAAGACTGATGCAAGATACTCATTCAGTTCCTCTGCCATCTCCTTATCTCCCATTACAGTTTCTCCAGCATCATTTTCTATCGGTCCTATATCTACTCTCACCTGTCTTTTACTCTTTATATACTTGAAAAAGCTTTTAGTATCCTCTTTGATAATATTTGCTAGCTTCCTTTCACAGTTAATCTTTTCCCTCTTAATGACCTTCTTGGTTTCCTTTTGTAAGGTTTTAAAAACTTCCCAATCCTCTGTTTTCCAACTAATTTTTGCTTCCTTGTATGCCCTCTCCTTTGCTTTAACTTTGGCTTTGACTTCTCTTGTCAACCACGGTTGCATCCTTTTTCCACTCAAAAATTTCTCCTTTTTTGGAATATACCTGTCTTGCACCTTCCTCACTTCTCGCATAAACTCCAGCCACTGCTGCTTTGCTGTCTTTCCCGCCAGTGTCCATTTCCAGTCAACTTTGGCTAGTTCCTCTCTCATGCCACTGTAATTTCCTTTACTCCACTGAAATACTGACACATCAGATTTCGGCTTCTCTTTTTCAGATTTCACAGTGAACTCAATGATGTTATGATCACTGTCTCCTAAGGGTTCCTTCACCTCAATCTCTCTAATCACCTGCGGTTCATTACACAATACCCAATCCAGTACAGCCGATCCCCTAGTGGGCTCAACAACAAGCTGTTCTAAAAAGCCATCTCGCAGATGTTCTACAAATTTTCTCTGTTGAGATCCAGTGCCAACCTGATTTTCCCAATCCACTTGCATGTCAAAATCCCCCACAATTATCATAACACTGCCCTTCTGACAAGCCTTTTCTATTTCCTGTTGTAATTTGTAGTCCACATCACTGCAGCTGTTTGGAGGCCTATAAATAACTGCCTTCAGGGTCCTTTTACCCCTGCGATTTCTTAGCTCAACCCATAAAGGTTCTGCACCTTCCGATCCTGTATCTCCTCCTTCTAATGATTTGATATCATTTCTTACCAATAAAGCCACGCCACCCCCTCTGCCTACCTGCCTATCCTTCTGATACACCGTGTATCCTTGGACGTTCAGCTCCCAGAAACATGCATCCTTTAGCCACGTTTCAGTGATGGCCACAATATCATACCTGCCAATCTGTAGCTGTATGACAAGATCATCCACCTTATTCCTTATGCTGCGGCATTTAAGTATAACACCTTAAGACCAGTATTTGGTACTTTTCGCTTTGATTTCATTGCAACTTTATTGCACTGCAACTCATCCCAATTGCTACAAATTTGCCCCATCACCTGCCTGTCTTTCTTGACATCTTTACTGCTCACTATCTTAGATTTATTTCTGTTTTCCCCTTCCTCTATCATTCCGGTTCCCACCCCTCTACCAAATTAGTTTAAACCCTCCCTAGCAGCTCTATTAAACTTTCCCGCCAGGATATTGGTCCCCTTCGGGTTCAGGTGTAACCTGTCCATTTTGAACAGGTTATACTTCCCCCAAAAGAGATCCCAATTATCCTAGAATCTGAAGCCCTACCCCCTACACCTGCCTCTCAGCCACGCATTCATCTGCCTGATCCGGCTATTCTTGCCCTTGCTAGCATGTGGCACAGGTAGCAATCCCGAGATCATTACCCTGGAGGTCCTGCTTCTCAGCTTCCTTCCTAACTCCCAGAAATCTCTCTTCAAGACCTCCTCCTTTGTCCTATCTATGTCATTGGTACCAACATGTACCAAGACAACTGGCTGTTCACCCTCTCCCTTCAGAATGTTCTGGACCCAATCTGAGGCATCCCGTACCCTGGCACCTGGGAGGCAACACACCATGCGGCTATTTCTATCAGGCTCACAGAGTCTCCTGTCCGTTCCTCTGACTATGGAATCCCCTATGACTACCGCATTCCTCTTCTCCCTCCTTCCCTCCTGCACAACAGCGCTAGGCTCAGTGCCAGAGACCTGGTCACCGTGGGTGTCCCCTGTCAGGTCATCCCCCTCAACAGCATCTAGAACAAGATATTTGTTGCTGAGGGGGATAGCCACAGGTGTGCTCTCCACTATCCGGGCATTTCCCTTCCCTCTCTTGACAGTGACCCAGTTTTCTGACCCCTGTAGCCTAGGGATGACTACCTCCCTGTAGCTCCTGTCTATCACCTCTTCACTTTCCCTGATAAGCAGTAGGTCATCAAGCTGCAGCTCCAGATCCCTAACACGGTCTCTGAGGAGCTGCATCTCGGTGCACCTGGCGCAGATGTGGCCATCAGGGAGGCTGGAGGTCTCCCAGGATTCCCACATCTGACACCCTGAACAAAGCACTAACCCTGCAGGCATGCTATCTAATTCTACAGGAATGAAACAGGAAAAAGAAGTCTACTCACCCACTTACCTCGCCAAACACACAAACTTTTTAAACCGTTAGTTCGTACCATTAGCTGTGAGAGCCCTGCTGTTCCTGTCTGTCCAGGCTGATTCGCGAAAGGGGGGAGAAAAAAAAGAGTTGGTGCTTCGCTCTCGCCTTTTCCCGTTCACCGCCGAAGCCCGTTGAAGCCAAAGCCCTACACTCTGCTACCACTCACTCCACTGCCCGCTCCGACAGCTGCCCGCTATATAGGGTGGTCTCCTTTTTAAACTCTCTGTGCTGTCCTGTTACATCACGTGCCTGCGCAGTCTTGTCCTTCTTGCGCTCGAAGAAGTTTTTAAAAAAACTGCCTTCCTTCAGAATTCAGTTCCCACACCGCTTTGTAGTCCTGATCCATTACATTCTGATTACATCAGAATCAAAATATGAGCTTTGCTTCAGTATATTTGTTGATCAGTAAGTGCTCTTCCTGTTGACTCCATAATTACTAATGTCTAACACATGAGGTTCTAAAATGTTTGGAATACCTTGTTTTTGTGACTCCAATACACTGCCTGTTTATCTCTCACCAGGTCACCTTTTTTGTCATCTCTTCCTTTGAATATTTCTTGGGTGAAATTTAGGAAGCTGCGGCTTTGAAGTATGTTGAAGTATACTTTTGATGGTATTAAGAAATTATTTAATTCCTTATGGTTATGGATTTAGTGTAAAACATTAAGTTCTCTTGTATACTATAATTAGTTTTTTTGTATACCATGTTACTGTACTCGCTGGAGTTCAGAAGAATGAGGGGGATCACATTGAAATGTAATGAGTATTGAAAGGCCTAGACAGAGTGAATGTGGAGAGTATGCTTCTATAGTGGGGGAGTCTAGGACTAGAGCACAGCCTCAGAATACTAGGACGTGCTTTTACAGCAGAGATGAGGAGGTATTTATTCGGTCAGAGGGTGGTGAATTTGTAGAGTTCATTACCACAGACAGATTTGGAGACGAAGTCATTGGGTGTATTTAAAGTGGTGATAGGCTTTTGATTAGTGAGGGCATCAAGTTATGGGGTGAAGGGAGAAATTATGGGGAGAACGGGGTTGAGAGAAATAATAAATTAGTCATGATGGAATGGCAGAGCAGACTCGATGGGCCGAATAACCTAATTCTGCTCGTATGTTTTATGGTTAACTGGGCACAGGGAAAATAATTTCAGGATTGTGCAGTCAGCATTCAGTTGTGAAAAACAATATCATGTTTTATCTACCAGTGTTGTTGGGGAAGCAGTTGGTTTTTTCAGAAGCTTTTGATTAAAATGCCGTACAAGAAATTATTGAAAAATAATTATTGAAAACATTAGAGGGTGGAGTGAATTCAGTATCAGTTAACGGACAAAACAACTAAATTCTACTTTTGGATTGGGGAACTATGATAGGAAGGTGCTCCAGGGACTGCGGTTGGAGCTAAAGCTGTTTGTGATCTATACCAATGGTTTGGTTGAGCAAACTAAGTGGGAAGTTTAGACAAGCAGAATGAGTGGACTGTAGAGGATTTCTGGTGAATAAAACAAAACTGAAAACTGGGTTAGTGGGTAGTGGATTAGCTACTGAATGAACGCAAACATTTAAGGGTTATTGCTGAAATGAATATTACAGTATTCTGTAACTTCAGATGATAGCCCAGAGTCATGAATGTTGGTATAAAATAGTTTCAATTCAGTCTGAAACAATGAACTTAGCTGGCAAAATCAGACAACTTGTTATTTTTCCTGAATTACTCATCTTAATGGATGGAATAAGGAAAGTCAATAGACAATAGGTGCAGAAGTAGACCATTCGGCCCTTTGAGCCTGCACCGCCATTCTGAGATTATGGCTGATCATCTACTATCAATATCCGGTTCCTGCCTTGTCCCCATAACCCTTGATTCCCCTATCCATAAGATACCTATCTAGCTCCTTCTTGAAAGCATCCAGAGTATTGGCCTTCACTGCCTTCTGAGGCAGCGTGTTCCACACCTCCACAACTCTCTGGGAGAAGAAGTTCCTCCTCAACTCTGTCCTAAATGACCTACCCCTTATTCTTAAACCATGCCCTCTGGTACTGGACTCTCCCAGCATCTGGAACATATTTCCTGCCTCTATCTTGTATGTCTCAATCAGATCCCCACCCTCAATCTCCTTAATTCCAGCGTGTACAAGCCCAGTCTCTCTAACCTCTCTGCGTAAGACAGTCCGGACATCCCAGGAATTAACCTAGTGAACCTACGCTGCACCTCCTCCACAGCCAGGATGTCCTTCCTTAACCCTGGAGACCAAAACTGCACACAATACTCCAGGTGTGGTCTCACCAGGGCCCTGTACAAATGCAAAAGGATTTCCTTGCTCTTGTACTCAATTCCTTTGTAATAAAGGCCAACATTCCATTAGCCAGATAAGTCAGATCATTAATACACTTAACATCTCTATCAGTGATGGTAAATCTATGGCACGTGTGCCCAAGATAGCATGTGCAAAAAAAATGTTGGCACACACTGTACAGTACTACCTCTTAATTCTTTAAAGCCCACCAATAATAAAAAGATTTTTACTGATTACTGCCAAACGAAGCAGCAAATGATTTTTTTTATTACAACCAGAGAGCAATGAGATGTTTGCACAGGATATGTCTCGCGCAGCTTGCCACCAGCTAGATGGTTGTGAGAACACGGTGATGTTGGATGATGTTTTGAAATCATCATAGATCTAGTGTACATAGCAGTATTTGTATAGAAAATGATTGGGCTAGTTAGCATTGGCTTCGCTTTGCTAATATTTTTCTTCAGTTTGTGAATGAACACTATATTCAGTGATAATGGTAAATACTGTATGTAGTTTAGCAGATAGTGTTACATTAGACAAACTGAATTTGGAAATGTTGCTGTGGATTGATTTGGATAATTTTGAAATGCAATTGATTGGTTTACAAAGTTGCTCAATTTGACTTCAGAGCTGAACTAAGAAATATTGAAAGAGATCAGTTAGAGACTGGATCAAAGTATTAAATATAATCCTGACACTTAACTGTCTGGAAAATCTGCAGTGGCAATATTAACAATAATTTCATTGCATATTAACGTGAGTCATTGTTTTCAGTGATGAACTTGGAGAAGTACGTTTGTAGAAATAGACTATACTGATGAAACTAATGCTATATGCATAGTTCTCATTACAGCCAAGTACAAGCCATATATAAAATATTTGTCATTGTTACTGCAGTAACAGAAATCTCACTGACAATAAAGTGTATTTAATTTCCTTGATCTTTTATGAATGCACCAAGCTTATAATTTTGTTCACATTTCTTGTGTTATTCAGTATATGAGGTACAATAACAATACTATTTTGAGATCTTTCCCACAGCTGTCTTCACTATATGCACCTCATTCCATCCTGTCTCTGGTAAAAATACCATTCCCTTTTCTCAGTCCTTTGTCTTTGCTGCATTCGTCACCAGGATGAGGCTTTTACTTCCAGACCTTCAGAGGTGTCCTCCTTCAAAGAATGGGATTTCCCCTCTTCCACCACTGATGCTGCCCTCACTGTATCTCCATTTCCATTCACCCCATTTTCCTGCTGCCTTAACAGGAATAGAGTTCCTCTTGTCCTCACCTACTATCTCATGAGCTTCCACATCCAACACATCATTCTCCACAACTTCTGCCGTCTTCATCTTCAAACACATCTTCACCTCCCCTTCTACTCCACTTGTCACAGAGACTGTTCTCTCTGTGATTCTCTTGTCCATTCATCCTTTCCAACTAATTTCCCTCCTGGCACTCGTACCTGCAAGTGGCAGAAGTACTCCAGCTGCCTATTCACTTCTTCCTTCACCTCTATTTATGGCCCCAAACAGTCCTTCCAGATGAGGCAGTACTTCATGTGTGGATCTGTTGGGGTTGTCCTCTTTATCAATGCTTCTGACGCTACCTCCTCTATATTGGTGAGACCTGATGCAGATTGGGGGATCGTTTTGACGAGCACGTCCACTCCATCCATAAAAAGCAGGATTTCCTGGTGGTCAACCATTTTAATTCCAAAACCCATTCCCATTTTGACATGTCGTCCATGTCACCCTCTTCTGCCACAATGAGGCCACTGTTATGTTGTAGGAGCAACACCTCATTCTGTCTAGGTAGCCTTCAACCTGATGGCATGAACATCGATTTCTCCAACTTGCGGTACTCCTTCACTCTTCATTTCCCCATTCTGGTTTCTTGCCTCTTCTCCCTATCTGCCTATCACCTCACCCTGGTGTCCCTCCTCTTTCCCTTTCTCCTATGGTCCATTCTTCTCTCCTATCAGATTCTTTCTTCTCCAGTCCATTACCTTTTCCACCTACCACTTCCCAGCTTCTTAATTCATTCCCTCTTTCACCTAGCACCTTCTATCTTGTCCTCCTCCTTATAATGGCATATTTTCCTCTTCCTTTCCAGTCCTGATGAAGGGTTTCAGCCTGAAATATCAACTGTGCTTTTTTCTATAGCTGCTGTCTGACCTGCTGAGTTCCTCTAGCATCTTATGTGCCTTGCTGTGGATTTCCAGCATTTGCAGAGTCTCTTGTGTTTACTATCTTGAGATTTTTTTTCAATTTTTAAAAAAAGATTTATAATTTTGAACGTTTTCTGAAAATGCTTCATTTATTTCAGTCTGTCTCTGTTATAGTACTTTTATTAAAAGTAATAAATACAAGTAAATAAGCAACTCATCAATTATTGTTACTAATTCATTAATCAGTGATGATCTGTTCTCAAAACTACCATGCACACGAGAAATCTTTTAGAAGATTATCACCAACTTGGGCACACATTCTCAAAAAAAAGTTCACCACCTCTTCTCTAGGTGGATCACAAGTTTTTGTTAATGAAAGTATTTCCCTTCTGAACCTTCTCTGCACTATCATAAACCTTGCCAAGACCTTATCCATGAGGAATCACCTCAGATCTGCATAACACATTTCACCACTTAATCAACATCAATTTCTTAAAATATATTTGAAACTGACCTTGGTACCTGCCCTGTAGGTGATTGTGTGGGGTTCCTCCAGGTGCTCCAGTTTCCTTCTCCAGTCGGAAGATGTAGCAGGTGGTAGATTAATTGGTCATTGTAAATTGCCCTGTGATTAGGCTAGGATTAAATTGGGGGATTGCCGGGTGGTGTGTGGCTCGAGAAGCCACAAAAGAGCCGCACTGTATCTCAACAAATAAAATAATATTGAACTTGGATCCAACAACTTTGAAAGATTTCTAAGATCAGGATGTTGCCATACAAGTTTTTACTGGCATACAGTGGTAATGGATGTCTCAATGCTACTTAAGGTGTGCCATCACTACGTTATGCTCCCTTATCATTGACTGTGCCATCTTTTGAAATGCAAGCTAGTTTGACTGTTCTGATTCTAAAGACACAATTTTATCCCAGACATTGATAAAATGTTTTCTATTTAATGTTCCTGATCCCACAAGCTTTTCAGAATCACCAACTTTGTGCTCATACCACACAAAAATACAAGAGTAGTTAAATGTTTCATCTTCTTGAAAAGTGCAAGATTTTTGCCACACTTTTCATTTGAGTGAAAATGTGTCCCTGATTATGGAACAGAACTGTCATAAAATTTAAATTCTTTTCCCAAGTTCATGATTTTGGAAGGACAGCATTTTGCATACTGTTAGCAAACAGACTTTCGCAAGATACCCAGTACAAGGTTGAGAGATCTTTGCAGTTAGTTGAACATTGTTGTACTGATGGGTCTGATCCTTGCAAGCCACATTACTTGGCCCAGAATTTCAATCCAATCTGCAAGTTTTATGCAGATTCAGAAGCCTGAATCTTGTGACGCTTCAGCACTTTGAATTTCAGAACTATTTCTTTGCAATAATAATTGCAAATAGGAAGACAATTTATTGGGCCAGGGCCTTAGCTAATCTGAGAATTTGTAAACAAAGATGTAAGTATATAATGTGAATGACTCCTTTGTCATTAATTCAAGAAGAATAAGAACCAAACATCTCAAAATACTGAACTCAGACACATTGAAACTTACATGAGCACAATAATAGTGAAGAATTTAATCCTGAGAACAGCTGAGTTTCGATTACACACTTCCATTGTAGTTAGCAACAATGTTACAACCAAACTTGGGTTGTTCTCTTGATCAGAAAACATTGCTGTTTAAGAAAGTTAAATTAGGAAAATCAAGGTGGGGGAACGTCGACTCAGACCATGAGAGGCCTGCGTCGGGCATTTTCATGCCTTACAAGGCACAGATTGGAAGTCTGTGTGGGGCGCTACTCCTCGCACAGACACTAGAGCAATGTGTGATTAAGTGCCTTGCTCAAGGACACAAACACGCTGCCACAGCTGAGGCATTAACTAGCGACCTTGAGATCACTAGACGAACACCTTAACCACTTGGCCACGTGCCCACACAAAATCAAGGTGATTATCCTAAATCTGCTATCAGGAGATAACTGGTTTGTAATTAAGCACAAAATAATTGAACGTCTTAAACTGAAACATGAAACCTCAAGGATTTCTGAAGACCAAGTCAAGCTTTTATTTTTGAGGAGAATAGACAGAAGAACAAATAACCATATAACAATTACAGCACGGAAACAGGCCATCTCGGCCCTTCTAGTCCATGCCGAACTCTTACTCTCACCTAGTCCCACCAACCTGCACTCAGCCCATAACCCTCCATTCCTTTCTTGTCCATATAACTTTAACTTTAAACGACAACATCGAACCTGCCTCAACCACTTCTGCTGGATGCTTGTTCCACACAGCTACTACTCTCTGAGTAAAGAAGTTCCCCCTCATGTTACCCCTAAACTTTTGTCCTTTAACTCTCAACTCATGTCCTCTTGTTTGAATCTTGCCCACTCTCAATGGAAAAAGCCTATCCACGTCAACGCTATCAATCCCCTTCATAATTTTAAACACCTCTATCAAGTCCCCCCTCAACCTTCTACACTCCAAAGAATAAAGACCTAACTTGTTCAACCTTTCTCTGTAACTTAGGAGATGAAACCCAGGCAACATTTTAGTAAACTTCCTCTGTACTCTCTCAATTTTATTGACATCTTTCCTATAATTCGGTGACGAGAACTATACACAATACTCCAACTGTGGAGGCCAAGTCCTTATGTATATTTAATGCAGAGGTTGATGGATTCTTGATTGGTGAGGACATGAAGGGATATGGAGAGAAGGCAGGAGATTGGGGTTGAGAGGAAAATTGGATCAGCCGTGATGAAATAGTGGAGCAGAACTGATGGGCCAAATGACCTAATCACGCTCCTATGTCTTATGGTCTTGTGGAATGACACAGGACCCAAACCGAGGCTCACAGTGCCGCTTTAAGTGAATTCCTGGAGGAGGGGGCCTGTGCAAGGTAATGTAATAGGGAGAAATGTGCATAATTCACCATAACCGACAGAGAGTTGGGGTTTTACTTTAAGATGCTGGTCTGATGCGATGGTGTTATTATGTTAAAGATTTTTAGTGTATTTTTGTTGATTACGTTTTGGAGTTTAATAAAATGTATTACGGGTTTCATTAAACATAAAATGCCTCACTTCGTTTTATTTGCTGAAACCTACAACACCGCACATGCAGTTCTGGGACCAATCCTCGGAACATTATTTTACCCTTTGTGGAAATACAGTATAATATTATCAAAAAGACTAAGGAGAGGCTCTTTTCCATGAACTTCAGAACTTAAGGGGAGCTGTCTTCTGACTCCCTCCCTTAAAGAGTGGAATGACATTAGCAATTTTCCAGTCCTCTGAAACCATTGCAGAATCTAGTGATTCTTGAAAGATCACTACTAATGCCTCCGCAATCTCCTCGGCTACCTCTTTCAGAATCTGCGGCTCTAGTCTACTGATATAGTCATGGGAATAATGTGGACCACCCTTTAATTCTGAATCCTTTTTCTGGTGGCGTTCTGACTGGTTTAAATATTAACAGCTAATTCATTATATGCCTTGTCATATGACCTGGTCAATCATGGTCTTTCCATGACCATGTTTGTTCTTGGCATATTGTTCTACGGAAGTGGTTTGCCATTGCTGCCTTCTGGGCAGTGTTTTTACAAGATGGGTGACCCTAACCATAATCAATACTCTTCAGATATTGTCTGCCTGGCATCAATGGTCTCATAACCAAGACTTGTGATTGCGCCAGCTGCTCAGAGGTCTATCCAACACCTGCTCTCTTAGCTTCATGTGACCCTGATATGGGGGGGTGGGGTGGGGTTTGAGATAAGGCTACAACTGGAAAATGTCTACGTACTCTACTGGCTTGTACGAATTTTATTTGAGTACAATATTGATTTCACTGCTGGTCTGTTTTTCTTTACAGATATGTTTTTGTTTTTTGGAATAGCAAGGTATAGTAGTTTCCTCATTTTTAAACTTAACTAGGTGGTGTATTGAAGGTAGAACTAAGTGGTTTTCTTAGATGATTTGGAATTTGTAGAGCAAGCTCTTGCCTCCTTTTAAATTTGCCTGAAAGTTTCTACTTTGTCTAAGATTCTTCCAAGTCCTTAAATCTTTGCAGCCATCCTACCAACTATGCCATACTGTTGGATTCTAATGTTTTTGATCCAAGTTTCTTTCAGAAATCAAGAACAAGGTATAAACTTGTTGCTTCATGATCTTTTTATTAACTGCTAAGAATAAAGAGATTGAAGGGAAGAGACCGAAGGAGAATTGAAGAAAAGCAGTGGTGAGCCAACATGATCTGCTGTTCATATACTCTAGATAGACATAACATGGACCCTCAAGATCCCTCTGTTCTCCACACTTCTAGGAGTCCTGCAATTCAAATTTGACCTTCCAAAGTGTGTCATTTAACATTTTTTGGGGTTGAACTCCATCTACCACTTCTCATATCAACTCTGCATCCTATCAATGTCCCGTTGTAACCTACGACAAACTTCTGCGCTCTCTACAACACCACTAACCTTTGTATCAGCTGGAGATTAGTAATCTAACCTTCCACTTGCTCTTCCAAGTCATTTTTTAAAAATCACAAAGATCAGGGGCTCCTAGAACAGATCCCTCAGAGCACCACTGGTCACTGATCTCCAAGCAAGGTGCTCCACATACTACCACCCTCCAGGCAGTGTATGCTCCATATACTGCCACCCTCTTTTGCTTTCTGTGGACGAGCTAATTATGAACTTAAGCAGCCAAGTTTCCCTGGATCCCATGTTTCCTGATATTCAAAAGTTTCAAAGCTACATTTAGTGTCAGAAATGTATACAATATGCATCCTGAAATTCTTCTTCTTCACAACCATTCACGAAAACAGAGGAGTTCCCTAAAGAATGAATGACAGTTAAATGTTAGAACCCCAAAGGTCCCCCCAGCTCCCCCCCACACGTAGCAGCAGCAAAGGAACGATCCCCCTCCCCCACTGGCAAAAAAAAAGTATCGGTGCCCTCAAGCGTGCAGCAAAGCATCAATAAAAACGCACAGACTTGCAGTACACCAAAGACTACTCATTCACCGGGTAGTTCGACATGCCACAGGCTCTCTCTCTCCCTAATAAGGGAAAAAGAGGTTTCCCCATTTCACAGCGAGAGGGGAGAGGCAACTAAACAATTTGCCGATTTATGATAAAAGTTTGTTGTGTCGCTTTTTCCGAGCTCTGTGGCCAAAGAACTTGGGTCACTGGGTACACCGCCAGCAGCCAGCTTGCTGCTTTCCATCTTCTGTGTACTCTCACGACACACCAGATTCCTACGGAGGCACTGACCTCGAGTCAGCCTGCCTCCAGAGCCATGAAATCCCGAAACCCTGAAGGCGCTTGTCTTCTGGGCCTCGTGCTTGGTATATTGAATAGTGGCCAGTTGTGAGACCCCAAGAGTGGGTCCCATTCCCGCAAAGAACCGAAGTCAGCGTGTAACTCCAGGTCAGGGTCTTCAAAAGAACCCTGAAAGGGAAAAATAGAGATATTAAAAATAGAAATAGAGCTGTTTCCGAAGATACAAGCAAAGGAGTCGCTGCCATTGTCTCCTAAGCTCCACTCTAAATGAAGCTACCATGCACAACCTTGTTGTAATCCTTAGTAAAATCCATATACACCACATTGAATTGAATTGATTTGACTTTTATTACTAACATCCTTCATATACATGAGGAGTAAAAATCTCTACGTTACGTCTCTGTCTAAATGTGCAATTATAGTAATTTATAATGAATATTATGTACAACAGGATAGTCAATATAACATAGAAATACAGCTGTATCAGTATGAATTAAGCAGTCTGATGGCCTGGTGGAACAAGCTGTTCCAGAGCCTGTTGGTCCTGGCTTTTATGTTGAGGTACCATTTCACGGATGGTAGCAGCTGGAACAGGTTGTGGTTGGGGGTGACTTGGGTCTTCAATGATCCTTTTTACACACCTGTCTTTGTAAATGTCCTGAATAGTGGGAAGTTCACATCTACAGACGCACTGGGCTGTCTGTACCACTCTCTGCAGAGGCGTGTGATTGAGTGCTCTGGAAGCTTTGTCACTTTCTCAGAAACCTGTCAGCCTGGTAAGGCACAGCTTGCCCCTCACAAAGCCATGCTATCCCTAATATGGACTATACTTCTCCAGTTAAAGAAGCTGTCTTTAACAATTCTCTTCAGTAATTTGCTCCCCACTGATGTTGGACTCGCTGGTCTATAATTCCCAGGGTTATCCCCGATGCCTTTCTTGAACAGAAGAATAACATCTGCTACCCTGTTTCTGATCATGCTCCTGTGGCTAGTGAGGATGCAAACTCATCGCCAAAGGCACAGCAATCTCTTCCCTCACTTCCCATAGTAACCTGAGGTATATCCCGTTGGGCCTGGGGAAATTATCAATCCAAATGCTTTTCCAGAGTTCAAGCCCATCCTCTTTCTTAACATCGACATGTTCTAGTATTATCAGCCTGTTCGCACTGTCCTCACTTTTGTCAATGTCCCTATCACTAGTGCCTTCCTGATTTTCCTTTTCCTTGTACGTATCGAGGGATTTGTTTGATCCAGACTGCCTAAGCCTGATGTATGCAGCCGATGTTTATCTGACCAAAACCTTTATCTCAAGAATGAAGCTTCCCTAAGCTTAGTACTGTATATTGGTTAAATAGGAAGGTAGTTGGAACAGAAATAGACTATTTAGCTTTGTATTAGCTCGGTAGTATTAAGTGTTATTTGGTAACTGGAAAGACATAATGTACAGTACTGTACAAATGCTTTAGGCACCCTAGTGATATACAGCAACATACAATATGCTGGAAAACTCAGTAAGTCAAGCAGCATCTATGAATAAACAGTTGATGTTTTGGGCTGAGACCCTTCAGGACTGAGAAGGAAAATACCAGAATAAAATTGGGGGAGGGGAATGGGGCTCCCTGGTGATAGGTGAAGCCAAGTTCGTGGGAAAGGTCAAGGCTTGAGAAGAAAGAATCTGGTAGGATTGGGCAGTAGATTATAGGAGAAAGGGAAGGAAGAGGGGACCTGGGAGGGGGGAAAAGATGGCGACGTGACGGCAGCGCGTGTGGCCACTTCGGTGATGAATATCTGTTATCTGTCAAGTAGGGGATCGTGCACAATCCTGATTTGATGGAGACAGACGTGAGAGCACAGCGGAACATCTGGAAAACTTCTGAAATGCTGCTTTGCTGCCGCTGCTACTGTGTGGAAACTGGAATCTCCGGAGCTGAAGGCCCTGAAATCCTTGGCTTTGCGTGTTTCAGTGGCTGGGGAGAGGTCGAAGGCGCTTGGGAGGCTGTATCGGAGAGACTGGTCGGGGGCTCGAAGTTTTCGAACGGATGGACTCAGTGTTGGCTGTGGTCGGCTGCTTCCAAGGCATCAGCAAGTTGACGGTGCCTGGAGGTTTATGGCAGGGAGTTTCTCCCTTTTGCCGCCTGCTATCAGGGACTCGGGAGTCGATCGACTCGGGACTTTGAGATTTTTTTACTGTGCCTATGGTCTGTTCTTTATCAAATTATGGTATTGCTTTGCACTGCTGTAACTATATGTTACAATTATGTAGTTCTGTCAGTGTTAGTCTTGGTCTGTCCTGTTTTCTGTGATATCACTCCAGAGAAACATTGTATCATTTCTTAAAGCATGTATGCATTTCTAAATGACAATAAAAGAGGACTGAGTGTTCTCATAATCTAAAGTAATAGGCAGGTGAGAAGGTGTAAAAGGTCAGAGTGGGGAATAGAGGTGGGGGGAGGGGCTGGAATTTGGGTACCGTAAGGAGAAATCAATATTCATGCCATCAGGGTGGAGGGTACCAAGGTGGAACATAAGATATTGCTCCTCCACGCCAAGGATGGCCTTGGTTTGGCACAAAAGGAGGTAACGGACTGACACGGCAGAATGGGAATTAAAATGTTTGGCCACCAGGACGAAGCAGTCCTGCAATTTAAAATGGATCTTCCCAATATAGAGAAGGCCACATCGGGAGCTCCCAACACAATGGACTACCGCAGCAGATTTGCAGGTGAAATGTTGCCTCACCTGGAAGGACTGTTCGGGGCCCTGAATGGAGGTGTATGGGCAGGTGTAGAACTTAAGCTGCTTACAGGGATAAGGTCCCAGAGGGAGATCAGTAGGGAGGGATGAATGGACAAGAAACAGACAGGAGATTCTGTGGATGTGAACGGGACACCTGGATGGTATGTTGCCTCCCAGGTGCCAGGGTCAGGGATATCTCAGATAGCGTCCACATTTTGGAGAGGGAGGGGGAGCAGCCAGATATCTTGGTACATATTGGTACCAATGACATAAGAAGGAAGAGCAATGAGGTCCTGAAAAGAGAATTTAGAGAGCTAGGTAGAAAGCTGAGAAGCATGACCTCCTGAGTAGTAATTTCTGGATTGCTACCCGTGCCATGCGCCAGTGAGGGTAGAAACAGGATGATTTGACAGATAAATGCGTGGCTGAGAAGCTGGTGCAGGGACAAGGCTTCAGGTTCTTGGATTATTGGGATCTGTTCTGGAGGAGGTATGACCTGTTCAAAAGTGATGGGTTCCACCTGAACCCAAGGAGGACCAGTATTCTCGCGGGCAGGTTTGTTAGAGCTGTTGGGGAGTGTTTAAACCAACTTAGCAGGGGGATGGGAACAGGAGTGAAGGGACTCAGGAAAGGACAGATGGTAAAAAAGTAAAGATAGTGTGCAGTCAGGTTGTCAGGAAGGGCAGGCAGGTGATGGGACTTAGTTGCAGCCAACAGGCTGAGTATCAAATCATTAGGGATGCAGAGTCAGAAAGGACAGCAAATATGGTACTCAAGGTGTTGTGTTTAAATGCGCGTAGTATAAGAAATAAGGTGGATGATCTTGTTGCAATATTACCGATTGCCAGGTATGATGTGGCCATCACTGAATTGTGGCTGAAAGAGGGTTGTAGCTGGGAGCTGAATGTCCAAGGTTACACGTTATATTGGAAGGATAGAAAGGTAGGCAGAGGGTGGCTCTACTGGTAAAGAATGGTATCAAATCAGTAGAAAAATGTGACATAAGATCAGAAGATGTTGAATCCTTGTGGGTTGAGTTAAAAAACTGCAAGGGTAAAAAGACAGTGATGGCAGTTATATACAGGCCTCCCAACAGTGGCTGGGAGGTGGACCACAGGTTACAGCAGGAAATAGAAAAGGTGGGTCAAAAGGGCAATGTTATGGTAGTCATGGAAGATTTTAATATACAGGTCGATTGGGGAAAATCAGGTCATACTGGATTTCGAGAGTGAGTTTGTTGAATGCCTAAGAGATAGCTTTTTAGAGCAGTTTGTCATTGAGCCTACTAGGGGATCAGCTGTACTGTATTGGGTGTTACGTAATGAACCGGAGGTGATTAGGGAGCTTAAGGTAAAATAACCCTTGGGAACCAGTGATCACAATATGATTGTGTTCAATTTGAAATTTGATAGGGAGAAAGTAAAGTCTGATGTAGCAATATTTCAGTGGAGTAAGGGAAATTACACTGGTATGAGAGAGCTGGCAAATAATATCAAAGTGGATAGTGAAAGTTTTTTCAAGTATGTCAAAAAAATAAGAGAAATGAAAGTGGATACAGGACCGCTAGCAAATGAGGCAGGAGAAATAATAACGGGACAAGGAAATGGCTGCTGAATTAAATGAGTATTTTGCGTCAGTCTTCACTGTGGAAGACACTAGCAGTATGCCTGATGTTGTAGTGTGTGAAGGAAGAGAAGTGGGTGCAGTCTCTGTTAAAAGAGAGAAGTGATCAAAATGCTGAAAGACCTAAAGGCACATAAGTCATCCAGATCAGATGAACTGCACCCTAGGGTTCTGAAAGAGGTAGCGCTATAGATTGTGGTGGCATTAGACATAATTTGTCAAAAATCATTGGATTCTGGCATGGTGCTTGAGGACTGAAAAATTGTAAACGTTACTCTGCTCCTTAAGAAAGGAGAAAGGCAGCAGGAAGGAAATTATAGAGATTCTCCAGGAGGCGCTCATGGATTGAGGTTGATTCTGACTTTGCTCCATTACCGTTATTCTTTTTAACTTATGATCACCCTTATTTAACTAACTTTTACCTACACTTAAAGATTTAAACTATATTATTGATTTTTCCTTGA
Organism: Mobula hypostoma; assembly: GCF_963921235.1. NCBI lineage: Eukaryota > Metazoa > Chordata > Chondrichthyes > Myliobatiformes > Myliobatidae > Mobula > Mobula hypostoma. The sequence goes on from NC_086111.1 coordinate 16,492,711, forward strand.
ATTGTGACTGTGAAATTTGAAGAAATGAGTAAAGAAATAACTACAAGACCTAAAACCCGGGATCCTAAAGATGGGAAAGACTCCGATGGAAACGGGAGGAAGAAACCTGAGGCCAAGCAACGCGAATTAACTTATGATACTCTGCTGAATCTCCTAGATGAAAAATTTGCACAACAACGTCAAAGTTTTAAAGAAGATTTAAGGTCAGTTACGGACTTTTTGGAATCACTGGGCTCCGAAGTGAAACAGCAACAAAGTAAAATTACTGAATTGGATAATGACGCTCGGGAGAGAGATTTAAAAATTCAGAGTTTGAAACAGAAATTGTCCTCGACGAATAAACAACTGGAGCGTTTTAAATCTAAGATTATTGATCTTGAAAATCAATCTAGAAGACAGAACTTGCGTATAATTGGTCTCCTTGAAGATGTTGAGGAAGGTGAGCCTTTAAAATTCTTCTCTCAACTTTTAAAGGATGCATTTAGCTCTGTATTCCCGGATGATCCTCCACTGCTTGATCATGCACACCATTCATTATGTTCAAAATCAGGCCTCAGATTTAAACCGAGGCTAGTAATTCTCCGTTTTCATTGTGTTCAGGATAAAGAGCATCTTATCCGAGTTGCCCGTCAGCAAGGTATGATTAAACTTCAACAATATCAGTGCCGTTTAGTGGAAAACTACAGTCCCAAAGTGATGAAGGAGTGGCAGGTTTTTATACCTTTGATGATGGGATGTTACCATAAAGGTCTTCGACCAGCATTATTGTATCCTGCGCGATGAAGAATTTCTTCCCTGGACAGTTCACCTCATATCTTCTATTCCTTAAGTGCGGTTCAAAGTTTTCTGGATGAGCATTATCCAACTGCTACGGACACTTCACTCTAATTAATGTCTGGCTCTTGCAGTATCAGCTCTGTTCTTGCGTGCTTTTTCTTTAAAGCCTATTATTATGGTATGAAGATGGACTTTAATAATTCCAAGATTTTTTATTTTTGGTTAATAGTGTAGGTATTCTTATTTGATTTTTGACACTATTACTAATGATTTGATGGTAAATTTTTACTGTATGGAGGAATATTTTGTTTTTTAGTCTTGCATAATTAAGATGACGGTTGTTTTTTTTACTACGCCATCTCTTCGTATTTCTTCTTCCCACAATTCCTTTCCTTTTTTTTAAAGTGCCATTTTCAGTTATTTAGATTTGTGTCTGTAATTGATCGATAATATGGTTTGGCCCTTTCCTCTTTCATTTATTTTTGATACCATAATATGAAGATCATTACTGTATAAGGTTTTTTTTTGTTTTCGGGTGGCTCTTTTTTTTAACATATATCTTTGGAGTTGCCTTCTGGAGAAATGGGGGTAGATTTAGCGTTACTTTTCTCTTTGGCCTCCTTTAGGCTTAATTCTGGGACTTTACGGGTGGAGGGTGGGGGGAATTTTACTTTTATTTTCTTTCTCTATTGGGCTGATTCCAAACTACAAAGATGTCTGCAGTGTCGTGACTTCCAGTTCCTCTCTGAATATTTGTTCCTCTTTCGATTTCATGAGTTTACATTCTGGTTAACTCTTTATATACCAGAGGGTTAACTTTAAAATATGGCTCAGGCTATTAATTTTGTCTCTTGGAATACAAATGGCTTAAACCATCCAATTAAACGGAACAAGATTTTAAAAATATTCCAAAGATCGGAGGCTCATATTATTTTTGTACAAGAAACTTATGTGAGGAAAGAGGATAATCAATGTTTTTTCAGGTTTTGGAGGGCTAACAGTATCACTCGAGCTCTCAGGCCAAAGTGAAAGGAGTTTCAATTTTTATAGATTCCTCAATTACATTTGTTCATTGTAACATCATTTCAGATCCGAATGGTAGATTTCTATTAAATTCTGGGTTACTTTTAATAAAAAAGTTGCTATGGTTAATGTTTATGCTCCAAACGTGGACTATCCTAAATTTTTAAAGCATTTATTTACTTTATTTCCTAATTTAAATGAATATATGTTGATAATGGGTGGTGATTTTAATTGTTGTTTAAATCCTTGGATGAATAGATCAATATCCGGTCAAGCTTTACCGAATAAATCGGCCACTCAACTCTTTTAAGATTGACTCTGGAATTTCAGAAATTTGGAGATTTTTACATCCTAACGAGAAGAGTACTCATTCTTCTCACATGTTTATCATTCATACTCTAGAATTGATTACTTTTTTATAGACTCTCGTTTAATTCCATCTGTAATTGACTGTAATTATGACATTATTGCCATTTCTGATCATGCTCCATTGAAACTTTCTATCAAGTTAATGGATACATCTCCTACTGTCAGACAATGGCAGTTTAATTCTAATTTGCTCCAAGACCCGGGTTTTGTTAAGTTTATGAAGGAACAGATGGATCTCTTTTTTTTTCAACAAATAATACCGAAGAAATTTCCACTGGGACAGTATGGGACACTGCTAAAGCATATATCCGTGGTCAGATTATTTCTTATTCTGCTGGTTTGAGAAAAACTTATTAAGAATGAAAGACAAACATGAGGAATTCTGCAGATGCTGGAAATTCAAGCAACACACATCAAAGTTGCTGGTGAACGCAGCAGGCCAGGCAGCATCTCTAGGAAGAGGTACAGTTGATGTTTCGGGCCGAGACCGTTTGTCAGGACTAACTGAAGGAAGAGCTAGTAAGAGATTTGAAAGTGGGAGGGGGAGGGAGAGATCAGAAATGATAGGAGAAGACAGGAGGGGGAGGGATGGAGCCAAGAGCTGGACAGGTGATTGGTAAAAGGGACATGAGAGGATCATGGGACAGGAGGCCGAGGGAGAAGGAAAAGGCGGAGGGGGGGAAACCTAGAGGATGAGAGAGAGAGAAAGAATGTGTGTGTAAATAAATAAATAACGGATGGGGTACGAGGGGGAGGGGGGCACTAGCGGAAGTTAGAGAAGTCAATGTTCATGCCATCAGGCTGGAGGCTACCCAGACGGAATGTAAAGTGTTGTTCCTCCAATCTGAGTGTGGCTTCATCTTTACAGTAGAGGAGGCCATGGATAGACATATCAGAATGGGAATGGGATGTAAGAATGAAACACTTCAGTTGGTTGAGGAAATTAAAGAAATTAATAAGAAATAGTCTATTACTCCTAGTAAGGAGCTCTATAAACAAAAAGTTGAACTTCAAATGGAACATAGTTTATTATTAACATCCTCAATTGAAAATCAATTAATGAAAACCAGAAGTGAGTTTTATATACATAGTGATAAGTCGGGTAAATCAATTGAAAACTGATTCGGTTAAACGTCAAATTATTAAGATTTGTAAACATGATGATACTTTAACAGTCAATCATGATGAGATAAATAAATCCTTTCAAGAATTTTACACCTCTTTATACCATTCTGAATTACTTCATGATCCTAACATTATGCATGACTTTTTAAGGAAACTGAATTTTCCGAAATTATCACCAGAAGAATCTTTAACATTGGAAACTCCTATCACGGATGTAGAAATAAAAGATGTTATTTCCTCTATGAATTCTGGTAAAGCATCAGGTCCAGATGGTTTTACAGTGGAATTCTTTAAGGTTTTTTCTTCTATTCTTTCACTTTGGTTGTCCAGAGTTTTTAAAGAAGCAATCAGATTAGGTAAATTACCACAATTGTTTTATGGAGCTTCTATTTCTTTAATTCTTAAAAAGAATAAAGACCCTACTGATTGTGTATCATATAGACCAATATCGCTATTGAATGTAGATTCTAAGATTTTTTTCTAAAATATTAGCAACTAGGTTAGAGAAGGTATTACCTCAGATTATCTCTGTGGACCAGACTGGGTTTATTAAAAACCGTTATTCATCTTCTAATATTAGGAGATTAATGAATATTATTTATACTCCATCACTTACTACTCCAGAATGTGTTATTTCACTAGATGCTGAGAAAGCTTTTGACAGAGTTGAATGGCCATATTTATTTACTGTGCTTGAGAAATTTACTTTTAGCCCAATATTTATATCTTGGATTAAATTGATATATTATACCCCTGTAGCTTCGGTTTTTACCAATAATCAAAGAACTCCCTTTTCTCGTTTATTTTGGGGTACTAGGCAGGGTTGTCCTCTTCGTCCATTATTATTTGATATTGCCCTTGAACCTTTAGCAATTGCTGTTCAAGATTTACCTGACATTCTTGGTACTACCTGTGTGAATGAAATACATAAGGTAGCATTATATGCAGATGATTTGCTATTATATATTTCTAACCCTGAGAAATCCATTCCTGCTGTTTTATCCTTGTTGGTTCAGTTTAGTAATTTTTCTGGTTATAAATTAAACATGAATAAGAATGAACTATTTCCCCTAAATATGCAGGTTCCAATTTATGGAGGTTTATCATTTAAATTGGTTACTGATTTCTTTACATACTTAGGGGTTAAAATTACAAAAAGGCATAAAGATTTATTTAAGGCTAATTTTTTACCTTTAATTGATCAGATTAAACTTTTGTTTACTAAATGGTCATCAATGTCTCTATCATTGATAGGTCAGATTAATGCTATCAAGATTATTATTTTACCTAAATTTTTATATTTATTTCAGGCGGTGCCAGTTTTTATTCCAAAATCCTTTTTTGACAAGGTTGATTCTGAAATCTGGTCATATATATGGCAGAATAAAAATCCCAGGATAGGTAAAGGATACTTACTGAAATTTAAAAAAGGTGGGGGGGTGGGGTCTGGCATTGCCGAATTTTAGATTTTATTATTGTGCAATTAATATTAGATGTTTAAAATTTGGGTCATGGGACTTGGACAGAAATTCAAGTCCACATTGGGTAAATCTTGAATGTAAATCTTTACAAGAGTTTTCATAGGGTTCTATTTTAGGGACCTCGCTTCCCTTTTCTCTTTCTAAATCGCATAAACAAATGGTTAACCCAATAGTAAAACATACTTTACGAATATGGTTTCAATTTTGAAAATTATTTGGGTTGAATCAATTTATTCTTGCAAGTCCTACTATATCTAATTTGTTTTTTCAACCCTCTATTATGGATCAAGCCTATTTGGCTTGGAAAACTAAAGGTATATTAAGATTTTGTGATCTATTTTTGGATAATTGTTTCATGTCTTTTGAATAGTTATCTAACAAATACAGTTTGCCTAGATCCCATTTCTTCAGATATTTTCAGATTAGAAATTTTTTTAATACTGTTCTTCCTACCTTTCTGAATTTATATTCATTGGATATTTTGGGAAAAATTTTAGCTTTAAATCCTTTTCAGAAAGGTGTATTAGCAAACATTTATAATATAATTATGAAGATAGGTCCAGACGTATCTAATAAAGTTAAGACTGATTGGGAGAGGGAACTTAAGATAACTTTACCTATTGAAAAATGGGGGAAAAATTCTTCAGTTAGTTAATTCATCCTCTATATGTGCTAAACATGCGTTGATACACTTTAAAGTAGTGCATAGGGTTCACATGTCCAAGGATATATTAGCTCGTTATTACTCTCATATAAATCATATATGTGATAGACGTCATTCCGAGATATCTTCTTTAACTCATATGTTTTGGTCATGTCCTCTTTTAAAAAAAATACTGGAAAGATATCTTTGATATTATTTTAACTGTTTTGAGTATCGATTTACAACCCCACCCAATTAGTGCAATTTTTGGTTTACCAATGATAGAACCAAATCTTTTAACATCTTCAGCTTGTCAGATGATTGCATTTCTTACGCTAATGGCCAGAAGATCCATTTTGCTGAATTGGAAAGAGATTAATCCCCCCCACCACATTTCATTGGTTTTCTCAAACTATGTTGTGTTTAAATTTAGAAAAAATTAGAAGTGTTATTTATGATCCCTCTATTAAATTTGAAAAGACTTGGAGGCCATTTATTCAATACTTTCATATGATGTAATTTGACCTTTTCCAAACCTACTCTATTTATTTTTAGTGTATGTTGAGGGGAGCGGAGTCAACAACACTAATTGTTCTTTTTTTTATGTTTCACAGCAGCCCATGTCTTTTTTTCCTGTAGTTTAGTTGGTCTATTTTGTAGATTAGTTTTTTTTTGGGGGGGGGGTATGTTTTTTTCCCTTTTTCATGTTAATTTGTCTATATGTAATATTTGTATCCTGTAAGATTAGGAGATTTAATATCCATGTATTAACTAGGTTTATACTTATATATGATAATTACAACAATGTAATCCCAATAACTTTGTAAAAAAAAGGGAAGTTATAGACCAGTTATCCTAACCTCAGTGGTTGGGAAGATGTTGCTAAGGATGTGGTGATGGAATACTTGGTGACACAGGACAAGGCAGTACAAAGTCAGCATGGTTTCCTTCAGGAAAAATCCTGCCTGACGAACCTGTTAGAAGTGTTTGAGGAGATTACAAGTAGGATAGATGAAGGGGAAGTTGTAGATGTTGTAAATTTGGACTTCCAGAAGGCCTTTGACAAGGTGCCACACATGAGGCTGCTTACCAAGTTAAGAGCCCATGCATGGTATTACAGGAAAGTTACTAACAGTGAGTGGGATAAAAAAGACCTTTCTCTGGTTGGCTGCCAGTGACTAGTGGTGTTCTGCAGGGGTTGGTGTTGAGACCACTTCTTTTTATGCTGTATATAAATGATTTTTGGGTAGATGGAGCTCGTCAGCCTGGGAAGGCAGTCCATCTAAGAGAGGGAAAACTCTGATTTCAAACCTCCGCTGCCTGGCGGCCGTACCCACTCATGGGAAAGGCTTCGGGAGTAAACCCTGAGGACAAATCCGGAGCTGGAGTCCCTAAGGCAGTCTGATGATGTCCTCAACCTCGTTCTGGCAACTCCTGCGACAACACTGGTGCCAAGCTGTATCAGCCTTTGCCCTTCCCTTGGACAACATTGGTGTCGTGGAGAGGGGAGACTCGCAGCATGGGCAACTGCCGGTCTTCCATACAACCTTGCCCAGGCCTGCGCCCTGGAGAGGACACTCCAGTAGACTTTCCAGGCACAGATCCATAGTCTTGTGAGACTAACGGATGCCACCAATAAATGATTTTGGATGATGGAATAGATGGCTTTGTTGCCAAGTTTGCAGATGATATGAAGATTGGTGGAGGGGCAGGTAGTGTTGAGAAAACAGGTAGGATGTAGAAGGACTTGGACAGAATAGGAGAATGGGTAAGAAAGTGGCAAATGAAATTCAATGTTGGAAAATGAATGGCCGTGCACTTTAGTAGTAGAAATAAATGTGCAGACTATTTTCTAAACGGGGAGAAAATCCAGGAATCTGAGATGCAGAGGGACTTGACAGTCCTTGTGCAGAACACACTGAAGGTTAACTTGCAGGTTGAGTCGGTGGTGAGGAAAGCAAATGCCATATTAGCATTAATTTCAAGAGGTTTAGAATACAAGAGCAAGGATATGATGCTGAGGCTTTATAAGGAAAAGGAGTATTGTATACATTTTTGGGCCCCTCGTCTTAGAAAAGATGTGCTGACATTGGAGAGGGTCCAGAGGAGGTTCAGAAGAATGATTCCAGGAATGAAAGGGTTATCATATGAGGAACATTTGATGGCTCTGGGACTTTACTTCTGGAATTCAGAAGGATGAGGGGGGATCTCATTAAAACCTTTCGAATTGTGAAAGTCCTAGACAGAGTAGATGTGGAAAGGATGTTTCCCATGGTGGGAGAGTCTAGCACAAGAGGGTAAAACCTCAGGATAGAGGGGTGCCCTTTCAAAACAAATGTAGAGAAATTTCTTTAGCCAAAGGGTGGTGAATTTGTGGAATTTGTTGCCACATGCAGCTGTGGAGGCCAGATCTTTGGGTGTATTTAAGGCAGAGATTGATAGGTTCTTGATTTGACATAGCATCAAAGGTTACAGGGAGAAGCCTGGGAGCTGGGGTTAAGGAGGAGACAGAGAACAGCAACAGCCATGATTGAATGGTGGAGCAGACTGAATGAGCCAGATAGCCTAATTCTGCTCCTATGTCCTATGGAATTGCAGAGAGAGCAATCACTGCTGAAAGCAGAGGTGGGGGAGATAAAGATATGTTTAGTGGTAGGAGCCCTTTGGAGATGTTGGAAGTTGTGGAAGATGATGTGTTGGATGTGGAGGCTGATGAGGTGGTAGGTAATGACAAGAGGGACTGTCGCTATGGTGGAGGGAAGATGAAGTGAGTGCATATGTACAGGAAATGGAGAAGGTGTGGCTGAGGGCAGCATCTATAGTAGAGGGAGAAAACCCCTTTTTTTGAAGGAGGAGGACTTCTCTGACGTCTGAAACAGAAAGCTGTGTCCTGGAAACAGATGCGGCAGAGGTGAAGAAACTGAGAAAAGGGAATGGCATTTTACAGGAGATGGGGTGCCAAGAGGTATGGTTGAGATAACTGTGGGAATCAGTAGGTATATAAAAATATGTTGGTTGACAGCTTGTTTCCAGAGATGGGGATTGAGAAAGGGGAGGGAGGTGTCAGAGATGGACCAAGTGAATTTGAGGGCTGGGTGGAAGTTAGAGGCAAAGTTGATGAGATTGACGAGCTCAGCATGAGTGCATGAAGCAGTGCTAATGCAGTTGTTAATGTAGCATAAGAAGAGTTCGGGAGTATAATCAGGGAAGGCTTCAAACATGGACTGTTCTACATAACTAATGAAGAAGTAGTATGCAGGTGCTCATGGCTATCCCTCAAGTTTGGTGAAAGTGAGAGGAGGAGAGGAATGCTGAAGTTGACAGCTGATGTCTTGTCAGTAATTTGAGATGAAAAGATCCAGAGCAAGCTGAGCTGTGGGTGAAGGGTGACAATGGTGAGGCCTTTACCAAGGACAGAATGTTTTGCCTGACGGGACGGTTGGAGGTATATACATGTTATTAAGACTTTTGCACAGTATTGTACATCTCTGCAATATTTGTGGAAACTTCTCCACATGGTCATGGGGAGAATGTACAAACTTGTTACAGGTGGTGGTGAGAATTTAATCCAGGTCACTGGTGGTGTAAAGCGTGATGCTAATTGCTGTGCTATCTCCACTAATAGGAACATGCTGCCCCTGAGCTCTTGCTATAGCACTTTTAAAAGCCTTCCACTTGCTAGATGCCCCTTTTCCTGCAAGCACTCGCCTAATTGACCTCCTGCAAGTTCCCAGCTAATGAATCTTGAGTCAGCCCTGGCCCAATTTAAGCCTTTAATTCATGGATAAGTCTTCTGTAACAAGGTCAATTGTAGTGTGTGCAAATAAGTACATAGGAGACGCAAGGAACAAAGTATTTCTTCATTTGTGTATGACTGAGATTATCTAGAGCATTCTAGAAACATTGTAGACCAGGGATGAATTAATCATATGACATGTGAAACAATCCTTAAACCGCCTTAAAGCAATAATTATTCAGATCAATATTATGCATTCTAGGGCAATGTTTTCTTTAAATCACAAAGTGGTTTGAACAAGTGTAATTCTTTTCTTATTTCTGCTTACCAGGTGTCCAGATGTAGACGTAACTTTGCTGTATCAAATCACAACAGCACAAAAAGATCGTTACTTATCTTTTCAGCTGTTTATTTCTTCGAGCTCTGCTGGCGAGTGAACTTGGACCCGACATTAGGGAGAGAATCTTTCTCATATCCCCGGCGGTTCTACAAGTTCACTGCCTGATGTCAGAATTGTCAGAAGTTATAAGGCCACCGATACAAAAGAACAATCAATTTGACGAGTATTCCAGCCAAGTCAGTAGACTATTGATACAAAGAACAATCAGTTTGATAACCATTCCGGCCAAGTCAATGGACTATTGATACAAAAGTACAATCAATTTGTTGGAAACTCCAGCCACCTTAATTAAAGCAAGGAATGTCCTATCTGGTTTGCTGGAGCCACAATTTAATTACAAAGATAAGAACATCCATCAAATTTATGCTTGCTTTAAGAAAGGAATGTTCTGTATAATATCCATCAGGTACTGCTTTTTGTCAAAATCAAAAGGTGTGAAAAGCCCAGAGACATCTTATGTGGATCTGGGTGAACTTTAACCTTATCTTGCTTCAAAGAAAGCAGCTGTGAGACAGTATTCAAACACACTGCAGTTACAGACATAGTCAGTACTTAATTCATTGTTTACAGGGATCTTAGAATCCCCCCTTCCCTTAAACTTTATCACAGAAGGGTAGAGGTCCTTGTATATGACAATTTTAAAAAAACATTAGGAATTCTACAGCACCAGGATTGAATCAATTGTGGGTCACATTACAAGAGCAACATGGTTTCTTGCTATTCAAATTTATTGCAGCAGTTGTACCCCTGTGACCCATACTACTATATTGAAGCTCTTGATGTTTTTCCTAACTTTGCCTGTATACTACCCTTACGCTAACCTACTTCACTATCTGAAATTTCCAAATATAGTAATAGCATAGTTAAAATGCTGTGATTTTGAACAGCCATGTAGTTTCCTATAGTCTCCCTGACCCCTTCTAGATCCTAAACTTGTACTTCCAATAATTTTCATTAGCACTGCTTTACCTAATTTTATAACTTTGCCATTACTTCTTTAACGGGATAAGCTGCTTTGCCACCATCATATAAGTAAATCCATTTTGACTAACACTTGCCTCATGGAGCATCTTCAATTACAATAATGTTAGTTACCTGGAGAAATATCTTTATTATTTTGATATAAGAATTGAGGGGATTTCTGTACATTGTTTAGCTTAGATTTTCAGTATTCCCTTTCTGGACAGTCCACCTTTTTGTACTATACACCTGCCTGTCAGTTAGAGGAGGCTGGTGTTTTACTGGCATCTGATTTAGGGTACAATATTTCTTTTCTCTTTAACTTGAGTCTGCAGGTCAATTTGGTGCACTGTAGCTCTGGTTTCCTGGACTCAACTCCTGACGTAGAAAAACCTTGTCATTATTCAAAGTTCAAAGTATGTGTGCTATATACAACCTTGAGATTTGTCTCTTTACAGGCAGCACAAGACAAAGGAACTCAATAGAACTCATGAAAAAAAGATCGTCAAACACCCAATGTGCAGAAAAAACATAGTGCGAACAATAGAACTACCGGTTTCCCCCACCATCCGAAGGTAGAGTGTTCCTATGAAACGGTTCGTAAGCCGGAATGTCGTAAAGCAAAGAAGCAATTACCATTTATTTATATGGGAAAATTTTGTGAGTGTTCGCAGACCCAAAAATAACCTACCAGATCATGCCAAATAACACATAAAACCTAAAATAGCAGTAACACATAGTAAAAGCAGGAATGATATGATAAATACACAACCTATATAAAGTAGAAATACTTTTCCACAGTCATTACTGAACTGTTCTCCGTAGTGAAAATCTCATGCAAGCGCCGTCGGCAGAAAATCTCACGCAAGTGCTGTTGGCAAAAACCCAGCACAAGCACTCTCCAGTAACCTTTAAGCTATGAAGCTGCCAAATCATACCAAATAACACGTAAAAATGCACAGCCTATATAAAGTAGAAATAATGTATGTACAGTGTAGTATCACTTACCGGAATCGGGACAGCACCGAGCACACTGATGGTGGTGTGTTAGACTGAGTCGTTGCAGGTTGGCTGGTGCAGTGGCCCCCACCCTCCGGGCCGCCAACAGATACCGAACCGCGAAGCATGCAGTGGTACAGCGATAGTCGGGATGCATCCAGCACATCATTAAGAAAAAAGCCGAAATAAACATGCTAATTAATTAGGTGCTGCCCGGCACATAATTGTCGGCCCAGATCAGTGCCGATTGCCGATTGCATCGCCTTTGATCTGGGCCGACATTTAAGTGTGCGGCAGCCCCTAATTAATTAGCATGTTTATTTTGGCTTTTTTCTTAAAGATGTGCTGTGTGACTCCCAACTTTTCTTTCTTTCTTTCTTTTTAAATCTTTTTATTGAGTAAGTATACAAAAAAGGTAAGCCATATAAACATTAATACAATGTTAAAGTATAATAAAATTCCAAAAGATAACAATACCAAAAAGAAAATACTACAAACAATGTAATTTAAGCATAAGAAACCAAGATAACATAATAGTATACTAGATTTTATATATATCAATGGAAAAAAAGAAAAAAAAACCCAAAAAAAAACCCACCGTGCAACTAACTAAAAGCAAAGCAAAGCAATGGGCTAACTTGAAACCAAACAGAGTTAAACTTAAAATCACGTCCTCAATCCCGACTTCCATTAAAACAGTGAAAAAAAACAAGAAGGGTAAATATTACATTAAATGAAAATATCGAATAAAAGGTCCCCAAATCTGTTCAAATTTAAATGAAGAATCATAAAGGTTACTTCTAATTTTCTCCAGATTCAAACATAAAATCGTCTGAGAAAACCAAAAAAAGGTAGTTGGAGCATTAAGCTCTTTCCAATGTTGTAAAATACATCTTTTCACCATTAAAGTAAGAAATGCAATCATTCTACGGGCTGAAGGGGAAAGATTACTAGAAATTTTAGGTAGTCCAAAGATAGCAGTAATAGGGTGAGGAGAGATATCTATATTTAATACCTTAGAAATAATATTGAAAATATCTCTCCAAAAAGTTTCCAAAGTAGGGCAAGACCAAAACATATGAGTTAAAGAGGCTATCTGCCCCGAACATCTATCACAGAAAGGATTAATATGCGAGTAAAAACGCGCTAACTTATCTTTGGACATATGTGCTCTATGCACCACTTTAAATTGAATTAGGGAATGTTTAGCACAAATAGAGGAAGTATTAACTAATTGTAAAATCTGCCCCCAATCATCCACAGAAATGGTAAGCCCCAATTCCTGTTCCCAATCTACCCTAATCTTATCAAATGGAGCTTTCCTAAGTTTCATAATAATATTATAAATCATAGCCGATGCACCTTTCTGACATGGATTAAGGTTAATTATCGAATCTAAAATATATATAGGAGGAAGCATTGGAAAGGAAGAAAGTATAGTACTTAGGAAATTTCTAACTTGTAAATATCTAAAAAAATGTATTCTTGATAAGTTATATTTATTAGATAATTGTTCAAAAGACATAAGGGAACCATCTAAAAATAAATCCAAAAACCGTAAAATACCCTTAGTCTTCCAAGTTTGAAAAGCGCGATCCGTAAAAGAGGGAGGAAAAAATATGTTACCTAAAATAGGAATCGCTAACCCGAATTGATTAAGATCAAAAAATTTTCTGAATTGAAACCAAATACGCAAAGCATATTTAACGATCGGGTTAGAGACCTGCTTAAAGCGTTTCGAATCAAAAGGAAGAGATGAACCTAAAATAGAACCAAGTGTATAACCCTGAACAGATTGTAATTCCAATGCTACCCATTTAGGAATAGATAGTATATCCCGGTCAAGTAACCAAAATTTCATATGTCGAATATTAATAGCCCAATAATAAAATCTAAAGTTAGGTAATGCTAAACCTCCATCTCTCTTAGCTTTCTGTAAATGTATTTTACCCAGTCTCGGATTCTTATTCTGCCAAATAAATGAAGAAATTTTAGAGTCGACTTTATCAAAAAAAGATTTAGGAACGAAAATTGGTAATGCCTGAAACACATATAAAAATTTTGGCAAAAAAAACATCTTAACTGCATTAATACGACCAATCAAAGTTAAATATAAGGGAAACCATTTAGATGAAAGTTGAGTAATATGGTCTATTAATGGTAAAAAGTTAGTCTTAAATAAATCTTTATGTTTACAAGTAATTTTAATCCCAAGATATGAAAGGTAATTATTAATCAATTTAAATGGAAATTTATAATATAAGGAAAGATGTTTATTAATCGGAAAAAGTTCACTCTTACTAAGATTTAATTTATAACCTGAGAAAAGACCAAATTGTGCTAATAACTCTAAAACAACAGGAATAGATCTCTCAGGATTAGAAATATATAGAAGTAAATCATCAGCATAGAGTGATAATTTATGGGACTTTAATCCCCGAGTTATCCCAGTAATATTTGAAGATTCTCGAATAGCAATTGCAAGAGGTTCTAATGCAATATCAAATAATAGGGGACTAAGAGGACAGCCTTGTCGAGTACCACGAAAGAGAGGAAAAAAAGGTGAGTTTAAAGAGTTAGTACGAACCGAGGCTACAGGGGAGTGATATAACAGTTTAATCCAGGATATAAATTTCAAGCTAAAATTAAACATTTCAAGCACCTTAAATAAATGAGGCCATTCTACTCTATCAAAAGCTTTCTCGGCATCTAAAGAAATAACACACTCAGGAACATTTTGTGAGGGAGTATAAATGATATTTAACAATGTACGAATATTATAAAAAGAGTAACGACCTTTAATAAAACCCGTTTGGTCTTCCGAAATAATAGAAGGAAGTACTTTTTCTAGTCTATTTGCTAATAACTTAGAAAAAACTTTAGAATCAACATTTAATAAAGATATTGGTCTATAAGATGCACATTGAGCAGGGTCTTTATCCTTCTTTAGTATTAAAGAAATTGATGCTCTATTAAAAGATTCCGGAAGTTTACCAAGTTTCAAAGAAGCCTCAAAAACCTTATAGAGCCAAGGAATCAATAAAGAAGCAAAACATTTATAAAATTCAACGGTAAACCCATCAGGGCCAGGAGCTTTCCCCAGATTCATAGAAAAAATAACATTCTTAATCTCATCCATTGTAATGGAAGTATCTAATAAAGAAGACATATCCTGTGAAATCTGAGGAAAGTCTAACTTATCTAAAAAATCATTCATATATTTAGAATCTCGAGGAGACTCTGATTGATATAAAGAAGAATAAAAATCACAAAAGGTTTGATTAATCCCCACATGATCCAATATCAATCGATCATTTTGGTTATAAATCTGATTGATTTGAGATTTAACATAATTAGATTTCAATTGATTAGCCAGCAGCTTGCCAATTTTATCACTGTGAACATAAAAATCACTTCTTGTTTTCTTTAATTGGTTTACAATCGAGGATGAGAGTAGTAAACTGTGTTCCATTTGAAGTTCAGTTCTTTGTTTGTATAGCTCCTCAGAAGGAGCCATAACATACTTCTTATCAATTTCTTTAATCTTGTCCACAATTGCCATCTCCTCCTGCTTCTGTTTCTTCCTCAAAGCAACGGAATACGAAATAATCTGACCCCGAATATAGGCTTTAAAAGTGTCCCAAAGAGTGTTAACCGAAATATCTTCTGTATGGTTAATTGTAAAAAAAAGCTCAATCTGTTCATTCATAAAATTAACAAAGTCCGAGTCCTGAAGCAACAGCGAATTAAAACGCCATTGTCTATTGTTTGGTATATTGGCCATAATTTTAATAGAAAGCTTAAGTGGAGCATGATCCGAAATGGTTATAGAATCATAATCACATTTAATCACTGAAGGAATGAGACGAGAATCAATAAAAAAATAATCAATTCTTGAATAGGAATGATGAACATGTGAAAAAAAGGAAAAATCTTTTTCCTGAGGATGCAGAAAACGCCAAATGTCCGTCGACCCAGAATCAGAAAGGAAAAAATTAATCAAATTTGCAGATTTATTAGGTAAAGTCCGTAAAGGAGCCGAACGGTCCAAAGCTGGAGATAAACAGGTATTAAGATCTCTGCCCCAAATCAATGAAAACTCGTTCAAATTCGGAAACTGATCAAACAATGATTTATAAAATTCCGGACAATCCATATTAGGAGCATAAACATTAACCAAAACTACTTTTTTATTAAATAGTAAACCACTAACCAATAAAAATCTACCATTCGGATCAGAGATAAT
Source organism: Mobula hypostoma (assembly GCF_963921235.1). Taxonomy (NCBI): domain Eukaryota; kingdom Metazoa; phylum Chordata; class Chondrichthyes; order Myliobatiformes; family Myliobatidae; genus Mobula; species Mobula hypostoma. Next base: position 16,508,470 of record NC_086111.1, read on the forward strand.
ATCCTGTTGTATAAAAGTAACTGAGGAATCTATAAAAATAGAGACGCCTCGAATCTTAGCATTGGAGTTCGAATGAAATTGTTGTCCCTTCCAGAATTTGAAAAAACGTAGTCTGTCCCCCCTCCGTACATGGGTCTCTTGTAAAAATAAAATTTGTGCTTTAAGTCTCCGGAACACTTTAAAAACTTTTTTTCTTTTAATAGGATGATTAAGACCATTAGTATTCCAGGAGACAAAATTAATAATAGACTCCATAAATCCTAAAGTCAACCCACAACAAGGAGGATTGACAATAGGCGCGACCCACAAACCCGGAGAGGAAACAGAACATACAAAAGATACCGGGGAAAAGGACGCAACCAGAACTTCAATAATGTATATAGCCCAAAGAAAAACAAACTAAAACGTGAAGCCCCTCCCGCCACCCCCCAGCCCAAGACCCCAAGGCAAAATCTAAAGCAGACCCGCCAGAAAGAAGCAAGCGCTAAAACTACCCCCATGACTTCCGGTATACGCTCCCTAAAAAAAAGGTATAAATATGAAAAGGATCAGCTAATCGTAAAACAGTAAAAAAATAAGTAAAAAAAAGTTAGCTCAATTAGAATACACACAGAACAGAACAAAAGCCGGAAAATATATATTAAAAAAAAAACCACAATAAACCTCAAACTCATGAATAGACACAGCAACAAAAAAAAAAATAGGATTATTAACATAAAGTGATTATAAAAAGCAAAACAGAATAAAATTTAAACAAAAACTACAAAATTTAAGGCCGCACAGGAAATACGTAAGATGACAAAAGGGAAGTAACCACCCAGAATCCCCTGGGAAAAGAAAGAAATGACGCAGTTAAAAAGAAAGTTTAGCAGCCATATTAAGAAATCGAAAGTAAACTTTTCTGCCCAAATAGGGCACAGAAAAGTTAAAACCAACCAATTCACAGCCTCCGATCAACGGAGAAAATTAAAAAGAAGGCAATTAAGATGTTGGAGATGAAAGTTGATCCAGATAACTCTGGGCATCCGATGGAGAATCAAAAAAACGAAGGGCTCCATCTGACATGCGAATCCTTAGACATGCAGGGTACAGCAGCGCTGGTCTTAAATCCATCTTATAGAATTCCGACATCACGGATCTGTAACGGACCCGTTGGTCCCAGATTGGTTTACTGAAATCTTCCACGAATCGGAACTTAAGATCCGAAAAATCAATGAAACCTTTAGATCGAGCGAATCGAAACAGTCTCTCCTTGTCTTGAAAGTAATGAAAACGTAAGATAACATGCCTAGGTCTATCTGACCTAGACGAGTATGATGGGATTCTGTGAACACGATCCAGTAGCGGTGGTTGGTCAGGAAATACAGTAGGGAATGCATCTTTTAAAAGTTGGGAGAAATATTTCATGGGGTTGTTAGCTTCAACGGCTTCCCTCACGCCAATCATTCGTAAATTCTGCCGTCGCATTCTAGATTCCAAGTCAGAGTTTTTAAAGGTCAAAAAGTCAAGTTTCTTCTTCATTACATTAATTGTTTCTTCGATTTTCCCCATCTTAAGCTCACTTTGTTGCGCGAATTTTTGAAGATCAGATATAGCCGACTGATGTTCCGCAATACATGTTTGCATCTTATCAATTAAATCGGCAATTTTCTGGAAATTAGTTGAGATTTCCGTATGAATCAGGTCTTTAACAAAGCCTGCAATTTCCGTACGAATCATCTCCCTAACAGAGGTTGAAATTTCCCTCTGAATTAACTCCGATATCGCTTTCAAAGTCACCGGTGATTCAGTCGGAGGGAGATCCGTAGCTTTCGGTTTAACCGGAGGTTTACCATCCTTGCCGTCTTTCCCGTTCTTAGACATAGCAGATCTAAGTATCATCCAATTGTCAGAGAATTCAGTTTAATTCAAAGTATTGTAAAAATTGATGCCTTAATGGTTAATTAAAGTATAGCTGACCATAGAGAAAAAAAACTCAGAGGTAATGGAGCGAGTCAAGAACGCGACTTCACTCCATGAGCGCTACCGGAAGTCCCCCTGACTCCCAACTACTGCTGCATTCTCCGCGAATCGGTACAGTAGCTGTCCGCGGCCTGGGTGTTGGGGTAGTGGGACACTGGGGTGTCATCTCGTCGTCTATTTCCATTAGAGCAGGCAGATCATCTTCTCCTATGACTGCCCGCCTCGATGTCGAAGGTCGAGGTTCGTCGTCTGCTGTGGCTGATGTGGAAGGCTTGCTTGACTGCTGAGCCTTGCGCATTTTTCTATCACACAGTTCTTTGTAAGGACTCAAACCATGCTGCAAATATCTCCTAAACCTAAGTACTCTTTCAAAATTAAAAGTCGTACTTATCATTGAAGCGAAAATAGCACGCAGTTGCTTCACGTTAACTTCGCTACTGCGTTCGGTTTCGATTGTTATCCTTTCCTCTTCCAATTGCATCAGCTCTTCATCTATCAGTTCTTGGTCATGGGATGCCAAAACCTTTTCAACATCATCTTCGTCAGCTTCCACAAGCCAAACTCACTCTCTTAGGAAAAAATATAAGCAGGAATGCTTAATGGCTGTCAGTATGGTTCTGACTATTGCAAGGAATGTGCATCATATAGACCTATATCCTTGTTAAATATGGACTCCAAAATTTTTTCCAGAATACTAGCAATTAGATTGGAAAATGTATTGCCACAAATTGTTTCTGATGACCAGACATGATTTATGAAAAATTGTTATTCGTATTTTAATGTTAGGAGGTTGATGAACATTGTATATACTACTTCATCTAAAACTCCAGAATGTGTTATTTCACTTGACGCCGAGAAGGCGTTTGATAGAGTTGAATGGGAGTATTTATTTAACATCCTTAAGAAATTTAATTTTAGCCCAAAATTCATATCTTGGATTAAACTGATATGTCATATACCTTTGGCTTCTGTACTTACTAATAATCAGAGATCCCCCTTTTTTAGGCTTTTTTGAGGTATTAGACAGGGCTGTCCTTTAAGCCCTTTACTATCTGATATTGCCTTGGAACCCTTGGCAATCGCTCTTCGTGATTCACCCAATATATTTGGCATTATTCGTGGGAATAAGATGCGTAAGGTATCATTATATGCAGATGACCTGTTACTATATATCTCTAATCCAGAGAAATCCATTCCTGCAGTAATATACATCAAAGTTGTTGGTTACCAGCAACTTTGATGTGTGTTGCTTGAATTTCCAGCATCTGCAGAATTCCTCGTGTTTGCGCCTGCAGTAATATTATTGCTTGCTCAGTTTAGTAGTTTTTCTGGTTATAAATTGAATCTTAATGCAAATGAGCTTTTTCCATTAAATATGCAAGTTCCAATCTACAGACAATCGCCATTTAGACTGGTTACTGATTATTTTACTTATTTGGGTGTTAAAATTACTAAGAAGCATAAGGATCTATTTAAAGTTAACTTTTTACCCTTAATTGATCATGTTAAACAACTGCTTACTAAATGGTCCCCATTGTCCCTATCATTGATTGGTCGAATCAATACTATTAAGATTATTTTACCTAAATTTCTGTATCTATTTCAGGTAGTACCAATCTTCATCTCTAAATCCTTCTTTGATATTATTGATTCTGAAATCTGTTCATATATATGGCAGAATAAAAATCCTAGATTAAGTAAGAAATATTTACAGAAATCAAGAAAGGATGGCGGTTTGGCATTGCCGAACTTTAGATTCTATTATTGGGCAATTAATATTTGATACCTAACGTTCTGGACGCAAGATTTGGATGAAGTTCAGTGTCCACGATGGGTGAACCTCGAGTGTGAGTCTGTACAGGGGTTCTCATTGGCTTCTATTTTAGGGGCTTTGCTTCCCTTTGTATTTACTAAACTGAATAAACAAATGATTAATCCAATAATTAAACATACAATACGAATATTGTTTCAATTTCGTAAATTTTTTGGATTGAATAAATTTATCCTATCAAGTCCTATTTTATCCATTTTTTTTCCAACCATCCAGAACTGATCAAGCTTTTCTTTTATGGAAAACGAAGGAAATAATATGTTTTTGTGATTTATTCATGGATTTATCTCGTCCTTTGAACAGTTGTCTAATAAATATAATTTGCCGAGATTACATTTTTTTTTCAGATATTTACAGATTAGAAACTTTTTGAAGGTTATTTTACCTACTTTTCCGATATTACATCAAATTGAAATTACAGGAAGTTTTTTAGGTTTAAACCCCTATCAGAAGAGATTAATAGCAATTGTTTATGATTTAATTACGAAAATACGTTTAGGTATGTCTGATAAAATTAAGAATGAATGGGAAAGAGAACTTCAGGTATCTTTACTCATAGAGAAATGGAAGAAAATTCTCTAACTAGTTAACACTTCAGTGTGTGCTAGACATGCTTTGATACAATTTGAGGTGGTTCATAGGGCCCATATATCTAAGGTTAAGTTCGCTCGTTTTTATGGTCATATAAATCCTGTCTGTGACAGATGTAATTCTGAGGTAGCTTCCTTGACGCATATGTTCTGGTCTTGCTGTCTTTTGGAAAAATATTGGAAAGATATTTTTGATATTATTTCAGTAGTTTTACGCATTGATTTACAACCTCATCCTATTACTGCAATTTTTGGATTACCAATGATAGACTTTATTCATTTATCCCCTTCAGCTTGTCGTTTCATTGCATTTGTTACATTAATGGCCAGAAGATCCATTTTATTTAAATGGAAAGATTCTAATCCTCCTACTACGTTTCAATGGTTTTCCCAAACTATAACGTTTAAATTTGGAAAAAATTAGGAGTGGTACCACTGATCCTTCGGTTAAATTTGAAGAAACTTGGAGGCCATTTATTCAGCATTTTCATATGATGTAAGTTGACTTTTTCCGAATCCTTTTTAATAACTTTTTGTTTGTGTATAGAGGAGCAGAGTTAATGACAAATGATTTTAACCGATGAAATATGGCAGCCCAGTTTCTGTTTTTTTTTAGTGTAGGGCGTAAGAACTTTTTAAGAATCTTTTTCATGTTCAGTTATTAAGAGATTGGGAGGTTTAAATTAAATATGTTACTCGGAGTCTGTGTCTGTATATGTTAACCGTTATTAATATAATCCCGATCTCTTTGTATCATTATCATTGTTATGTTTATCAATTTGAAACTCAATAAAAAAGATTAAAAAAGAAAGGAATTTCTGTGAAATGCGTTTGTAAATGCCAGCAGCGTGGTTTGCTTGTTTTAAAAAAAAAGCATAAAATTCAGCATAAAATTTTTCCTATGATGAATGGTAGAATAACGTTTGAAAATATAGAAACGTAGAAAACCTACAGCACAATACAGGCCCTTCAGCCCACAATGCTGTGCTGAACATGTACGTACTTTAGAAATTACCTAGGGTTACCCAAAGCCCTCTGTTTTTCTAAGCTTCATGTACCTATCCAAGAGTCTTTTAAAAGACCCTATCTTATCTGCCTCCACCACCATTGGCAGTAGTCCATTCCACACACTCACCACTCTCTGCGTTTATATAAAAAAAACTTATCCTCAACATCCCTCTGTACTTGCTTCCAAGCACCTGAAAACTATGCTCTCTCGTGTTAGCCACTTAAGCTCTAGGAAAAAGCCTCTGACTATCCACATGATCAGTGCCCTCTCCTCATCTTACACACATCTATCAGGTCACCTCTCATCCTTTGCTGCTCCAAGGAGAAAAGGCCAAATTCACTCAATTTGTTCTCATAAGGCATGCTCCCCAATCTGGGCAACATCCTTGTAAATCTCTTCTGCACCCTTTCTATGGTTTTCACATCCTTCCTATAGTGAGGTGACCAGAACTGAGCACAGTACTCCAAGTGGGGTCTGATCAGTGTCCTGTCTCGCTGTAACATTTCCTCTCAGCTCTTAAACTCAATCCCATGGTTGATGAGGGCCAATGCATCATATGCCTTTTTAACCACAGAGTCGACCTGTGCAGCAGCTTTGAGTGTGCTATGGACTCGGACCCCAAGATCCCTCTGATCCTCCACACTGCCAGGAGTCTTGCCATTAATATTATATTCTGCCTCATATTTGGCCTACCAAAATGAACCACCTCACACTTATCTGGGTTGAACTCCATCTGCCACTTCTCAGCCCAGTTTTGCATCCTATCAATGTCCTGCTGTAACCTCTGACAGCCCGCCACACTATCCACAACACCCCCAACCTTTGTGTCATCAGGAAATTTACTAACCCATCCCTTAACTTCCTCATCCAGGTCATTTATAAAAAATCTTGAAGACAAGGGGTCCCAGAACAGATCCCTGAGGCACTGACCACCATGCAGAATGTGACCTCTCTACAACCATTCTTTGCCTTCTGTGTGCAAGCCAATTCTGGATCCACAAAGCAAGATCCCCTTGGATCCCATGCCTCCTTACTTTCTCAATAAGCCTTTCATGGGGTACCTTATCAAATGCCTTGCTGAAATCCATATACATATACATCTACTGCTCTACTTTCATCAATGTGTTTAGTCACAGCCTCAAAAAATTCAATTGGGCTCGTAAGGCACGACCTGCCTTTGACAAAGCCATGCTGACTATTCCTAATCATGTTATGCCTCTCCAAATGTTCATAAATCTTGCCTGTCAGGATCTTTTCCATCAACTTACCAACCACTGAAGTAAGACTCACTGGTCTATAATTTCCTGGGCTATCTCTACTCCTTTCTTGAATAAGGGAATAACATCTGCAACCGTCCAATCCTTTGGAACCTCTCCCGTCCCCATTGATGTTGCAAAGATCATCGCCAGTGGATCAGCAGTCTCCTCCCTTGCCTCCCACAGTAGCCTGGGGTACATCTCATCCGGTTCTGGAGACTTATCCAACTTGATACTTTCCAAAAGCTCCAGCATGTCCTCTTTCTTAATGTGTATATGCTCAAGCTTTTCAATCTGCTGTAATTCATCCCTACAATCGCCAAGATCCTTTTCCGTAGTGAATACTGAAGCAAAGTATTCATTAAGCACCTCTGCTATCTCCTCCGGTTCCATACACACTTTTCCATTGTCACACTTGATTGGCTCTATTCTCTGACATCTTTTCCTCTTGCTCTTCACATACTGTGGAATGCCTAGGGGTTTTCCTTAATCCTGCTCGCCAAGGCCTTCTCATGGTCCCTTCTGGCTCTCCTAATTTCATTCTTAATCTCCTTCCTGCTAGCCTTATAATCTTCTATCATTAACTAGTTTTTTTGAAACTTTCATAAGCTTTTTGCTTCTTGACTAGATTTTCAACAACCTTTGTACACCATGTAACTACCATCCTTTCTGTCTCATAGGAATGTACCTATGCAGAACTGCACACAAATGTCCCCTGAACATTTGCCACATTTCTGCCGTACGTTTCCTTGAGAATGTCTGTTCCCAATGAAGTTGAAATGCTTCTGATTTATTCTACTGAAATTATAGTAAATTGTAGTTGTCCACCTTTCTATACATGAATTCTAAATGATAACAGAATAAAAAACAAACCTACCATTTTGTTTAAATAGTTAACAACTTGAAGCTTTTAAAATAATTCTACATTTGGCTAAGTCCTCCACTTCCTATTTATTCTTCCTAAAAGACTCGGCAGTGATCTACCCTTAAAGTATTGTCTCCTAACCTTTGCCCAATTACAATTATTGCTTGTATTTTCCCGTCTGTAAAATATTGTAGATTTTTGTATTGCTTTTTCCATGCAGAATTTAAATATTTATAGGATGCTTTTTGTATATTGTATGGTCTTGTAGTTGTTTGTATGAATGTTTGACATTATAAGTTTATGTGCAATTTTACAAAGGATGCAGTCTGGATAAATTTGTCAAGTTGTAATCATTACTTTCATTGTTTTTCTTTTGCATCTCTTCATTTCATACCACAGAAAGGCTGTTTTACAAATTCAAAATGTCACTTTCTGAATTGTTATGGACCAGTAGGCCTAACAAATTGATTGTATAACTCTAAATTTATCACTCCAAATCTTAAAGCAATTCAATTTTTTCCCTGATGTCGAACATGATTACAGAGCTTTTACAGATTTAGTTACACCACCCATGTAACAATCATGTTAAATATGGTTAGATGAAGAGGCTCAATGCTTGTATAGACCAGCTGGGTCAAGTGATTTATTTTGTTTTAACTTCTGTTTTGTAAGCTTTTTCGGTTAATTTTCCTGATTTATTTTTTTTTTACTTTATGTCTGGATCAGTCTTGGGTTTTGATGAAGCTTCCCAGCTTTTCAAAATAGTTGTGATCTCTTAAATGGTGAAGTGTATGCCATCCATATTTTGTTAAGCCTTTTGTGGTAGAGTCAATATATGCCATCTTATGTGCATACTCTGCATTAGAGATCTTTAATCTTCCTGATAAATGCATTTCGTGATCTTATGCAAGGTCTCTTCTTGAAATGACAACTATACTATTGGCTCCACAAATGCTGCTTGACCCTTGAGTTCTTCCAGCAGTCTGTTTCTGCTCCAGATTCCAACATCTGCAGTTCTTTGTGTCTCCAATGCATTACATAGAATTTCTGTGGTCTTATCTCATTATACTGAATATGTATTTATATTATTACATATTGTATAATAAGGGTGACTCCCTTCAAATGTAAATAATTTTATAGTTATGTAAAAAAATCTTTCACTCTCAATCTACACAAAATGAGAGGAACTCAGCATGTTCAGGCACCATCTATGGAGTAGAGTAAACAGTGGCCAAGTCCCTTCCTCAGGAATGGAAGGAAGGAAGGAGACAGAAGCCAGAATAAAGTTGTGGGGAGGATAAAGAGTACAATCTAGCAGAAGATAGGTGGGATCTAGGTGAGTGGGATGGTAGGTGAGTGATGAACTAAGAAGCTGGGAGGGGAAAGGTGAAATAGATAAAGGGCTAAATGAGGAATAATCTGATGGGAGAGGACAGTGGACCATGAAAGAAAGGGAAGTGGGAATGGAACTAGAGGGAGTTGATAGGCAGATGAGGAGAAGGGAAGGGGTAAGAGGGTAATCAGAATGGGGAATAGAAGAGAAGGAGGGAAGGGGGAGAAATTACCGGAAGTTAGAGATACCGATGTTCATGTCTTCATGTTGGAGGCTGCCCAGACAGAATGAGGTGTTAATCTTCCAACCTGAGTATGGCTTCATCATGGGAATAGAAGAGGCCATGGACAAATATGTCAGAATGGTAATAGGAAGTTGAATTGAAATGGGTTGCCGCTATATATGGCAGATGGAGTAAAGGTGCTCGATAAAGTGGTTCCCCATTTTGCATTGGGTCTCACTGATGTAGAATAGGCTGCACTGGGAGCACTGGATACAATAGGTGACCCTGACAGACTTGCAGGTGAACTGTCGCCTCACCAAGAAGGACTATTTGCATCCATGAGCTTCTGCTCCCTTCCTTTTCAGCCTCAGTGAAGGGTCTCAGCCCGGAATGTGCCCCAACATAATGCTGCTTGAGTTGGAGTATTAACAGATCTGTTCAGTGAAATGGAATTGCTCTTTGTCTAGTTAATTTGTATCAAGTAAATGTTAGCATTTTTAAAAAAAGCTGACAGAAGGTGAATTAAATGGAATAGCTGAACCAAAAAGGTAGAGAAAGGAAGTGACTTCTGTGTGAAGCCACTATCGTCACAGTAGGTCAACGGCAGGTGCAATCTCAGTGGCTCTCCACATGGCTTTAGACCACCTGGACAACACAAGCACCTACGTCAGGATGCTGTTCATCGACTGTAGCTCAGCATTTAATACTATCATTCCCACAATCCTGATTGAGAAGTTGCAGAACTTGGGTTTTGTACCTCCCTCTGCAATTGGATCCTCGACTTCCGAACCAGAAGACTACAATCTGTGTGGATTGATGATAACATATCCTGCTCGCTAATGATCAACACTGGCGCACCTTAGGGGTATGTGCTTAACCCACTGCTCTACTCTGTATACACATGACTGTGTGGCTAAGCATAGCTCAAATACCATCTATGAATCGATGATACAACCGTCAAGGGAATTTTGGGAGGGTAATTAGATTGAGTGATTCTGAAAATAGAATGGTGGATAACATGAGATAAATCTTCCATGAACATAATAGATGGACATAAGAAGAGGGTTGGGTCTGATGAATCAAAAAGAAGATCTAAATCTTGAATTAAATGTTGGGATCACTGCTTAATGTTTATTAATGAGTTTAACCTCGGTGCACATGGCATAATTTGAAAGTCTGCTGACAATAGAAAACTTGGGAATGTAATAACGTGTGAGAAACTTTGGTAATGAATTTAGAAAAACTAGTGCATTTAATGTATGGGAGATTAAATTACTGGGTGTGCACTGTGACGTACAGTATTTGGGGAAAGGAAACCAAGCAGAGGCAATATAAGGGGTACAGGTAAAGGAAATGCATGGGATGCTCAGAGACATGACATGGACTTAGAGCTAAATGGAAGTCTCCAATGAAAACTTAGCACTGTATATGAGCATAATTTAAATTTATAAAGGCTCCTGAATTTTATAATAGAGCAAAAAAGCTACATTAAACCAATATAAAATTAAAGTTGACCAGCACTGCAACATTATGTTGAATTTTGAGCAATGCACTTTAGAAAGGACTCTTGAGAAGTCCTGATGAAATGTCTTGGCCCGAAATGTCAACTGTTCACTCTTTTCCATAGATGCTCCCTGGCCTGCTGAGTTCCCCAGCATTTTGTGTGCGTTCTTAGGAAGGATCTGATGACTTTTTAAAAGTGTGTGGAAGGAGTTTACATGGAGAAACTGAGGTAGTTTTCCTTAGATCAAGAAAAGTGGAGAAGAGTCCTGACGAAGGGTCTCGGCCTGATACGTCGACTGCGCCTCTTCCTATAGATGCTGCTTGGCCTGCTGCGTTCACCAGCAACTTTGATGTGTGTTGCTTGAATTTCCAGCATCTGCAGAATTCCTGTGGTTTGCGTTTAAAGAGACTTGATAGAAGTGTTTAACAATAATGAAGGGTCTGACAAAGTAAAAAGGCTGAGAACAAGAGGAAACATCTTTAAGTCAAGAAGGAGCCAAAATAAAAGTGGAAAACAAAACAGCCAAAGGGGATGCAGAAGAAATTTAAGGAAAGAAAAGTTAGGATTATAGAATAGACTGTCAATATCACAAATGACCTGACTTGGTCCAACCAAGCTGAGTTCACTGCCAAGAAGGCCCACCAGAGCCTTTACTTCCTGAGTAAACTAAAGAAATTTGGCCTGTCCCCTAAAACCCTCACTAATTTTTATAGATGCACCGTAGAAAGCATTCTTCTAGGGTGCATCACAACCTGGTATGGAAGTTGTCCTGTTGAAGACCGAAAGAAGCTGCAGAAGATTGTGAACATGGCGCAGCACATCACACAAACCAATCTTCCGCCCTTGGACTCACATTACACCACACACTGTTGGAGCAGTGCTGCCAGGATAATCAAGGACACGACCCACCCAGCCAACACACTTTTTGTCTCTCTTCCCTCTGGGAGAAGGCTCAGGAGCTTGAAGACTTGTACGTTCAGATCTGGGAACAGCTTCTTTCCAACTGTGATAAGACTGCTGAACGGATCCTGACCAGATCTGGGCTGTACCCTCCAAATATCCGGACCTGCCTCTCAGTTTTTTTTGCACTACCTTACTTTCCATTTTTCTATTTTCTATTTATGATTTATGATTTAAATATTTAATATTTACTATCGATTTGTAATCCAGTGAGCAGGAAGCGCAGAATCAAATAACGCTGTGATGATTGTATGTTCTAGTATCAATTGTTTGGTGACAATAAATATAAGGTAAAGTATAAAGTATAAGGACCAAAAGCACAGCCAGTCATGTATTCGAAATAATACAGTTGTCTTCAAACAAGAAAAGAAAATCAGAGCTATAGAAAAGAGACTAGGAATTGAGCTAGAGGCTGGCTGGGCTAAATCAAATAAAAATCTGGAATACACAAATTAAAACATCGGGTTTAATTAATGATGAGTTTGAACCAATAATGGCCTGAAAGCAGGGGCGCAGACAGACCTTTCTGAATTCTAAAGGACATGTCTGCCTGAATGGATGTGTGGCAAGTAATAAATAAACAAACCAACGGAAGATAAAGGCCTACTGGGCCTCATTCTGTTCAGCCTACAAGTAGCAGATACATCCATGCTTAATGGGATTCATGGAAGTGAGCACTCTAAATCCATGTGGAGACCTATCCTGTCTTTATGGAAAAGGACACTTCCATTGTGTTCTATAGCACTATAGTCATGCAGAACAGAATAAACTCAGAACAGATTTGACATTTGAGGTGCTATGGACCATGAGAGGCAGCAGCAATTTACTACAACTATCTGTAAATTCAAGGCATTGAGTATCCCTCACTACAATTATTATCATGTTGATTAAATGTGAAGGGCTGAAGGATGTACAAAAAGCAAAATAGTCGTATAAAAACGAGATGCTGACCTGGTGAGCTGCAAGTGTGTACATATTGAGCAACAAATATTAGATGCAAAGGATGCAGCTGACTGGCAGCATGGTAGCTGAGCAGTTATGTTATGCTATTACAGCACTAGTGTCCCAGATTTAATTCCAGTACTGTCTTTAAGTTCACAATGTGTCAGCCAGAGGTGCAATGTTGATGATACAGCTCTTCTTCCATCTGAGATCCTCCTGTCAAAGGAACCAGCCTTCAGCAAATTTAATTCACTGTACTTGATTACAAGAGACAGCTAAGGGCACTGGAGTGTTACAGTACTGAAGACTTGCACTCCTGAACTAACTATATCCAGCCAGGTTGTTCCAGGACGTTTATAATGCTGGCATCTCCTGGCAATGAAAAATTATTCTTGTACATCTTGTTTTAGGAAAAAAAGGTCAAAGTGTGTCTGGCTAATTACCAGCCAATCAGTCTACTCATCAACAAATTATTGAACCACTTACTAACTAGCAAGTCCTTCAGTGACATCACTGTTGCCAAGTTTTCCCCTTCCCCTCCATCAATGTCTGGAGTACCATCATTGACCAGAAACACAACTGAGAACAGGTCAGATGTTGAGTATCTTGCTACAACTGCTGTTTTGACACTTGAGTCTTTCTAAATCAGGACTTTGATGGAATTCCATCTTTTTGCCTGAATGAATCCAGTATCGTTGCTCAAGAAGTTCAAACTGCATCTAGGCCAGACCAGTCCATTTGACTGACACCTAACCTGCTCTCAGCTTGTTATCTGCACTGTGTATATCTACAAAATGCACTGTAATTATTCATCTATTCTGTTCTGATAGAAGCTCCAAACCTCAACCTCTTAACATGAAAAAGGTTGAGGGCAGCAGGTGCAGGAGAACATCACTACAAATGTAAAGGAACAGCACACATTTAATGCAAGTCCGCTGAGCAGTGATGTTCAGAGGGGTCTCGGGGTTTAAGTCCATTCATCACTGAACATAGCTGCACAGGTTAACAGCGTGATTAAGAAAACATTGGCAAGCTTGCTCTTATTATTAAAGGTATTGTGTTCAAGAGTTAGAAAATTATGTTGCAGCTTTACAAAACTCTTCAGGCTACATGTGAAATATTGTTTTCAATTCCGATTGCCCCATTGTAGGAAGGATGTGGAGGCTTTGGTGAGGATGCAGAAGAGTTTTATCACAATGTTGCCTGTATTAGAGGTTGGGAACAATTAGGGTTGTTTTTCCTGGAGTAGAAAAAGAGATCTTCGAACTTTTATAAAATCATGAGAAATGCACATAGAGTAGACAGCCGGTATTTTTTTTTTTGTCCCCCAAGTTCTAAATGTCTGATACTAGAGTGTATGTATTTAAGGAAGTAATTTCAAAGGAGGTGTAGGGTAAGTTTATTTTTACAGTGGTGGTTGCCTGGTTGCGGTACTTGAGCTGGTAGTGGAGGCAAATATGGTAGAGGTGTTTAAAAGGCTCCTAGATGGGCACATGAATATACAGAGAATGGAGGAATGTGGACATTGTGTTAGCAGAATGGATTTGTTTAGTTAGGCATTTAATTACTAGTTTAATTAGTTTGGCATTACATTGGGGCTGAAGAGCCTTTTCCTGTGCTCTACTGTTCCATGTTCAACATTCTATAGGCTGAAAAATCTATGTGTGACACTAACAAGGTTTTGAGTAGCCAAAGATGTCATATTTCTTGTATAGGTTTAGTTTTCAGTTCATAGAAACATAGAAAATCTACAGCACATTACAGGCCCTTCAGCCCACAATGTTGTGCTGACCACGTAACCTACTCTAGAAGCTGCCTAGAATTTCCCTACCACATAGTTCTCATTGAAGTTATCAAGTGCTATCTACAACCAGATTTTAAAATCCTTCAGCATACTTTACTATAGTTGTATGGCAAGCCAGTGTTTTTTCTCATTGAAATAATGAAGTATTTTTCCCTTCATTTTCAGTTTAAATACTTCCATTGAGAACTTTCAGTTTAAATACTTCCGTGGAGGCTAAAGAAATTTGGCGTGTCCACACTGACCTTCACCAATTCTTATAGGTGTACCACAGAAGGCATCCTGTCTAGATATATTGTGGCTTTGGCCATAACTGCAAGAAATTACAGAGAATTGGGCACAGCTCAGAACTCCTCTCCATGAATTCTGACTTCACAATCTGCCTCATTGTGGCCTTGCACGTTATTTGCATGCACTGACTTTATCTGTAGCTGTAACTATATTCTGTAATGATGTTTGCGAAGAAAAAGAATTTCAAGATGTATATTGTATACATTTCTCTGACATTAAATGTACCTATTGATTTTTCCTTGTACCACCTTAATGTACTGAACATGATGAAGTCATTTGTATAGATGGTACGCAAAACTACCTTGCATGTTTTGCATTGTCCCTTGGTACATGTGACGGTAGTAAACCAAAGTACCAATAATCAAAGTGTCGTTGATGGGACTAGAATAACAGTTCTTTATGAACTCGATGGGCTGAAGGGCCAGTTTGTGTTCTGTAGTGCTCTATGACTGTAGGGCTGGTGAAATAAGAGGAAACAAATAGGTATGTTAAATCTGTTTCTCTGCATTGTTTTTCACTGTGGTGAATACTGCAAGTGTCCCTAAGGTAAAAGATAGGCTAACTTCAAATTACAAGGATGATCTAGATTTAAAAAAAACAGTAGTACATCATGGAGCTAA
Organism: Mobula hypostoma; assembly: GCF_963921235.1. Lineage (NCBI taxonomy): Eukaryota > Metazoa > Chordata > Chondrichthyes > Myliobatiformes > Myliobatidae > Mobula > Mobula hypostoma. The sequence goes on from NC_086111.1 coordinate 16,523,657, forward strand.
GCACAGCCAAGTCACCAAGTCCAAATCACCAAAAACGTACTGTAGCTGCAGAGAGAAAGCATGGACACATTTGCAAATTTTCTAAAATCACGAAATACCTGGCAGGTTCCAGAAGATTGGATAACAGCCAATTAATTCCCTTGTTTAAAGTGGAAGGGAGACAGAGGTGGGGAACTGCAGGCCACTTTAACATTTATTGGCAATTTTCTATTAATAATATTTTCATGAGGCGGTGCCTCAAGAAAGTGGTTTCTATCATTAGGGACACGCACCATTTGGGATGTGGCTTCTTCTCAATACTGCCATTGGATAGGTGCCTTAAAATTCACATTAAGTGGTTCAAGAACAGCTTCTTCCCTTTTGTCACTAGAATAATCCATGAACACTACCTAGTTTTTTTTTGCACATTTAATATATTATGTAAGTTGCATTATAGTAATTATATGTCTTTGCTGTACTGCCATAAAACAGCAAATTTCACAACATCTAAGTTGGTGATAATAAATGTGATCCTGCTAGAGTTAATAATCAAAAGGGAAATTAATCACTTAAAGTTGTATGTAACCAAGATGTACAAGAGACTGTTGATATCTCTTTTAAGGACTACACATCTTTCTACTTTGTATCTGTAATAATTCCATGCCTTTCTCTTATTTTCTTTTTCTGTAACCTGCTTTCAACATGAGGGATTCTGTTCCGGGACATTTGAAATGTCTTTTTTCAGAAGTTTTGGTTTATGAGCCCAATCTCGCATCTTCTCTGTTTCTCATAGTTCTGCTCTCACCCTGCCTCCTACCAGCCAGAATGGAGATGGTTCTTGCCTTTCCCCTATGACCCTCTGCATCCAGCATGACTGACTTTAGAAACACAGAAAACCTACAGCACAATACAGGCGCTTTGGCCCAGAAAGCTGTGCCGAATAGGTCCTTACCTTAGAAATTACCTAGGCTTACCCATAGCCCTCTATTTTTCTAAGCTCCATGTACCTATCCAGGAGTCTCTTAAAGGACTCTATCATATCTGCCTCCACCACCGTCGACGGCAGCCCATTCCACGCACTCACCACTCTCTGCGTTTTTAAAAAAACAAACAAACTCACCCCTGACATCTTCTCTGTACCTACTTCCAAGCACCTTAAAACTGTGTCCTGTCATGCTAGCCATTTCAGCCCTGGGAAAAAAGCCTCTGACTATCATCACGATCAATGCCTCTCACATCTTATACACCTCTATCAGGTCACCTCTCATCCTCAGTCGCTCTAAGGAGAAGAGGTCGAGTTCACTCAACCTATTCTGATAAGGCATGCTCCCCAATCCAGGCAACATCCTTGTAAATCTCCTCTGCACCCTTTCTATGGTTTCCACATCCTTCCTGTAGTGAGGCAACCAGAACTGAGCACAGTACTCCAACTGGGGTCTGACCAGGGTCCTATATAGCTACAACATTATCTCTCGGCTCCTAATCTCAATCCCACGATTAATGAAGGCCAGTGCACTGTTGGCCTTCTTAACCACAGAGTCAACCTGCGCAGCAGCTTTGAGTGTCCTATGGACTCGGACTCCAAGGTCCTTCTGATCCTCCACACTGCCAAGAGTCTTACCATTAATACTATATTCTGCCATCATATTTGACCTACCAAAATGAACCACCTCACACTTATCTGGGCTGAACTCCATCTGCCACTTCTCAGCCCAGTTTTGCATCCTATCTATGTCCCACTGTAACCTCTGACAGTCTGCAACACCTCTAACCTTTGTGTAATCAGGAAATTTACTAACCTGTCCCTCCACTTCCTCATCCAGGTCACTTATAAAAATCACGAAGAGAAGGGATCCCAGAACAGATCCCTGAGACACACCATTGGTTACCAACCTCCATGCAGAATATGACCCATCTACAACCACTCTTTGCCTTCTGTGCGCAAGCCAGTTCTGGATCCACAAAGCAATGTCCCCTTGGATTCCATGCCTCCTTACTTTCTCAATAAACCTGGCATGGAGTACCTTATCAAATGCCTTGCTGAAATCCATATACACTACATCTACTGCTCTCCCTTCATCAATGTGTTTAGTCACATCCTCAAAAAAAATACATTCAGGCTTGTAAGGCATGACCTGCCTTTGACAAAGCCATGCTGACTATTCCTAATCATGTTATGCCTCTCTAAATGTTCATAAATCCTGCCTGTCAGGATCTTTTCCATCAACTTACCAACCACTGAAGTAAGACTCACTGGTCTATAATTTCCTAGGCTATCCCTACTCCCTTTCTTGAATAAGGGAACAACATCCGCAACCCTCCAATCCTCTGGAACCTGTCCCGTCCCCATTGATGATGCAAAGATCATTGCCATAGGCTTAACAATCTCCTCACTTACCTCCCAGAGTAGCCTGGGGTACATCTCATTGGGTCCCAGTGACTTATCCAACTTGATGCTTTCCAAATGCTCCAGCAAATCCTCTTCCTTAATATCTACATGCTCAAGCTTTTTAGTCCGCTGTAAGTCATCTCTATAAGCGCCAAGATCCTTTTCTGTGGTGAATACTGAAGCAAAGTATTCATAAGTACCTCTACTATCTTCTCCGGTTCTATACACACTTTCCCACTGTTACACTCGATTGGTCCTATTCTCTCATGTCTTATCCTCTTGCTCTTCACGTACTTGTAGGATGCCTTGGGGTTTTCCTTAATCCTGTCTGCCAAAGCCTTCTCATAGCCCCTTCTGTCTTTCCTAGTTTCATTCTGAAGCTCCTTTCTGCTAGCTGTATAATCCTCTAGATCTCTAGCAGTATCTAGTTTTTTGAACCTTTCATAAGCTTTTCATTTCTTCTTGACTAGATTTACAACAGCCTTTGTACACCACGGTTCCTGTACCCTACCATCCTTTCCCTGTCTCATTGGAACGTACCTATGCAGAACTCCACACAAATATCCCCTGAGCATTTGCCACATGTCTTCCGTACGTTTCCCTGAGAATGTCTGTTTCCAATTTATGCTTCCAAATTTCTGCCTGATAGCCTCATATTTCCCCTTACTCCAATTAAATGCTTTCCTAACTTGTCTGTTCCTATCCCCCTCCAAAGCTATGGTAAAGGAGATAGAATCGTGATCACTATCTCCAAAATGCTCTCCCACTGAGGGATCTGAAACCTGACCAGGTTCATTTCCCAATACCAGATCAAGTACAGCCTCTCCTCTTGTCGGCTTATCTACATACTGGGTCAAGAAACCTTCCTGAACACACCTAATAAACTTCAGCCCATCAAAACCCTTTGCTCTAGGGAGATGCCAGTCGATATTTGGGAAATTTAAATCTCCCACCACAACAACCCTGTTATTACACCTTTCCACAGTCTGGTCTCCCTATCTGCTCCTCGATGTCCCTGTTACTATTAGGTGGTCTGTAAAAGCACCCAGTAGAGTTATTGACCCCTTCCTGTTGCTAACTTCCACCCAGAGGCTCCGCAGATAATCCCTCCATGTCTTCGTCCTTTACTGCAGCCGTGATACTATCTCTGATCAACAGTGCCACGCCCCCACCTCTTTTGCCTCCCTCCCTGTCCTTTCTGAAATATCTAAAGCCTGGCACTCGAAATAACCATTCCTGCCCCTGAGCCACCTAAGTCTCTGTAATAGCCACAACATCATAGCTCCAAGTACTGATCCATGCTCTAAGCTCATCTGCTTTGTTCATAATACGCCTTACATTAAAATAGACACATCTCAAACCATCGGTCTGAGCGCATCCCTTCTCTATCATCTGCCTATCCTCCCTCTCACACTGTCTCCCAGTGTTCTCTATTTGTGAGCCAACCGCCTCTTCCTCCATCTCTTCAATTCTGTTCCCACCCCCCCAGCAATTCCAGATTAAACTCTTCCCAAAGCCTTTGCAAACCTCCCTGCCAGGATGTTGGTCCCCCTGGGATTCAAGTGCAACCAGTCCTCTTTGTACAGGTCACACCTGCTCCAAAAGAAGTCCTAATGATCCAGAAATCTGAATCCTTGCCCCCTGCTCCAATCCCTCAGCCACACATTTATCCTCCATCTCATTCTATTCCTATACACACTGTCATGTGTCATAGGCAGTAATTGAATTGAATCAAATGATTGAATTGAATGATCTTTATTGTCATTATACATAGATACAACGAAACTCTGTTTGGCTTCCTCTCAGGCAATTAAATAAAGCGGTAGATAAAAACAAGACAGTTAGAGAAAAACAGATAAGTAACAGAAAATAAGTTGCAGCAGCACCAGAATATCACAGTAATGCCTTTAGTGCAAGTATTTGAGTCCTTGTGTGTCCATGTGTGTGCTCACAGTTTCAGTCATTGTTCTGTGGGAGTGGTGTGATGGAGGCCACAGCTCTGGGATAGAAGCTGTTCCTCAGTCTATTTGTTCTGGCTTTTAGTGTCCTGAACCTTTTGCTGGACGGCAGCCGGTCAAACAGGGAGTGTCCGGGGTTGTGGTGTCTTTGGTTATGCTGATTGCTTTCCTCCTGAGTCTACTGGAATAGATGGTGTTCAATCCTGGGAGCTCCATCCTGATAATTCACTGGGCCACCTTCACCACGCGATGCAGGTCTTGTCGCTCAGCGGCTGTGCAGCTGGCATACTACACTGTGGCGCTGTTGGTCAGGGTGGTTTCAATTGTGCTTCTGTAGTAGTTAAGCAACAACTTTTGTGGGAGTTTGGTCTGTTTTAGCTTTCTGAGGATGAAGAGTCTTTGTTGTGCCTTTTTTACAAGCAGCGAGGTGTTGGTAGTCCATGTCAGCTGTTTTGACAACATAACTCCAAGGAACTTTAGGTTTTCCACACTTTCCACTACCTCTCCCTGTATATGGAGTGGGGTGTGTACTCTGTCCTTTGATCTGCTAAAGTCAATGATCATATCTTTTGTTTTAGAAGTGTTAAGGACCAGGTCGTTGTCCTTACACCACTCCATTAGGTGATCCACCTCAAGGCTGTAGGCTGTTTCATCCTTGTCCGAGATCAGGCCAACCACTGTGGTATTGTTCGCAAATTTAATTATGGAGTTGGAGGTGTAGGTGGGGGTGCAGTCATGCGTGAAGAGTGTGTAGAGCATAGGGCTCAGCACACAGCCCTGCGGGGTGCTTATTTTTAAGATGAGGGTGGTGGAGGTGTGCTGACCAATTCTGACTTGCTGTGGTCGGTCTGTGAGAAAGTCCATGACCCATGAGCACAGGGAGGAACCAAGGCCGAGAGTGTTCAGTTTGCTGACCAGTTTATGGGGGATGACTGTATTAAATACAGAAGTGAAGTCCACAAGTAACATCCTCACATAAGTCAAAGTTGCTGGTGAATGCAGCAGGCCAGGCAGCATCTCTAGGAAGAGGTACAGTTGATGCTTCAGGCCGAGACCCTTCGTCAGGACTAACTGAAGGAAGAGCTAGTAAGAGATTTGAAAGTGGGAGCAGATCTCAAACACATCTCCCCCATTTCTCGCACATCTGCTCTCACTCCATCCTCCCGCCACCCCACTGGGAATAGGGTTCCCCTGGTTCTCACCTACCACCCCATCAGCCTCCGGGTCCAACATATTATTCTCCGTAACTTCTGCCACCTCCAGCGGGATCCCACCACTAAGCACATCTTTCCCTCCCCCCCTCTCCCTGCTTTCCGCAGGGATCGCTCCCTACGCGACTCCCTTGGCCATTCGTGCCCCCCCATCCGTCCCCACTGATCTCCCTCCTGGCACTTATCCTTGTAAGCGGAACAAATGCTACACATGCCCTTACACTTCCTCCCTTACCACCATTCAGGGCCCCAGACAGTCCTTCCAGGTGAGGCGACAGTTCACCTGTGAGTCGGCTGGGGTGATATACTGCGTCTGGTGCTCCCGATGTAGCCTTCTATATATTGGCGAGACCCGACGCAGACTGGGAAATCGTTCTGCTGAACACCTACGCTCTGTCCGCCAGAGAAAGCAGGATCTCCCAGTGGCCACACATTTTAATTCCACATCCCATTCCCATTCTGACATGTCTATCCATGGCCTCCTCTACTGTAAAGATGAAGCCACACTCAGGTTGGAGGAACAACACCTTATATTCCATCTGGGTAGCCTCCAACCTGATGGCATGAACATTGACTTCTCTAATTTCCGCTAATGCCCCACCTCCCCCATGTACCCCATCCGTTATTTATATACACACATTCTTTCTCTCGCTCTCCTTTTTCTCTCTTTGTCCCTCTGACTATACCCCTTGCCCATCCTCTGGTTTTTCCCCCCGTCCCCCTTTTCCTTCTCCCTGGGCCTCCTGTCCCATGATTCTCTCATATCCCTTTTGCCAATCACTTGTCCAGCTCTTGGCTCCATCCCTTCCCCTCCCACTTTCAAATCTCTTACTAACTCTTCCTTCAGTTAGTCCTGACGAAGGGTCTCGGCCTGAAACGTCGACTGTACCTCTTCCTAGAGATGCTGCCTGGCCTGCTGCGTTCACCAGCAACTTTGATGTGTGTCGCTTGAATTTCCAGCATCTGCAGAATTCCTCGTCCTCACTTAAGTGTTCGGTTCCTCTAAGTGAGTCAGAGCAATATGGAGGGCTGTTGTAATTGCATCCTCTGTGGAGGGGTTTGCCCAGTACGCAAACTGGTGTTTGTCCAGATCAGGTGGGATTATAACCTTAATGTGTGAGAGCTCAAGTCTCCCGAAGCACCTCATGGCTATGGGTGTCAGCGCTACAGGGTGATAGTCATTCACCGCTGATTTTTTGGGCACTGGGATGATGGTGGAGGTCTTAAGGCATTTTGGAACAACAGCTCATTGCAGTGAGAGGTTAAATATACTTGTAAACAGCTCAGCAAGCTGGTCGGCACATGTTTTCAGTACCCGGCTGGGCACTCCGTCTGGACCAGCTGCCTTACTTGCTTTCACTTTCCTCAGGCTGGATCTCACCTGATGTTGCTTAAGGACCAGTGTGGACTCATCGACAGGTGGGTTGATGAGTGGAGTAGCTTCCTCCCTCTGAGTATCAAGGCGGGCAAAGAACTCGTTCAAGACATCAGGCAGTGTGGCATCATCATCTGGCAGCAGATTATTGGTTTTGTAGTCTGTCAGCGTCTTGATGCCTTTCCACATACTGCGGGGGTTGTTGTTGTCAATCTGATTTTCAATGTGCAATATGTACTTGCGCTTTGCATCCCTGATGCCCCTGCGGAGATTCCCCTGTGCTTCACTGTAGGCTTGTTTGTCTCCTGACCTGAAGGCTACATCACGCTCCCCGAGTAGTGCCCTCACGTTGCTGTTAATCCGTGGCTTTTGATTGGGAAACACCTTAATTATCTTTTGTGTTATTACATTTTCTGTGCAAAACTTAATATATCCTAGGGCTGAACCAGCATATTCCTCCAGGTCTGCTCCCTTTGCAAACAAGCCCCAATATGTGTTGTCAAAACAGTCCTGTAGCATTGAGGTGGCTTCCTCTGACCACACATGTACTGTCTTGATAGTTGGTTTTACGCTACAGATCCATGGTCTGTAAGCTGGGGTCAGTGTGAGGGAGATATGGTCTGATTGTCCTAGGTGTGCAGATGGGGTCACTTTGAATGCTCCTGGAATATTTGTGTAGAATTTGTGTCAGGAAATACACATTTTTGTAAAATTTGGGCATGACCAGTTTAAGATCTGTGTGATTGAAGTCCCCTGCTACAATGATCACTCTGTCCGGGTGAGCCATGAGCTGTTTGTTGGCGCTATCAGGTAGCTTTTCCAATGCTAACTTAGCTTTAGCTTGCGGGGGAACGTATACAGTCGTAATTATTATCATCGTGAATTCCCTCGGGAGAAAGGACGGTCTACACCTTACCGTGAGGAGCTCCAAGTCCGTGCAGCAGTGTTTATCCACAATGTTCATGACTGTGCACCAATTATTGTTCACATAGACACACAGCCCTCCTGCCCTGCTCTTCCCGGAGTCCTTTGTGCGGTCGGCCCTGTGAACAGAGCAGCTGGCCAGCTCAATAACAGCATCAGGTACGTTTGGGTTCAGCCAGGTCTCTGTGATGATAGTCGCACAGTGAGGAATGGTTCTCACTCTGATCTCATCCATCTTGTTGGTGAGGGATCTGGCGTTAGCGAGAAACAGGCTTGGTAGTGCTGGTCTGTACGGGTAATCCCGAGATGACTACTTTTGTGGTCCTGCTTCTCAACTTCTTTCCCAACTCTCTGTAGTCTTTTTTCAGGACCTCCTCCCTTTTCTGACCTATGTCATTGGTACCAATAAGTACCACTACCTCTGGCTGTTCTCCTTCCCACTTCAGGATATCGTGGACGTGATCAGAAACATTCTGGACCCTGGCATCTGGGAGGCAAGCTACCCATCCGAGTTTCTTTCCTGCGACCACAGAATCGCTTGTCTGACCCCCCTAACTATAGAGTCCCCTATCACTGCTGCCATCCTCTCCCTTTCCTTATCCTTCTGAGCCACAGGGCCAGACTCTGTGCCAGAGGCGTGGCCACTGTTTCCTCCCCCAGGTTGGCCATCCCCCCCAACAGTACTCAAGCAGTACTTATTGTTAAGGGGGATAGCCACAAGGGTACTCTCTAGCCTCTGACTCCTGCCCTTCCCTCTCCTGACTGTTATCCACTTATCTGTCTCCTGAGGCCCTGGTGTGACTACCTGCCTATAGCTCCTCTCTATCAGCATCTCACTCTCACTGACCAGATGAAGGTTATCAAGCTGCATCTCCAGTTCCCTAACACAGTCCCTAAAGAGCTGCAGGTCGATGCACCTGGCACAGATGTGGCCATCCAGGTGGCTGGGAGTCTCCAGGACTTCTCACATCTGATGCCGAGCACAGAACACCGGCCTCACAGACATTCTTCTTGTCTGTATTGCACACACATAACCTACTTCGCCTCGACCCGTTATCACCAAAGCCCCATTGAGCCAAAGCCCTCCCACTCTTGTCTCCCTCTACTCTGTCGCCTGCTCTATAAAGCTGTCTCCTTTTAAACTCTTCTCGCTGTTCTATCTGGCTGATGTCCACGTGCTTGCATAGTCGTGCCCCGATCAAACCGCTGAAGAAATAAATTTGTCAGCTTTGACTTTGTCAGTGATAATGCCCAGGTTCCAAGCACATGATTGAATTAAAGGAAAACTTCCTAGAAATTGCTACAAAGACAAAAATACTTCACATCCATTGGTTCCTTTGTATAAATTTTCTCAAGATGTTCTTAAAACAAAGGCTTCTTAGATTAGTTAAGCATGGTTTCCCTTTCATAAATTCAGTTTTCTGCTTTGTAATGTTATTATTACAAAGCATGTTAAATGTGGTAATATTATATCCTGTATTCTAGATTTCAGCCTTTTTCCAACTAGCAATGTTAGGATAATAGAGCTTGATAAGTCCTTCTCTTTTTTTTAAATGATGAAGCCACATTTACTATCCCTAATCTGCAGGAACAATTACAGGACATGTAGAATTTTGAAAGATGGTAATCAGATCATTCATTATCTCTATGGTGCTGTTTGCTTTTAGCACACCCAATTTTTTTTGGTGATTTTTTTTCTTTGGTTTTGTGTCTGTGGCCTCTAATCCTCGTTTCACAATTATGGCAAATGTAGAAGCTACATTTTTATATGTAACCAGTGCATAATGTTTATGCCTATATCAAGTCACCTACAACTTATGATCAGTCTTTCCTGATCGACCTTATCATATCTGAATTTGTTATTTTTTAAAGTTTCTCTAATGATATAAGTTTTCAAGTGAGACATTACTGATACCCATGTGTGCTATAAATGTGTATAATTGTAAGATCCAAGTCATTACTAAATGGTGGATATTCGCTGTTAGAGCGAAGATTCATGTGAAACACCAGTCATTTCAGTTATCTGTTCTAATACCAATTATTAATTTGACAATTCCATGAATTTAATTTTCAACCAGCAATCCCATATTTGGAATCTTGTTGAATGTCTTCTGGATCCTCATGTTATCTACAGCTGTAACAATTCCCTTGCTTTCTAATTACTTAAATTAGGTTCATTTGATGCTTATTAAAGGCCCCAGTAGTATTTCCTAATTGGCTCAAATTTGTCTGCTTGTTTACTCTTTCTACCTTTAATTGTGGATTTCATTAGGCTAAATTGATCTGACAATTGATGGTTCTAGAGAGAACTGCCAGATGTCAGCCATTTAGGCCTCAGCACATTTTTGAATGTTCTGCATGCTCAACCAAATTTAAAGTCTGACCTGAGGTAGAGGTCATATGAATGAACATTGTTTTCTATAGTCAGCCACTTGGCCTCTCAAGTCTGCATCACCAAATAATAAGCTTGTTAGATTGATTTAATTGAAACTTCAACTCTGAATCCCAGTCTATCCAAGGTAACCTTTCAAATGTTTGTAATCAATAGTCTATAGTTTTAACAATATTGGAAGACTTTATTTTCTCCACCTTTTTAAGCAAGAAAATTTTGGGGGCATCCCTTTAAGACATTATATACCTCTTTTTTTTCCTTATCCATGCCATAAAGACTTCTCAGAATCTTCCCATCAAGTTGCTTCTCACTCTTATATTCTTAGCTTGTATGTCTAGCCTGTCCAAACTTTCCAGCTAAGATATCCCTCTAAGTCTGTGCTCAAGTCTATTGTCATTAAACTATACACATGTATACAGCTAAATGAAACAACATTCATCTGGAACCAATTGCAAAACACTATGTATAACACATATACAATGTAATAATAATACAACAGTATTAACATATAAACATTCTGTAGATTCACAAGTTGACTGTGCATATGACATATATAAATATACATACAACTGTATAATGTTACTGGTGCTGTCATAAATGTAGTGTACTGTGTGGTAGCAGGGTATTCAGAAGTCTTACAGTCTGGGGGAAGCAGTCGTTACCCAGCCTATCGGCCCTTATTCTTGTACTGCAATACCTTCTGTCTGATGGTAGGTAGTCAAAGAGATGGTGGAATGGATGGGAGGAGTCCTTGACCATGGTGAGGGCTCTTCAAATTCAGCATTTCTGGTATATGTCCTGAATGGGGGAGGAAGAGTCCCCAAGGAGCAGTCTTCTCCATCTAGTAGACCTCCTTTGAACTGCTTCCAACACTTTAACATGCTTTCTTAAATGACACTATTATGTACAGGTCAATTAAGATGTGTTCTTGCCTGTATCCTAAGCTTAACCTACACATCCATTTCCATCTGCATCTCAGCAAGCTGCAAACTCCCAACAATGGAATGATGGGATTTTAAAAAAAAATTCCTGCCAAAACTGACAATTCCATTTTATGTTCTAATAGCTGAGTTCTGCCAACTGATCCAACCCTTCTGTCTGTATTCCCATTATACCCTCTTTACAATTTGTTGAATAATCACTTTGTGGCAGTTTTCTGAAACATCCCCTTAAATGTTTGTCGCTGCATCTTGATTTCCTGACACCTGAACACTTGCCAATCAGATGCAGCTACATCAGACTCGTTCAACCTTTGGACTCATCATTGAGCCCAATGGTGGAGCACTAATGTCTTGAATAGAATGGTGAGATGCCCTTTATCTAGTACTTCTGCTTCATGCCAGGCTTGGTTGGCATATAATACTGACTTTATTAGTTTAAATGGTCAAAGTTGAGTTTATTGTCATATGCACAAGTACATGAATGCACAAATGCAATGAAAAACTTAGAGCAGTGGCACAGGCACATAGCATCATATGAAAAGCATTCACAAGACAAACATAAATTAAACAATTTTTATAAGAAAAAAGCACAACTGGAACAAAAATGTAGGGTTTTTTTTGGTAAAGTGATCAGTGTGGTCTTAGTGTTAAATTGTCGTAGTGATTAGGGTTTTGCTAGTTAGTTCAAGACTGGTTGAAGTGAAGTAGCTGTTGTTGAATCAGCAGCATGGGACTTCAGATTTCTATACCTCCTGCCTGATGGTAGTTGTGAAAATTTGGCATAGCCTGGATGGCGAGAGTCTTTGGCGATGTATATTGCCGCCTTGAGACAGCACGTCCTGAAGATACAACTGATAAGGGATCTTAAATCCCTGTGGAAAATGGTAAAATCAGCTGTGTTTGAGTTGCTTGTACTTAATTAAAACAGTAAAACTAAACAAACATAGTTGGTATTTTTTGATGTAGTCAATATTTTAAAATATTGATCCTTTAATTTGTTTTTAAAATTGTCTATCATATAATTAGATTAGAATATGAGGACACTCAGTCCTCATTTATTGTCATTTAGAAATACATGCATTAAAAAATGATACACTGTTCCTCCAGAATGATATCACTAAAAAACAGGACAAACCAAGACTAAAACTGACAAAACCACATAATTATAACATATAGTTACAACAATGCAAAGCAATACCTTAATTTGATAAAGAGCAGACCATGGGCACGGTAAAAAAAAGTCTCAACGTCCCGATCGACTCATCATCTAACGCAGGTTGCAGAAGGAAGAAACCCTCCCTGCCATGAACCTCCAAGCGCCGACAACTTGCCGATGTATTGGAAGCACCCGACTGCAGCTGACTCTTGAGTCCGTCCGAAAACTTCAAGCCTCTGACCAGCCCCCCTGATACAGCCTCTCTGAGCACCATCTCTGCTGAGTGCTTTGACTTTGCCCCGGCCGCCGAGCAACAAGCAAAGCCGAGGACTCGGGGCCTTCTCCGGAGATTCCAGACCACACAGTAGCAGCAGCAGTGAAGCAGGCATTTCAGAAGTTTCACCAGATGTTCCTCCATACTCTCACATCCGTCTCCATCAAATCAGGATTGTGCACGGCACCCTACTTGATGAATAACAGACATCACCACCAGAGTGGCCGCTGCGAGCTGCATTGCGCTGCCGTTTTCTCCTCCCGATCTATTTGAATAGATTTTAAATGTTTCTTTTTATTTGGGACTTATTGAAATGATGGCCTTTGATGGGAATGATGCTGTTTTCTTTCTGAGAACTGCACCTTAGGATTAGAACCAGATGCGGAGTTCCCATCTAGTACCCACGCCACCTCATTGGAAGTTTCCTGACCACACAGGGTGAACTCATTGGGAGCTCCACATCCATCCAGAAAATGTTCAGGAAAGCATGGGCAGCTGTATAATTCATCACAATCCAGCCCAATAAGATTACCAGCCTTCTGCAAGGTGGCACTACGCTTGGTTGCACTGCTTTCTCTGGGTCCAACAAATAGTGCAAATGTGGGCTTTAAACATTTTTCTTGCAATCGCAAGACCCTGATGGGCATTGGTAATATAAAATACTGCAAGCTCGTTTCACTGTTGAGACCAATGGCAGGGGAGCTTCGTGGCATCAGTTGTTGCACAGGCTAAGCCCTCATGTTGCTGCATTGTCTGTAACAGCACCTGGGGAGAGGAGAACTGGGGTGTGGCAGGCAGACTAGAATCCACGCTGGATTGGAGACTGGCCCCACCAGCTGGTGCTACTTTCCAATGTTTGCTTCACGGAAGACGTTAGATTGACTGCGGCTGACCCAGTGTGAAGTGAGCTGGTTTGCCTTCATCATGAGATGAGGAATTGTTGCATACTGACTTTTGCAGAAATATGGCTCCAGGACAACAACCCATGCACCATCAGTCTTCAGGCTGTGCCATTCAGGGACTTGTCTGAGTTGTTTTTTTTGTGACTGTATGTGGTATCATAACTGTGTGACTGTGTGTACTTTGTTTTGCACCTTGGCACCAGAGGAACACCATTTCCTTAAATTGTATGCCTGTGTGCATGGTTGAATGACAATTGAACTTGAACAGTAACTTTTCTGTAAGCTGTTTGATTAACAGGCCATTGCTTTCCTACATTCTTACTTTACTATGTTCTTCAATACTTAGAATTGGTTTGGAAAATTAAATGTTTGCTTGCTTGCTTCTCAGAATCAGGTTTATTGTCACTGACATTAGGCATGAAATTAGTTGTTTCGTGGCAGCGGTACAGTGCAGACATAACAAATTATGTTACAGAAAAATCAATGAATACTGTAAAAGGTGGAACAGTGCATGGTTTCAAGGACTATTCAGAAATGTGATGGCATAAGGAAGAAGCACTGAGTGTGGGTCTTCAGTTGTCTGTATCTCTTCCCTGATGGTGGTAAGAGAAGAGGACATGTTACAAATGGTGAGGGTCCTTAAATGATGGATGCTGCCATTTGGAGATGTCCTTAATGGTGGGGAGGCTTGTGCCCAAGGAGCTGGCTGAGTTTACAGCACTCTGAAGCCTCTTACAATCCTGTCCTTCATTGCCTCCATACCAGATGGAGATGTAAACAGTCAGAATGTTTTCCACGGTACATTTGGATAAGTTGCTTGAGTCTTTGGTGATATACCAAATCTCTTAAAACTGATAAATATAGCCACATATTTCTTGCAATCGCAAGACCCTGATGGGCATTGGTAATATAAAATACTGCAAGCCCGTTTCACTGTTGAGACCGATTGCAGGGGAGCTTCGTGGCATCAGTTGTTGCACAGACTAAGCTCTCATGTCGCTGCATTGTCTGTAACAGCACCTGGGGAGAAGAGAACTGAGGTGTGGTGGGCAGACTAGAATCCACACTGGATTGGAGACTGGCCCCACCAGTTGGTGCTACTTTCCAATCAATGCAGTAGACGCAGGCTAGATCCTCTGAGATGTTGATGCCTAGGAACTTGGAACTGCTTTCCCTTTCCATTACTGATTCCTCAATCAGGATTGATATGTGTTTTTCCCCTTTCCGAAGTCTACCATCAATTCCTTGGTCTTGATATTGAGTGAAAGGTTGTTGTTGTAATGCCAATCGACCAGACATTGTATTTCACTCCTGTACATCTCATCGCCATCTGAGTTTCTGCCAACAGCAGTGGTGGCATCAGAGAATTTATAAATGGTATTTGAACTGTACCAACTGCGAGGTTTTTTTGGTGGGAGCTGGGAGAAGACGAGGGAAGATGGCTGAGGATGCTGTTCCTATTGCACAAGGTGCTTTGTGCAGATGAATAACTTCAAGGAGGAAGGACGAATACACCTGTGGGGGAGCCAGTTTGTTCGAGATGGACTTCGAGTGACATTCAGATGGTGGTGTGTGCTTTCACTCAGCCTATGGGTCCAGTGCGCAAGTTAAAGACAACTTCAAGTTGAGCTCTACCTTGTGTGCACATTTGGACTGCATTAACTGTAATGTGTCCTATTTATTTATTTTTTCTTTTTCCTACTAGCTATTCGATAAAGCTGAAATTTGTAAATGTACTTTATTTATAATAGCATGCTGTGTACGTTCTGTTATTTCTTGCCGAAACTGCATGCGGGCAATATTCACATAATATTCGCACAGATTGGGGTTCGGGTGGTCGAGACATACCAACTTCCCATTTTGATGGGACCCAAGTCATGCTGACCCGAGATGTACGGAGTTTGAGAAAGGTAGTTTTCTCATTGCTGTGTCGAGTGGCTGTTAGCGAGGGGCTAATGAGATGCATCTCCAGGGCTGCCTGGTAAAAAAAAACGGGTTTCATCTGTTTCTATTTTGCACATTGACAATGTCACCAGCACGGCTCACGAAATTTGGTTTTTTTAGACAGCAGTACAATGCAATACAGAAATCAGATGGCAGAGGGGAAGAAGCTGCTCTTGAAGGATAGTGTGTGCCTTCAGGCTCCTGTACCTCCTTCCTGATGGTAGCAATGAGAAGATGGTATGTCCTGGGTGATGAGAGTCCTTAATGATGGATGCCACCTTTTTTAGGCATTGGTCCTTGAAGAGGCCCTGGATGCTATGGAAGCTAGTCCCCATGATGGAACTGAGTGAGTTCACAACTTTCTGCAGCTTTTTTTCAATCCTGTGCCTTAGCTTCCCCCCACCTGCATAGCAGATTACCCCTCCTCCCCCCCAGCAAGTTAGAATGCTCTCCATGATACATCTGTAGAAATTTGTGAGTGTCTTTGGTGACATATCAAGACTCCTCAAACTCCTAAGGAAATACAGCTGCTGTTCTGCCTTCTTTGTAACTGCTTCTGTATGTCGGGCCCAGGACAGAACCTCAGAGATATTTACATCCAGGAACTTGAAATTGCTTACTCTTTCTATTTCCGATCCCTCTGAGGACTGGTGTGTGTGTTCCTTTGTCTTATCCTTTCTGAAGTCCACAATTATTTCTTTGGTCTTATTGACGTTGAGTACAAGGGTGTTGCTGTGACGTCACTCAATTAGCTGATCTATCTCGCCCCTGCATGCCTTCTTGTCACCAACTACAACTTTGCCAACAATAGTTGTGTCGTCAGCAAATTTCTAGATGAAATTTGAGCTGTGCCTACCCACACAGTCAAGGGTGTAGAGAGAGTAGAGCAGTGGGCTGAGCATACATTCTTGAGGTGCACCAGTGTTGATCCCCAATGAGGTGGAGATGTTATTTCTGATCTGTACAGACTATGGTCTTCCAGTGAGGAAGCTGAGGATCTAGTTGCAGAGGAAGTTACAAAGGTGCAGGTTTTGAGCTTTTTGATCAGAACTGTAGGAATGATCGTGTTAAATGTTGAGTTGTGGTCATTAGACAGTATCCTGACATAAGTATTAGTGTTGTCCAGGTGATCCAAGGCCAATTCCCATTCTGCTATTATTATAAATGGTCTATTGGGTTAGATATTTTTCAGAATTTTTTTCTAAATTTTGTCTTTTTTTCCATTCTTTACAGATTTTCCTTTGGTCGTGTGAGTGCTCTCCTGTTACATCTGTGGCTACTTACTTTAGTAAATTTTCTTCCCCTTTTTGGTACTATGTTGTTCTTAATTGCTTTGACTGGGCTCTTGTATCAGCCGGTCTTATGTTAGTCTTTCCAAATTGAGAATCTTAATAACTGCTTTTTTCCTTTTCATTGTATCATTATTAGGCAAATCATTTCATTTCTCATCACATTATTCTGAAAGTGTGTTTCATCTCATTTTAAACCTAGTATAGCATTTTCTTCTGTACTTGTGGAACACGTTAACAAAGCTATCTTTAACAGGCTTCAGAAGTTCATTGCGTTTCTGATTTGAATTGCACTTTATTTCTAAATCTGTTTTTTTAAAAAAAAATATGTCTGCCATAAACTGCCTTTGCTACAGACCTCAGCAATTTCTGAATTAATCCATTCTGCTAATTTGTGAGCATAGTCAGTAAACTACAGTTGCATATTTTTTCTTGTTCCTTAGTTCTAATTGTGCTATTTTGAATGCTTATGTTCCCTTTCTCCCTCCCTCATCTCCATTTGTGACATTTATCAGGAGTGTTGTATATGAAGGGCCCAAAGCATTGTTGAGGATCTTTACCACCGATCCCATAATCTCTTTGACTCAATGCTGTCAAGAAGGAGGTATAAGAACATTCAGGACTAGGACTGCCAGAATGGGTGACAGCTTCTTCCCTCAGGTTGTGATACGAGTGAATACCCTGCCAGCACTGTGGTCTCATCACTGGGACAGTGAGCTGTTTATGTACTGTTACTGTTTACCTGTGCTGCACATGACATGCATTTTGAATTGCATTCTATTAATTTATTTGTAGTAACATTTTGTGCTGTGTATGATGTATGTTTTATGGGTGCATTGTGGTCTAGAGGAACGATTTGTTTGCTCCTATGTACAGTCAGGTGACAATGAACTTGAACTTCGTGCTTTTATCTCTTGCTAATGTTATAAAATCTTTAATCAATAAGGTTGGCTATACTACTTCCAGTTTCCCTAAACCTCTGATTTGAATATTTGTCTTTAGTCATGATCTAAATACAGCAATATTTCGGTGATACCGATGATGTAAAACCTTACTGGGGCAAGATACCCTAACCTATCATTCTGTCCCAGTGATGTGTTTCTCATGCTATTTAACTTGTTAGCTTGCATATTTCTTATTTTGCTATCACTAATTGTAGTACTTGCAGACTAATTCACTTTTTGTATCTCAGTTCCATAAATTTTTACTGTTGTTTCTAAGTAATATTTAATTTCAGAGTCTTTTACTGGTCTAATTATCTTTTTTTGCTGGAATCTTAGTCCTAATCCTGTTACCATCTCAAACCAATGCTTCAGCTTCTTCATAAGTCATTCCTGCTATGTGAGTAAATAACATGGGCACTCTTTCCTAAGTTCATCTATCATGTGTCCATTTTAAACTGTTTTACCCAGCGTGACTTAGCTGTTGACTTGAAAGATTACCAATTTCACTTCTCGTTCTCTATTTGGTCCTTAATTGTTTTGTTGGACCCTCCTTGTTCTTATTATTCTTCCCTTTGTCATTTATTTTGACAGAAATCCTAGCAATTATATGTTTGCCCCTTCCCTCTGTCACTTTGCATCTGCCTATCTCTTAAACTAATGGATGGATAGAGATCTGTTCTGGGCTATGAGTCATGGCTGCAGAGGATGCTCTATATTCCTATATCTATGGAACTCAACTTGGTACAAATTTCTTTCAGTTCTTCAATGTCAGATGGCACAAAATCAAACCTTTTGGCCTACCATGTCCATGCCAACTATTGCACCAAGCTATATTAATTCCATTTTCCCACTTTGGTCAGTCCATGAAGCATGGTATGTATGCCAGCTGTTTTACCTTCTGAACCTTTCTCAAATTTAAATGCTAACCATATTAGAGAATTAATTTCTGTATAAAACTCATGAATTCTAAAGTGATTAGTTTTGGTAATACACGCAGAATACTGGAGGTACTCAACAAGCCAGGCAGCTTTTTCAGAGGGGAATAATCAGTCAATAGTTTTGGGGCCAATTTCAGTTCAGCTTCCCATTCCCATTCTGACATGTCCGTCTATGGCTTCCTCAATTAACATGATGAGGCCAAACTCAGATTGGAGGAACAATACCTCGTGTTCCATCTGGGTAATTTCAACCTGATGGGATAGACATAGATTTTCTAACTTCCAGTTATTTCTCTCCCTCGCTCCCTCCTCTCTTTTTCCATTTCCCAATCTTGTTACCCTCTCACTCTTTTTTTTTCACCTGTCTATCACCTCCTTCTGGTTCTACTCCTCCTTCCATTTCTTCCATGGTGCACTGTCCTCTCCTATGAGATTCTTCTTCATGCCTTTATCTATTTTACCTATCTCTTCCCACCTTCTTACTTCATTCCTCCTCCCCCACCCTCCCATCTTCCCTTTTACTTGGTCTCTCCTATCATCTGCTAGCGTCTACTCTCTGTTGGGGAGTATTCTGGAGTTGTGTGAATATAACAGACATTTATTCAAACAAGAACCAGGCTTCACCTTGCATCGCGTGGTGAAGGCGGCCCAGTGAATTGTCAGGATGGAGCTCCCAGGACTGGACACCATCTATTCCAGCAGACTCAGGAGGAAAGCAATCAGCATAACCAGAGATACCACACACCCCGACCACTCCCTGTTTGACCCGCTGCCATCCAGCAAAAGGTTCAGGACACTAAAAGACAGAACAAATGGACTGAGGAACAGCTTCTATCCCAGAGCTGTGGCCTCCATCACACCACTCCCACAGAACAATGACTGAAACTGTGAGCACACACATGCAGACACAAGGACTCAAATACTTCCACTAACGACACTTTGTGCATTACTGTGATATTCTGGTGCTGCTGCAACTTATTTTCTGCTACTTGTCTATTTAATACTGTTTTTCTATTACTGTCTTTTTTTCATCTACTGCTTTATTTAATTGCCTGAGAGGAAGCCAAACCGAGTTTGGTTGATTCCGGATATTACAATTCAAGAGGTTTGCCAACTTAGAAATACAAACAATACTTTTGATCTTAAACTTGTTGAATCAGAATTTTAATTAGAAGTTATGATAGTTGTAATAAGTTTTTGGTCTGCATTCTATAATGGTAGAATACTTTTAAGTATTCACAAAGATGATGAACTTCTGAAACAGTTTGAGGAAATTACATGAAACTTATGGGCAGACCAAATGCTGGGGGAAGAAAAAGATCTGCAGTAATTTAATTCAACATTAAGTGACCTGCTCTCCTCATTGAACCTGATCTTTTCAGAGAAGCATATGCCAATCTGAACAGACTGAGATTTGAATAAAGTTTTTGCAGACCAACATCTTCATAAAATGAACACATTGGAAAGCCCCTTGTCAGTAAGACAGAGGACCTGATTATGGACTTCAGGAGGAGGAAACCAGAAGTCCATGTGCCAATCCTTATCAAGGGATCAAAGGTGGAGAGGGTCAGCAACTTTAAATTCCTCAGTGTTATCATTTTAGAGGACCTGTTCTGGGCCAAGCATGTAAGCGCCTCTAATTCCTTAGAAGTTTACGAAGATTTGGCATGTCAACTAAAACTTTGACAAACTTCTATAGATGTGTGGTGGAGAGTATGTTGACTGGCTGCATCACAGCCTGGTATGAAAATACCAATGTCATTGAACAGGAAATCCCACAACCTACGGACTCACTTTCAAGGACTCTTCATTTCACGTTCTTGATGTTTATTTTTTGTTTGTTTTCCTTTTTTCCCATTTTTTTTTATTTGCATAGTTTGTTGTCTTTTGCCTTGTTGTCTGCCCTATTTTTGCAGTCTTACATTGGTTGTATTATGGTTATTGGCACGCAAGAAATCTCAGGTTTGTATATGGTGACATGTATGTACTTCGATAATAAATTTACTTTAAACTTTGACCTTGTGCAAACATGGTATGCAACAAGCAGTACAGCATTTAATTGAAATGTTGAAGTCTTTACAAATAAAAATGATGTGATGAAAGAAACCATTGCAATGATTGGTAACATTAAAAAATGGGTCGTAAATTTGGAAGTTGATTTTTGCTGCCATGCAAATGAAAAATTTGTGTTAGATCTTTAAGTGTTATTGGAATATTTGATCTGATATAGAGTATTTGAATGTTTCAAGGCACAAGTGGATGAATAATTAATATGAAAGAAGCAAAAGGGTTACTGTAGGTAAATGGAATTCTAGAGTTCAGGCAGCATCATATTAAATGGTGGATTAGGATTCAGGGGCCATGTAACTTGGTGTTTAGTTTGCATGTTCCTGTTTTCAATCCATGATATTCCATTTTGGAATGGATAATTTTTAGTTTTGCTCACCAGTATATTTGAATATTTTAAACTTGTTACTTGTAAAATGATGATAGCGTTGGTCATAACACTGAGACATAATTTTGAAGTCCTAGTATCAGAAGGCGGAACTATAGAAACTTGTAGGCTTGTAGCCAAATATTTGATCCATTGAATGTACTCAACTGCTTCCTAGAACCATTCAAAATTAGTCAACTGCTGCACTCTTTCACTGTGCTTTATGTCATGATCTCTGAATTATTAACTCACCTTTTACTCGTGCTGGTTTTTCCCTCATCCACTTTTTTGTGGCAATGCATTCTGAGCTTCAGCAATTCGTATTTACAGTTGGCCCTCCTTATCCGCGGGTTCCACATGCGCGGATTCAACCAACCGCGGATCGGGAAAACCTGGAAGTTCTCTCTCCAGCACTTGTCGTTTGAGCATGTATAGACTTTTTTTTTCTTGTCATTGTTCCCTAAACAATACAGTATAACAACTATTTACATAGCATTTACATTGTATTAGATATAAGTAATCTAGAGATGATTTAAAGTATGCGGGAGGATGTGCGTAGGTTACTGTAGATTGGGATTGAAAAAAAACCCGGAAGTTCTCTCTCCAGCACTCATTGTTTGAGCATGTACAGACTTCGTTTTCTTGTCATTATTCCCTAAACTAGAGGTCGCCAACCTGTCGATCGCGATCGACCGGTCGATCTTTGAGACTTTCCCAGTAGGTCCCGAAGAAAAATCCAAAATAAGTACACAAATACTGTTGTAATGTGGGCATTATAAAAGTAAGTAATACTAATTAGGATTATGGTAATATAGCAATATTTTCGCTAAAAAGCTGTTTGTAAAGAGAGATTGTTTCCGGGTTGCGGGGATTTAGTTCCGTTCTTTCTGCCCAGTGCGCATGTGTGTAGCTCCCCTGCCATGCACCGCACTTTCAGCTGTGACGAAAAACCAAGTTATCAGAAGATTGATGCTAATGAGAGAGAGATAAGTGAGACAATGGATAAACATTCAAAATGCTAATAAGAGAGAAGAGAGAGATTAACGAGAAAGAAACACATTTTAGAATATTGAGAGACCGGTTTCTTTGAACCGGAGCTGTTTGAAGTTTGATGGACAGGCGATACCCCAGCAGGGGGATAAAAAGAACAGGTTCGCTAAGGCACGACACACACCACGAGATAACGAGATCCTGGAAGAGTGATGTGCCCCCACAAGTTGGTAGGAGTTGGAGGTCTGGTTCGAGGGAACCGACCATAGACTGACAGGGTGAAAAGGGACGATCAGCGGGAACCTGGTGTGTGTGTCCGCCCTTGCCTGGGTGCTGGGTTCACCGCGGAAGAACGGTGGTATCCGGAACGGAGGAGTCACAATCAGTGACCACAGAAGACATAAAAGGGTTCGCCCGAAAGCCAACTGCAAAGAACATCAAAGGTCTGTCTGAATCAAAATTTGCATTCTCTCTCTCTCTCCAATGGCACAACAGCGATTACTGCGAACTGTACTCAGCTGAACTGAACTCTGCATCACTTGAGACTGATCATTTTACCCCTAGACTGCGATAGAGCTTGATTGATTCCTATTCCCCTAGTTCTGTGTACATGTGTGTTTTATCATTGCTAAACTGTTGCTTTTATATCCGTACGATTAGAGTACTGTGTTACTTATTTCTTTAATAAAACTTTATTAGCTTCCAGTAATCCAGACTCCAACTAAGTGGTCCATTTCTGCTGGTTTGGCAACCCTTTTACAGGGTACGTAACACAGCGTAGCCTGTGCTGCATCAAAGTGACCAATCAGATTAGATAAGAGTACAGACTGTTGCAAACATCAATATACGGCAGTGGTCCCCAACCTCCGGGCCGCGAAGCATGCAGTGGTACAGCGATAGTCGGGATGCACACAGCACATCTTTAAGAGAAAAAGCCGAAATAAACAAGCTAATTAATTAGGTGCTGCCCGGCATGTAAATGTCGGCTCAGATCAGAGGCGACGCAATTGGCAATCGCTCGTGATATCCTGATAGCATAGCGGAGGCTCCATGAAAGAAGGTGAAAACATACAAATTCCAACCAGAATGGGAAGACAAGTGTGTATGTATGTTGTGCCACCAAACACAAGCACTGACTAAAAGAGGGAATTTGGAGCGGCACCGCAACACCAACCACCAGAAATTTAAAGACACCTACCCCCCAAAGAGTGCAATTCATGCCTGGAAAGTTGAGCTGAAATCGGGGTTGAAGGCCCAGCAATCGTTTTCCACAAAACATCCAGCTCAAAATAAGGCTGCTATTGAAGCATCATTTTGTGTAAGTCACCTTTTGGCTGAACACAAGAAGCCTTTTACAGATGGCGATTTATTCAAGGAAGCAATGGTCATTACCACAGAAACTGTTTTTAATGACTTTAAAAACAAAAATGGCATCACAACCGCAATATGTAATATACTGCTTGGCCCTGCAACAGTGACAAGGAGGGTAGAGTCACTGTCAGAGGACGTGAATATTTTTCACTACAGTTCGATGAATCTCTGGATGTAATGCAAACAGCTCAGCTTGTTGTATTTGTCAGAATGGCTTTCCAGGATTTTACAACAAAGGAGGACTTACTCATTCTTTTGCAATTAAAGGAAAGAACGAGAGGTAAGGATATTTACAATGAGTTTAAAAAAATATGTCCGTCAAAATGATATCCCCATTCATAAACTGGTGGCAATTGCTACTGATGGGGCCGAGCGATGCGCGGTGTGCACGTTGGTTTTATACCACTAAAAGTCAGTGCCTACTTCGGGTCAACTTATCTATGTGAAATTGCATTTTCACAGATGAAAATTATTAAATCTAAGTACAGGAGCTGACTTACTGACAAACACCTCACTAGAGTTGCCAACTTTCTCACTCCCAAATAACGGAGCAGTCAAATCCCAGGACATTTGTGTTTACCCTGAGAAAGACTACCATGAAGTCTTGCACAGGCACCTGTGTGCGCATGCGCGTACGTGCCGATTTTTTTTTTACCCCACGTATCGGTTTTGGCTTAATTTTCATTATTTCTACTTTATATAGGCTGTGTATTTATCATATCATTCCTGCTTTTACTATATGTTAGTGTTATTTTAGGTTTTTTGTGTTATTTGGTATGATTTGTTAAGTTATTTTTTTGGGTCTGGGAACGCTCAAAATTTTTTTCCATATAAATTAATGGTAATTGCTTCTTCGGCGTAAAGCATTTCGGCACGAAAGGTTTCATAGGAACGTTCTCCCTTAGCGGGGGGAATATGGGACAGTTGGCAACCCTACACCTCACAGACTGTCTCAGACTGGCTGGCTGTAGTTATGAGCCAAATTTCAGGGAACTAGCAGAAAGTATTCAGCCCCAGTCATCACCACTGAGTGCAACAGTCAATTTTTATTCATTTATTTTTCGTGTTGAAATAAAATTAAATAATGAAACTTAGAATTAAAGGTGTGAAGTATTGTAATATTCTTAAAGAAAGACAGCTGTGGCCTGTTTGATATGCTAGTTACAGTGTTTTCTTTTTCGAATTAATTTGAAAGTTTGACAAAAGTATTTTGTGTAATTCAAATACAATTCGCCCAAATAAAAGGCCTCAAATTGGAAGTACAATCTGAGCTATTTTTTCTCTAAATGATTTAGTAGGTAGATCTTGCCTTTCACTGAGGTCGAGGTAGGGGATCTTGGGCTTAAAAAGGTTGGTGACCACTACCCTAAACAATCCAGTATAACAACTATTTACATAGCATTTATTTTGTATTGGGTATTATAAGTAAGTAAGAACAGGTGCATCCTGTATTATTTAGCGTCAGTTAGTCAAACGCTTGTCTTAGTATATGGTATATATTTTACCTTTCTATGCATATAAAACACTTAAATGTATGTATTTCAATAATTAAACCACTGCGTTGCTTAGCAATAATTGCAGTTTTCATCGGGGCAGGGCCTTTCACATGCTGCATTATTCTGACTTCATCCTTTAAAATTATTCGGATTGTTGACCGACTGTAGCCTAACGCTTTTCCAATGACCGATGGCATTTCACCTCTTTCCGATCGCTTTATTATTTCCACTTTATTTTCAATCATGATCGTTTTCCGTCAACGGAACAGAAACCCTGTGGATTCAGCAGCAGCCGTGGGTGGCGGGTCCCGAGCTCCCCCGGGTCCTAAAGTCCACCAGCACTGAGACAGGTTAAATAAGGGACTTGAGCATCTGCATTTTTTGGTATCCGCAGGGGTCCCGGAACCAATCCCCTGCGGATAAGGAGGGCCGACTGTATTTCTTAAACTGAATGGTCAGTAGTCTAATTTGAAACTCAACACTAGTGCATTACTTTACATTTTTACTGAAATGCTGCTTTATGCCAGGTGAAAGTAACTGAACGGAAGTATGCTGCTACATACAATGTTCATTTTTATTCCTTTACCCCTACCCTTGCCCTCCTTTCTGATTATGTGAAAAGCCAGTCAAGCATAACAGGCAGAATGCTTGATATTAAAATCTCAACTCCATTATTACCTCAAACCCAGCACCAATATAGCTGTTAAACTAAATATAACTTGTCACATAATGCCTCATCCTGATCTGAAAGTTGTTAAGATTTATTTTCAGAGGAATCCAGAAACCAGGTTTTCTAATGGCTGGTATAATTATCTCTTCATTGAAATATTTGTTGTTCGTTATCGATTCCTCTTTATGCCACACCACATCTCCCTTGAATACGAGATCTTTTGTGGAATATTGCTCTTTGTGTGCATATTATTTATTTTACATTTTCTTCTGTAACGGTGAATTCTATAATTCTGGAAATCTGTTAGCTCAAAGTAAATATATTATCAAAGTATGTATGTACTACATTGAGATTCATTTTCTTGCAGGTACTTACAAGGGAAAAAAGAAATACTAAAGAAATTACGAAAAGCTTTAAAGACCGACAAACCATTGTGCAAAAGAAGACAAATTGTGCCAATAATACTGAGATTATGAGTTGTAAAGAGTCATTGAAAATGAGTCTGTTGGGCATAGTTAGTTCAGTGTTGTGGTGAGTGAAGTTAACCATGCTGATTCAGGAGTTGGTTGTAAGCTAATTACTGTTCCTCTACCTGGTTGTGTGAGACCCAAGGCAACTCTACCTCCTGCTCGATTGTTGTAGCCAGATGAGAGCATGGTCTGGACTGTGGATGCTGCTTTCTTGTAGCAGTGCTCCATATAAGCGTACTCAATGGTTGGAGGGCTTTTCCTGTGGTGGACAGGGTTGTCTCGACCACTGTTTGTGGTCTTTTCTGTTCTTGGGAATTGATGTTTCCATAATAGGCCATGATGCCATAACAATCCAGTTAGAATACTCCCCCTTGTGCATTATAGTAGTTTGTCAAAGTTTTTGGTGCATGCTGAATCTACGTAAACTTCCAAGAAAGTACAGGTGCTGCCATGCCACCTTTGTGTTGACATTTGCGTGCTGGTCCCAGGACAGATATGATATGATCACCAAGAATTTAAAATTAGTGTGTGATAATAAACCTTAATTTCCCATGCATCTTTAAGTATCTCTGCTATTTTTCATGCTCCCTAATCATTTTTACTTGCACAATCTTCAGAATTAGCTTTCAATTCTGGCCAGTTGTTTGTTCTTGAATATTATTCCTCTGATTGGTAGCAATGTTTTTGCTGAGCCATTAAGCCCAGTGGTACGCTCTAAACTGTATATAGTTCTCGGCACCACACTATCTTTTTAAAAATCTACATTTCTGACGAAGCCTTTAGTTATCAATCCTAATGATCCTTTGAGGATTAGTGCCAAAATTTGATAATTCTTTTGTGAAGTCTTGTGGAATAGATAATATGAACACTTGTATCAATGGGAATAGTGTATCCTTTGTACTTGATGATGAATCTTTGCTTTGTATGCACACTATAAATTGTCTACTTTAGTCAGTTGACTGTAGGTTTTAATTTCTCAAACAAAATATTTTCTATCTTTTATTATAACGTCTAACAGTAGTTTTCTGATTTTACTTTTTTTTTAAACTGGAGGAAATGGACATTCTGTCAATTAGATTTGTCAAAAGGATTTGTATTTGGAGAATACTGGGTGTCAGATGTGGGAAGTCCGGGAGACTCCCAGCCTCCCAGATGGCCACATATGCACCAGGTATGTCGAGCTGCAAATCTTTAAGGACCACCTTAGAGAACTGGAGATGCAGCTCGAAGACCTTCGTCTGGTCAGGGAAAGTGAGGTGGTGATAGAGAGGAGCTATAGGCAAGTAGTCACGCCGGGGCCTTGGGAGACAGATAAGTGGGTAACAGTCAGGAGAGGGAAGGGTAGGAGTCAGAGGCCAGAGTACCCCTGTGGCTGTCCCCCTTAACAATAAGTATTCCTGTTTGAGTACTGTTGGGGGGGACGGCCTAGCTGGGGGAAGCAACAGTGGCCGCGCCTCTGGCACAGAGCCTGGCCCTGTGACTCAGAAGGGTAGGGAAAGGAAGAAGATGGCAGCAGTGGTAGGGGACTCTATAGTTAAGGGGTCAGACAGGTGATTCTGTGGACGCAGGAACGAAACATAGGTGGTAATTTGCCTTCCAGGTGCCAGGGTCCGGGATATTTCTGATCGCGTCCACGATATCCTGAAATGGGAAGGTGAACAGCCAGAGGTTGTGGTACATATTGGTACCAACGACATAGGTAGGAAAAGGGAGGAAGTCCTGAAAACAGACTACAGGGAGTTAGGAAGGAAGTTGAGAAGCAGGACGTCAAAGGTAGTAATCTCGGGATTATTGCCTGTGACAGGACACGGTGAGCATTGGAATAGAGTGAAGTGGAGGATAAATGCTTGGCTGAGGGATTGGAGCACGGGACAAGGTTTCAGATTTCTGGATCATTGGGACCTCTTTTGGGGCAGGTGTGACCTGTACAAAAAGGATGGGTTGTACTTGAATCCCAGGGAGACCAATATCCTGGCGGGGAGAGTTTACTTGCAAAGGCTATTGGGGAGAGTTTAAACTAGAATTGCTGGGGGGTGGGAACCGAATTGAAGAGACGGAGGAAGAGGTGGTTGGCTCACAAATAGAGAAAGCTGGGAGGCAGTGCTAGAGGGAGGTTAGGCAGGTGATAGAGAAGGGACGTGTTCAGATCGATGGTTTGAGATGTGTCTATTTTAATGCAAGGAGAATTATGAGCAAAGCGGATGTGCTTAGAGCGTGGATCAGTACTTGGAGCTATGATGTTGTGGCCATTACAGAGACCTGGATGGCTCAGGGGCAGGAATGGTTACTTCAAGTGCCGGGCTTTAGATGTTTCAGAATGGACAGGGAGGGAGGCAAAAGAGGTGGGGGCGTGGCACTGCTGATCAGAGATAGTGTCACGGCTGCAGTAAAGGAGGGATTGTCTACTGAGTCTCTGTGGGTGGAAGTTAGGAACAGGAGGGGGTTAATAACTTTCTACTGGGACAATTTCAAAGATTTACATGCTGCTATTACACAACACTTTTTTTTCCCCCCTACTTGCTCTTAAATGCACCAAGTACGTTTAGGGTTAGAATCAGTGTGGAGTAACAAGGAACCAAATTAGTTGTCTGACCAGGGATTCCACAGTGAAACTGGCAGTATTTCTCATTAAAATAAGTAAAAAGTAAATAGTTTTGTGCCTAACATTTGCTCATTCCCATGGTAGCACATATTTATCCATTTTCCTTTGAAGCACTTTTAGTTATGGGATTACTTGACAAAATTGCGTTACGCTGGGAGGTCTGTCTTTCCAAACTAATGCTAGCTATTGTGGGAATTGAAGTCCCGACTCATTTGAATGTGGATTCTCTGAAGATTAGGAGGAAATATACATGTTATTATCTTTTAATTCATGTTTTAATTTTAATTTTTAATATTTTAATTTAAAAGAACCCTTTACATATTTTAATTTTTTGCTTTGTGTCAGAGCCTTTTTCCAAAAGGGTTTTAATAAATCAAAGATAATCAGTTTACAGAGGCTGTCTGTGTTACAAATGAAATGGCCTACAGAAATCTGACCATGCAAATTCTTCTGTACATTTTAAAGCAATTTTTTAAGATAGTAAAATTTTTTCATGGTTTCTGTTAGTGACTAAATACAATATCTATTTCATTAGTTTAGTTATGGGCACTGTTCAGGTGAATATTTAATAAAATTAATGAATTACTGAAAATATTTGTTGAGTGATGCAACATGAGTTACTACAGTAAACTAGTATTTCTGACTTGTGGAGACTTGGTTTATAGACAGTTCTCAGGAATGGAAAGTTTATGTGATTGGAAATTTCATTTTCTTATTCAATTTCAATGTGTCTTGTATACAGTATAAGAAATTAGTATACTAATGTAGTGGACTATATTGAGTGTATTGTTCATGTCTTAGAAGTATGGGGTCTGGAAATGGAGGTTTTTCTGGATTGTTGTGAGTTCAGATTAGTAAATCGGTTTTTCCAGATACTTTTAAAAGCTTGATAGCAAGTTAATTCGTGCTAGGGAGGTTGCTAATTGGCAGGTAGAAAAGTAAAAAGTAAAATCTCCAATCAGTAATCACCCACAGAATTCGTACTGCAAGACCAGTGAGGAAATTAATGATATTTTGTAGGCAAATTTTATTGATGTTGACTTTATGTTTAGACATGCTATGTTTAATAGCTTAGCATTTCTTTCAAATCCACCTTTCTGGCAAAATAAATAGCAGAAAAGCTGCATGCCACACAATTTGTGGTATGATTTTAAGTTTCTGTGTTACAACAGCATGGCCCTTTCAAATGATTAAGTTTATTTATTTGGAAAAAAATTCTACTGTATTAAAGATATGATGTGATGTAAAAATATTAAACCCAATTCATAACTACATTTTTGACACTTTCAGTAATTTTCAGGCAATTTACAATAGATACGTTAATGTTGTATTGCTGCACATAATTTCTTGTGATTTCTTAACCTTGGCAAACTCGCCTGTATGGCTTAATGGAGAAATAAATCACCGCTTGTACCTTGGTCTTTGCTGATTAGGTAAACTATCTGAATGGTAATCTGTGAAATAATTTTTTAAAAATTGTTCGCCTCTATCATGTTTTAACAATTTAATTGATATTGCTACTCTAGGATGTGGAAGTGATTTTAATATATATAAAATATACAGCAAATTACACACAAGTATATGTGTATACAGTAAATTACACACAAGTATGTGTATATAAGTACAGTATATAAAGACAGTAGCAAGGAAATTAGTTGATTTTGCAAGTGCAGTAGAAAATTGTTTTCAGATACTATGGGGAAATTATGACAATTTAGCTGATGGATCTTCACTTACCTATCTTCTTTGATTCTGATACTTGACGAATCCAGCAGAGGTATATGAAGTTATGGTTATTCCCTATCACTCGGAAGGAATCTGCATGAACATGCACCGTAGTTTAGAACAGCAGAATATTACAGCTGCAAATCTGAAATAGCAGTGAAAAATGCTTGAAACATTATTAGGTGTGTGCCTACATTTGTGGAGATAGAAATGGAGCCACTGCCTTTAAGAAGAGCTAAGAAACATGGACATCCAATAAGGTCAAGTGCAGAGAAGGGGGAAAAATGAAGAATGTTTGAATGTATGTGACAGAGATCAAGTGGGTAGTGAGAGAAGGAGATGAAGGTTTGTCAGTCATTTCTAGTGATAGTTTATAGACACAGAAAAAGCAAGAAATCCTCAACAGGTCAGGTACTAACTGTGGAGAAAGCAGACTTTTGGTAAGATGGTGATGTGTATGGACACAGTGGCTTCTATGAGGCCAACCAGAGATGTTATTGTCTTTTTTTTTATGTATATATTTTACAATCACAAGACCCTTCTGTACATTAAGAACTTAAAGTACTGCAGCTCTATCCCGTGAGTGAGCTTCTCATTGACAGAGAAGCTGAAGGAGCTAGACGTGGTGCAGACTGTGGTGTTGTCTCTGTCAAAGTGGGTACATGAAGGAGGTGTGCAGTCCAACAACGAGTGATTGTCTTGGTCACTTTTCTTTGTGGTCGCAAGACTCTGTTGGAGATTGTAAATGCTGCAAGTCTGATTCATTAATTTGTTGGTGGATGGCAGGGGAGTTATGTGGCCTTGGTCGTGGCAAGGACTAAGGTCCAATCTGCTGTATTACCTGTTCGTGGCTGCCCGGGGGGGGGGGGGCGGGGAGGCGTCAGATTTGACGCATTTCACCCAGAGTGTCGGAGGTGGTGTGGTATGGCATACACGTTGGAGTTAGTGCCACTCTTCAGTGTTCACTGAGCACAAGTCAGGATGTACTGTGTTTAACTGCAGACTGCTGCAGCATTTATGGACTCAGGGACTTGGATTATATATATATATTGTTACGTACCCCGTAACTGGGTTGCCAAACCAGCAGAAATGGATCACTCAGTTGGAGTCTGGAGTACTAGAACTAAGAAAGTTTTATTAAAGAAACGAGCAACACAGTAATCGAAAGGATAATAAATGCAACAGTTCAGCGATGATAAACGCACGTGCACAGAATTAAGATAACAGCATCAATCAAGCTCTATCGTTGTCTAGGGGTAAATGACCAAATTTCAAAATGACTCAAAGTTCAGTCCAGTTCAGTTCGCAGTAATCGTTGCCATGGCGATGGACAACGTGGGGGAAGAGAGAGATAGAATAGGAACAACTGATCATTCAGAACACTGCTTCACTCACAGACCAGCGAGATGGCTCACAGACCAGCGAGATGGCTCACAAACAGCTTTTGGGCGGGTCCTTGGTGATGTCACCTGAGGTCACCGACTGTGACCCCTCCTCCAGATGCGGTTGATCCTCTGCAGTGAACCCGGCACCCAGGCAAGGGCGGACACACACCGGGTTCCCGCTGATCGTACCTTTCCACCCTTGTCGTTGTCTGGTACTTCTCACCCACTCGTGAGAGGCGCACCGCTTCCAGGGTCTCGTTACCTCGGGTGGCGTGTGTGTTCCTGTCTTAGCGAACCTGTCCCTTTTTATCCCCCTGCTGGGGTATCGCCTGTCCATCACTTCAAACAGTTCAGGGTTCAAAGGGGGGAGCCGCTCCAGACAGCTCTCTCTCCCACATCCCTTCATTACACATCTCCAGACGCTGCTCCATTGTTCCTTATCTCTCCTTCCCCTGAGGGCAGGTGGCAGACCAACTGCTGATGCCACTGATGCTAGCCCAGGCCAGCAAACATCTTAATTTTATGTGTATTCTCGTAACAATATATATTTGTGACTGTATTTTACTACTGTCTTATATGTGCTGTGGGTGCCTTGCACTATATATGACTGCTGGTACTGTGTTTTGTACCTTGATCCCGGAGCAACATTGTTTCATTTGGCTGTATTCATGCATGGTTCAATGATAATTGAACTTGAACTAATGTTTCAGACCAATTATCTTTCATCAGAATGGTGAAATAGCTGAAATGGTTTTAAGATGTACAGAAAAGGGAGGGGTGTCAGTTGTGGTTGGAACAAAAGGGGAAGTGTATGATTAAGTGGAAGGAAACTTCGTAAACGATGCTGGGCAATGGTGCAAGACAAAAGGTGGAAGTGATAGGATGTAAAGAAAAAGTGATTCTGGAAGAGATCCAATGTGGTGAATCAGCATCATTTTAAATTTCTGGAAGGAAAATCTATGAATATTAGAAATCAAAACAAAATGCAGGAAAGGTTGATTAATCTGATACTGTTGTAAGTGGAGTTCAGAAAACTGCAATATATGAAATGAGCAGAAAAAGAGTAAGGGATGGGTTCCTGAAACAAGTTATGTGTACGTTCTAGAAAAGGTATGCATAACTTGGACCCATTTAGGTTCTCATATCAACATCTTTAGTTTGTAGGTTAAGGATGCAACAGTTGTTCATGTGAGAATAAGTTTGACATGGAAGTCGGTGCTGTTGAAGATTGGGTCCTTATCTCTGCATGATTATGTGATGTGATTTTGAATGTCAAATGTGCAATTGTGAACTTGCACTCAATTTTGATATATACCATTGGGCATCCGTTTATGGGAGAATTAAAGGGTTACATTAAGTTGAAAAAGCCCGGCTGGGTTGGGTGGAATGGAGAAGATGATGCAGTTGAGGCTCAGTAAACTTAGGAGCAGCAGTGAATCACAGATATAAATGGAAGGGGGAAATGAAGGAAGAAAAAAGCAGTTAGTCCTGACGAAGGGTCTCGGCCTGAAACGTCGACTGTACCTCTTCTAAGAGATGCTGCCTGGTCTGCTGCGTTCACCAGCAACTTTGATGTGTGTTGCTTGAATTTCCAGCATCTGCAGAATTCCTGTTGTTTGAAGAAAATTTAAGTTTTGTCAAAGGATAATAGAATGAAACATTGACTTTTTCCTCTTTCCACAGATGCTCTTTGACCTACTGAGTTTTTCCATAATTTTTGTTCTTGTTTGAGGAAAAATGCATTTTGTAGGACATGAAGAGGCAGAAATGATGAGCTTGCCTTGACAGTCTTGCCTGTAGTTCATATCAGAGGTGATAGAAATACGTTGCTGGTGGGGACAATGAAATTGGAGATGAGATGAAAAATTCTCAAAGGAACCAATTGCTTGATTGGTTATGGTGCTGTGGTCCGGATGGAGATGTGAAGAGTGTTAACAATTGATATTTACTTTCTTCAAAGAAGCAGTCGTTTTACTAAATATAATGGTACTTAGCCCTTCCCAGTAAATGTACTGTCTACATTAGGTTTAGTCCTGAGTGAAAGAAAAGATCCAGAGAGGGTTGGAGGTCTGAGTGGCTTGGGAATGTTGAAGACTTGAAACCTGACATAGAACAAATATTTAGGATTGAAATGAAGAGGAATTTCTTTACTCTGAGCATTGTAGAGGTCATGGCTGAATGTATTTAAGAAGGAGATAACTTTCTAGGTGTAAAATACATCGTGGAATATGGAAAGATAATAAGATATTGAGATAGTTGGTAGACAATTACCAAAGTGAATGGTGGAGACTTCTGATCAAATTAATGGGCACAGAGACAAAAGAAACTGACAAGACCTCAACAGCATGTTGACTTAGAAATTCATTTAAGTGGGACAAGATAATAAAGCTGATACCTCTACTGTCCTTGGGTCATGGTTTCTTTTGGTGGCACTATCCTTTAAATCAGGGGTTCTCTACCTTGGGTCCATGGACCTTTTGCCTAACGGTATTGGATCATGGCATAAAAAAGGTTATGCCTTAAATAACCTCTGCCTTAAATAGATGCTGATAGATCTGATGAAAATGTATGCCTTAGCTATTTTGTTTCTGCAAATAGATTTAATGTGTTCACAATTACTTTGCCTGAAACCAAAATATAAAGCAACTAAAACTACATGAACTATAACCATGAAATCCAAGATGATTATATGAAGAACATACAGTTGCAGGAGATACTAGCCCATATCTGTTGCTCTGCGAGGTATTCACCTCATCAGACTGACATCTGCTTCTTTCCTTCCTACTAATGCTTGCTGTACCTACCACTCCATAAAATTTTCTTCTGTTCAGCATACTTGCACTCCACACATTGAATTAATTTTTGCGTTTATTTGTTTGGAGAATGGTTTCCATTTGGATTATCTAGTCGGGAGGAAGCCCTTGTATTGTGAAATGGATGTATAGTACATAGCCTAAATTACCATTTCCAGAGGGTTCTGGTGCTCCCATATGACTATTCAAATATAAACTCTGATGATCAGTATGAAGATCACATTGTTTTAGAGCTTATACATTATACTATACATTATACACTATACATTAGTGAGGTAGGAGGAGAAGTAGTGAGGCGGAGGGTATAGCAGTGAAGCTGTAATATTGTATATTTAACAAATTAATATTTGAATAAGCTCAACTGTATTGCTTTATATTGGCTAAAATGCCAAGGTGGCTGTATGGTTACTCTCAAAGCCCAATTTGGAAAATGAAAATTCTCCACATACTCTTGGAAATTTCAAAGTAGAGAAGGAACATTGGGGATGGTTTTGACAACTTTGAGTTTAAAATCAGGAGCTTGCAAGCCTTGTATAGCCAGTAGAAAATGTGCACCAGTTCACATCTGGTACATCCTGCCTCATCTCTGGAGGAAATAACTGTTCTCACATTAAACTCATCAGCCACCAGAGAACCTACAGAATTGCAGTAGAAACATCCCCAATTTCAAGGAACTGCCTGAAAAAAAGAAGATAATAAATCATGTTTCTATGAAATGAGCCTTGGAAGTGTATTGGATAATCATTCTGATAATACTTATAAAAATCTAGCCAGTCCTGCCTTGCAGTACTTCACAAAAATGTTTTGGAATAAAACTTAACACTGGTAACATACAAAGGTATGAAGATGGGTGATTGAAACCCTGGTTGGAGAAGTAAGCTTCAATTTATTGATTTAGTTAACAATACTGCAGGGAGTAAGCCCTTCGAGTCATGTCGATTAACCCTTACCTAATCATGGTACAATCTACAAACCAATTAATCCACCTAGTAAGTCTTTGGAGTGTGGGAGGAAACCGGAGGACCTGGAGAAAACCCACACATTCCACGAGGAGGACGTTCAGAGACACCTTGCAGAACATCACCGGAATTACAGAAGGCTGGACTCGAGAATACCCTGACCTGTTCGTTACATTATCGTGATGCCCAAGAAGTGTTGTAACGTGGGAGGCTGAATAGAAAATTGGAGAGGCTAGCAACCAACCATTAAAACTTGAGTTTCTTTTTAAAGGTTGGAATTTCTGAAGCTTGATGTCTACTCAGCTGAAGGCATGAAAGTAAAGAATGCACAAGCTAGAGCTGGAGAAATAATTTGTAGAGGGTACTAAGCATGAAGAGGATTATTTAGGTGGGACAGTGGATATCATAGGAATTTGAACAGCGATAATACTGTGAAACTGGATATATTTAATAGGTTTAAGAGGCGTTTATACAGACACTCAAATAGACAAGGCATGGAAGGATACAGTCCTAATGCCAACAAATGGTATTAATGCAGACAGGCAGAAAAAGTTGAAATGGATGTGAATGGACTCATTGCATGATTTATATTTGTCCAAGTCTGTTAAATGTGCCAAATACAAAACATCAAAAAACGAGTTTGCATAAATATTATCTCCATAAATTTTTCTCATGATCACTACGTACAAGGAAACAATTAGTGTTTGCAAAGAGCAAAATAAAAACATGGATTCTGGTGGGGGTAAAAAAGCATATTTAAGAGATCATTTGTTGAAACTTGTCATCCTTAAAAATAAAGACAAGTATCATAAAAGTGAAATTCAATTTGTTATTAGTAGTGACTAACATCAAGTTGAAGATAAAGGTTTCATTTTAATAACTCAACTCAACAAGAGGATTGAAATCAATTTTCAAATGATTTTCTTCTCAATTTATTTCATATTGTTCAATTATATTAGCACTGCAGGAATTCAGCTACTAAGAATCTATAATTATAATTCATGTAATGGGCCTAAATTTTCCATTTTCTGCTACTTAAGATGTCTTTTATAGATGGTCGTCAAGGATACGAACGCCAATGTAAGTCGCAGCTGGATCACAAAACCACAGCTAAATCTTTACAAAGGCACAATTACCATTTAATTAACATGGGGCATCTATTGCATTTAGAAACAAATGACACAACCCAAAGGCTTAACTAAAAGAATTCTGTTGGAATTCTGTTCCATAGTAGACACCCTTAATATTTAAATTTTCTGTAAAAGACACTTGTAAAAGTAATTAGAATGTTCAGTGAAGTTATTACTGTTATATAATGTGCCTAATAGGTCAGAAAATACTCTAAAGTATTTAATTATTCAGAAATTTCCCCTGCGAAGTATGGCCTTTGATCTTTTTACCAAGAATCATAAAAATAATCCTGTTAATAGAATTTACAAATTTAATTCTTCTTGTAAGACTTGCATGGCTATTGTGTTCATTTTGCGAAATAGAATAATTGTC
Source organism: Mobula hypostoma (assembly GCF_963921235.1). Classification (NCBI taxonomy): domain Eukaryota; kingdom Metazoa; phylum Chordata; class Chondrichthyes; order Myliobatiformes; family Myliobatidae; genus Mobula; species Mobula hypostoma. The sequence continues at coordinate 16,560,691 of NC_086111.1, forward strand.
AGCCAAAATATTTAAAATGTCAGTAAAAAGATATACATGATACTAAAAAAAGAGCGAGTGATGAAAGACAAAAGTGTGATGACTTCATGCTTTCGGATTGGTTTGCATTATTCACAATCTTCAGCTCATCAAAAACTTGACTACTGTTACTTATCTCACTAGAAAAGTTTGAAAATACTCAGTAGGTTAGACAGCATCTGTGGAAACATTTGAGGTTTTGGGCTTCATTCATGCAAGGCTGCCAGCCTGTTCAGTGTTTCCAACATTTTTTATTGGAAATTTCCTGTACTTTTTGATTTTCCATCCATTTGCTGATCAGCCCTTTATCACTGACTGGCACTGGCAGGCACTTTCAAGACTATTTAATAAGTTAAACTTTTGCATAAATCATTCCACAGCATCATCCTTGCATACATATTTAACCTCTCTCAACCCTGCAGCAATACCAACCCCTACCTTAGTACACCGTTCTTTCTGCCTGTTTGCAAAACTTTTGGTCATTACTGATCACTTCTTTTGAAAGCCACAACGAAACCTGCTTAGACAACTGCAGGCAGTGCCTGCCACATGGTACATTAATGTTCCTTTATGTCATTATTAGTTCTCTTCCCCTTTATTGTATACCAGTGACTCTCAATGCTTGATCTCTCTATAAAAAGGAGAAGCATTCTGTTATCCACTGTGTTCTAACCCCTTATTATTTTATATGCTTTCATCAAATTTACCTTCAGCAAAAAACAGCTGCTTTGATCTATCAGTTTTTGTCTTTACCTCCTACATCTCTAAAAACTTGCTTATAGGTTAACTACCTATAGTATATTATCCCTTTATTGTAGGTTAATAGTAGAGAAAACAAAAATGGTGAATTGATCATCGTGTGTGAAAGAGACTTAAGTTCCAAGAATAAGTAGAGGGTGAATGAAGCTAAGGGAATTCTCCTCTGGAAGTGGCATGTAATTGAACCATCTTCTGTTTTTTTTTAAGCGATCATTATTATGACATTATCGGTTTCAGATTGAAGGTACTGCAAGTAAACATGCTTTAGTTCCCAAACTTTCTCACCACAGACCCTCGGTGTTAATTTTTGAAATTAACTTCCTTCTGGGTGGTATGTTTCTGCTCCTTTAAGAGGGCAAGCTGCTCAGAAATGTCATCTCTGTTTGTGCACAAGAATGTTCTCCTGAGATAGAGCAACTCTTTTTCTCCCCAAATAACAAACTATTCACAGGTGTGATCTTGTGGCTCATTGAGAACAACCATCTTATTGTGAATGAATATTCCTGTTTAATGAGGGAGTCATTCTGTTCATCAGTGCATACCGTGTTTTTTCCTGGGCAGCAGCTTGCTGCTTGTGAAGTGTATGCTTGATGGAAAGCTTGAGTACTAACTAGATCAGTTAGTCTGCGTTGAAGCACCTGTGCCATGATGGGAATTGCCACAATGATGAGTAGCTACCGAGTGAGGGGTTTGCTAGTGACTCCTTGCATGTTTCACCTCCAGACTGTGCTCCCTTAGCCCACACAGCACTGAGAAAATTCTATGTTCTTTGCCATCTCCTGACAATGTGCCAATCACCACTGTGCTCAACAGCACTAAACTTCTCTTGAAATCCTCTTGACCATAATCCACATATTGGAAGGAAATGAGTTTCTACATTTTCACAGAGACATGGCTCATTCTGGACATGCTGGATATAGCCCTCCAGATAGAGGGTATCTTGATCCAACAGTTGAACTGAACTGCTGATTCGGAGAAGGCAAGAGGTGCGGGATTTGTGTTTCACGATAAACTCTTCGTGCTGCTTGAATGTAGTGGTCTTGTTGCACACTTATTCTCCCAACTGAATTGCCTAATAATTAAGTGCCATCCATTCTACTTACTGAGAAAGTTCTCCACTGTGATCCTGACCAGAGTTTATATACCGCCAAAGGCTGATGTTAAGCAAGCACTTGATGTATTGAGTGTCATCATAAGCAATCATGAAGTAACCTGTTCTGACTCCTTTCAAATCATTGTCGGGGACTTCAATCAGGCTTGCTTAAAGAAACCTTTGCCCAAGTATCACCTGCAACCCCAAGGATCCAACACACTCAATCACTGTTAGACTATGATTAAAATACCTAACGTTCCATCCATAGATTTCAGGAAATCTGATCATCTGGCATACAGACAGAGGATAAACAGGAAGGCTCCAGTGATTGTGGGAGGCAGAGGAATGTCTACGGGGTTGTTTCAAGTCGGTGGACTGGGCCATATTCAAGGACTCATCAGAAGGTCTGAATGAATGTGCCACCTTTGTTGCTGACTTTATAAAGTCAGTTGTGGACGAGTGTGTCCCTACCAATACATTCAGAGTCTTCCCCAAAAAGAAGCCCTGGATGAGCCAAGAGATTGACAATCTGCTGAGAACCAGATTAGTGTTGTTCAGTTGCAGTGACTGAGGAAAGTACAAAAGATCCAGGTATGACCTCCAGAAAGCCACCTCGCAAGTGAAGTGGGAATTCTGGACCAAACATTAATCACAGAAGAATGCTCAATAGATGAGGCAGGACTTGAATGCTATCACCAAGTGGCATGCGTTAGCAAGGTTTCGCTCCCAGATGAGCTTTTATGCTCGCTTTGACCAATAAAACATGGAGGCATCTTCACAAACTCCCACAATCCTTGATGATCCTTTGATTTCAGTCTCTGAGACCGACATGAGAACATCCTTCAAAAGGGTGAACCCACAAAATGCATCTGGCCCAGATGGTGTACCTGGCTGAGTACTAAAGACCTATACTAATCAACTAGCTGGAGTGTTCCATGATACCTCTAACTTCTCACTTCAGCACTCTGAGGTACCCACTTGCTTCAAGCAGACGTTTATTCTACTGGTACCCAGGAAAAACCTGATTACTTGCCTAAATGACCTGGATTAAGAAGTAGAAGGGTGGGTTAGTAATTTTTCTGATTATTGAAAGGTTGGGGGTGTTGTGGATAGTCTAGAGGGTTGTCAGAGGTTACATCAGGACATCGATAGGATGTAAAACTGGGCTGAGAAGTGGCAGATGGACTTCAACCCAGATAAGTGTGAAGTCGCCTAATGGCAACTCCTTTGCTTGCATCTTCAGAAACAGCTCTATTTCCATCTTTAATATCTCTATTTTTCCCTTTCAGGGTTCTTTTGAAGACCCTGACTTGGAGTTGCACGCTGACTATGGTTCTTTGCGGGAGTGGGACCCGCTGTTGGGAGTTCATGAATGGCCGTTGTTCACAACGCCAAGGGCTCGGCCTAAGAGATTTGCTCGCCTTTAGAGGACTGAGATTTCATGGCTGTGGAGATGGGGGGGTGATTGGAGGTCGGTGCCTTTGCAGAAGATCGATGTGTCATTGGAGACAGAAGACTTCTGGCTGTGTACCTAGAGACCCAAGGTCTTTGGGCACCGAGCACGGAAAAAACGACGCAATGGAATTTTAACATCATAAACCAGCAAGTTGTTTATTATGTCTCCCCTCTCACTGTGAAATGGAGACACCTCTGTTTCCTTTATGAGAGAGAAAGAGAGCCTGTGGTATGTCAAATACCGGGTGAACAAGCAGTCTTTGGGGTAACTGCAAGTCTTTGTCTTTGCTGTTGCTTTGTTCACGCTTGAGTGCTTGGTGGTGGGTGCTGATGCTTTTTTTTGCCGGTGGGGGGAGGGGGCATTGTTGCTTGCTGCCGCTTACGTACGGGAGGGATGGGAGCTGCGCGGGACTTTGGGGTACTAACATTTAACTGTCATTCATTCTTTGGGGGCACTGCTCTGTTTTTGTGGATGGTTGTGAAGAAAAAGCATTTCAGGATGTATATTGTATACATTTCTCTGACATTAAATGTTAGATCGTGTGGCTAGCCAGAGGCTTTTTCCCAGGGCTGAAATGGCGAACACAAGGGGGCATAGTTTTAAGGTGCTTGGAAATGGGGATGTCAGGGGGAAGTTTTTCACAGAGAGTGGTGGGTGTGTGGTGGTGGTGCAGGCGGATACAATAAGGTCTTTGAAGAGACTCTTAGATAGGTACATGGAGCTTAGAAAAATAGAAGGCTATGCACTGGGGAAAGTTAGATGTTCAGCACAACAGGGCAAAGGACCTGCAATGTGCTGTAGATTTCTATATTCTATGCCATTTAAAACTTTGACAAACCTCTATAGCTGCATGGTGGAAAGTAGCTTGGCTTGTTATGTCATGGCAATAAAGCCATCAATTCCATCAGCTGAACTACTGACACATAGCGCAAAAAGAATCTTTCCCAACACAGACCCCTGTGAAGCACCACTAGTCACCAGAGCCAAAAAAGGCTCCCTTTATTCCCACTCCTTGCCTCCTGCTAATCAGCCACTGCGTTATCCATGCCTCCCACCTCATCAGCCTCCACATCCAACACATTATCCTCCACAACTTCCACCATCTCCAAAGAGCTCCTACCACTAAACATATCTTTACCTCCCCCACCTCTGCTTTCAGCAGTGATTGCTCTCTCTGCAATTCCATAGGACATAGGAGCAGAATTAGGCTATCTGGCTCATTGAGTTTGCTCCACCATTCAATTATAGCTGATCCTTTTTTCTATCTCCTCCTCAACCCCAGTTCCCGGCCTTCTCCCTGTAACCTTTGATGCCATGTCCAATCAAGAACCTGTCAATCTCTGCCTTAAATACACCCAGCGACCTGGCCTCCACAGCTGCATGTGGCAACGAATTCCACAAATTCACCACCCTTGGCTAAAGAAATGTCTCCGTATCTGTGTTTTGAAAGGACACCCCTCTATCCTGAGGCTGTACCCACTTGTCCTAGACTCTCCCACCATGGGAAACATCCGTTCCACATCTACTGTTTAGGGCTTTCAACATTTGAAAGGTTTCAATGAGATCTCCCCTCATCCTTCTGAATTCCAGTGAGTACAGACTCAGAGCCATCAAATGTTCCTCATATGAAAACCCTTTCATTCCTGGAATCATCCTTGTGAACCTCCTCTGGAACCCCTTCAATGCCAGCACATCTTTTCTAAGATGAGGGGCCCAAGAATGTTCACAATACTCAAGGTGAAGCCTCAACAGTGCCTTGTAAAGCCTCAGCATCACATCTCTGCTCTTGTATCCTAAACCTCTTGAAATGAATGCTAATATGGCATTTGCCTTCCTCACCACTGACACAACGTGCAAGTTAACCATCAGTGTGTTCTGCACAAGGACTCCCCATATCCTTCTGCATCTCCGATTCCTGGATTTTCTCCCTGTTTAGAAAATAGTCCGCACATTTATTTCTACTACCAAAGGTGCACGATCATGCATTTTCCAACATTGCATTTCATTTGCCACTTTCTTGCCCATTCTTCTAAACTGTCCAAATCCTTCTACATCCTCCTTGTTTCCTCAACACTACCTGCCCCTCCACCAATCTTCATATCATCTGCAAACTTGGCAACAAAGTCATCTATTCCATCATCTAAATCATTTATATACAGCATAAAAAGAAGTGGTCTGAACACCGACCCGTGCGAAACACCACTAGACACTGGCAACCAACTAGAAAAAAGTTCCTTTTATTCCCACTCACTGTTAGTAACTTTCCTGTAATGCCATGGGCTCTTAACTTGGTAAGCAGCTTCATGTGTGGCACCTTGCCAAACCTTTCTGTGAATCGAAGTACACAACATCCACCAATTCTCCTTTGTCTATCCTGCTTGTAATTTCTTCAAAGAATTCCAACAGATTTGTCAGGGAAGATTTTCCCTTGAGAAAACTATGCTGACTATGGCCTATTTTATCATGTGCCTCTAAGTGTTCTGAGACCTTATCCTTATCTGAAGATACTTTTGGTATCCACGTTATTGTTTTTGGCTAGCTTACTTTCGTATTCCATCTTTACCTTCTTAGTGACTTTGTTAGTTGTCTTTTGGTGGTTTTTGAAAGCTTCCCAATCCTCTAACTTTACACTAATTTTTGCTCTACTATATACCCTGTCTTTGCTTTTATGTTGTCTTTGATTTCTTTTGTTAGCCATGGCTGTCAACTTTCCTTTAGAATACTTACTCCTCCTTGGGATGTATAGCAAAGAGTGGGAATAAACGGGACCTTTTCAGAATGGCAGGCGGTGACTAGTGGGGTACCGCAAGGCTCAGTGCTGGGACCCCAGTTGTTTACAATATATATTAATGACTTGGATGAGGGAATTAAATGCAGCATCTCCAAGTTTGCGGATGACACGAAGCTGGGTGGCAGTGTTAGCAGTGAGGAGGATGCTAAGAGGATGCAGGGTGACTTGGATAGGTTGGGTGAGTGGGCAAACTCATGGCAGATGCAATTTAATGTGGATAAATGTGAAGTTATCCACTTTGGTGGCAAAAATAGGAAAACAGATTATTATCTGAATGGTGGCCGATTAGGAAAAGGGGAGGTGCAACGAGACCTGGGTGTCATTATACACCAGTCATTGAAAGTGGGCATGCAGGTACAGCAGGCGGTGAAAAAGGCGAACGGTATGCTGGCATTTATAGCGAGAGGATTCGAGTACAGGAGCAGGGAGGTACTACTGCAGTTGTACAAGGCCTTGGTGAGACCACACCTGGAGTATTGTGTGCAGTTTTGGTCCCCTAATCTGAGGAAAGACATCTTTGCCATAGAGGGAGTACAAAGAAGGTTCACCAGATTGATTCCTGGGATGGCAGGTCTTTCATATGAAGAAAGACTGGATGAACTGGGCTTGTACTCGTTGGAATTTAGAAGATTGAGGGGGGATCTGATTGAAACGTATAAGATCCTAAAGGGATTGGACAGGCTAGATGCAGGAAGATTGTTCCCGATGTTGGGGAGGTCTAGAACGAGGGGTCACAGTTTGAGGATAGAGGGGAAGCCTTTTAGGACCGAGGTTAGGAAAAACTTCTTCACACAGAGAGTGGTGAATCTGTGGAATTCTCTGCCACAGCAAACTGTTGAGGCCAGTTCATTAGCTATGTTTAAAAGGAAGTTAGATATGGCCCTTGTGGCTACAGGGGTCAGGGGGTATGGAGGGAAGGCTGGGTTCTGAGTTGGATGATCAGCCATGATCATAATAAATGGCGGTGCAGGCTCGAAGGGCCGAATGGCCTACTCCTGCACCTATTTTCTATGTTTCTATGTTTCTATATATCACGTGCCTTCTGAATTGCTTCCAGAAATTCCAGCCATAGCTGCTCTGTTGCCATCCCCGCCAGTGTTCTTTTCTCATCAGTTCTGGCCGATTCTTCTTGGCTGTGTCATTCCCTTTACTCCACTGTAACACTGATTCATCTGACTTTAACTTCTCCTCCAACTTCAGGGTGAATGTGAACATTTTATGATCATTTTCCCTTACGGGTTCTTTTACCTTAACCTTTCTAATCAATTCTGGTTCTTTGCACAACACCCAATCCAGAGTAGCTGATCCTCTAGTGGACTAAAAAGCCATCTTGAATGCACTCTAGAAATTCCCCCTCTTGTAATCTAGCACCAACCTGATTTTCCCATATAACCTACATATTGAAGTCCCCCATGACTATTGTAACATTGTCCTATTGGCATGTATTTTCTGTCTTCCATTGTAATTTGTAGACCACATCCTTACTTCTGTTGGGGGATCTGTATGCAACTTCCATCATGGTCTTTGTACCCTTGTGGTTCCTTAGCTCTATCCACAATAATTCAACACCTTCTGACCCTATGTCACCTCTTTTTGATGATTTGATTTCATTTTTTAGCGCCTCTGCCTTCCTACCTATCCTTTTGATACATTGTGTATCTTTGGACATTAAGTGCCCAGCTACAATCATTCAGCCATGATTATACATTGTACCTGCCAATCTACAGCTATGCTGTAATTTCAAGTACCTTATTCCATGTATTGCGTGCATTCAGATATAACACCTTCAGTCCTGTATTCATCCTTTTCGATTTGTCTGCCTTGTATGATGCAACTCATCCTGTTGACTGCAATTTTTCCCTATCAGCAGTCTCTCCTGACTACACATTGCCTCTGTTTGTAAACCAGTTACTTCATCCTCAGTATGACTGTCTGCCTATCCTACGACACTACTGGCATTGAAATACAAACAGCTCAGGACACTAGTCGTACCAGGCTCAACCTTTGTCTGAAGTCTTACCAACATCTGCATCTGCAGCCTCTCCACTAACTGTTCTGGCAGTCTGGTTCCCATCCCCCGTCACTCTAGTTTAAGCCCCACTGTGCAATGTTAACAAATCTTTCTGCTAGGATACGGTAGTCCTCCTTCAGTTCAGGTGCAAACTGTCCCTTCTGTACAGGTCCCACCTTCCCTGGAAGGGAGCCCAAAGATCCATAAATCTTATGCCCTCCTTCCTATACCCAGTCCTTAGCCTTGTATTAAACTGTATAGCTATCCTAATCGTAGCATCATTAGCACATGACTTGAGTAACAATCCGGAGATCACACCCTGGAGGTCCTGCCCGTTAACTTAACACCTAATTCCCTGAACCCACTATGCAGAACTTTGTAACTCATCCTACCCATGTCATTGGTACCTACGTGGACTACGACTTGTGGCTGCTCACCCTCCTACTTAGAATGCTGAGAACTCGATCACGCATCTCCCAAGACCCTAGCACCTGGGAGGCTACATACCATTAGGAAATCTTGTTCTCGCCCACATAACCTCCTGCCCATTTCCCTAACCAAGGAATCCCCTATCATTTGGCATGCCTCTTCTCCCCCCTTCCCTTCTGAATCACAGGGCAGACTTGGTGCCAAAGATCCAACCACTGTGACTGTCGTCTGTTAGGTCATCCCCCATCCCCACCCCAACGGCATCCAAAGTGATGTACCTGTTGTTGAGGGGTATGGCCACAGGGGTACTCTGCACTGGCTCTTTAACCCCTTTTCCCCTTCCTAACCCTGTTGTCTTGTGTTTGGCTGATGCAAACGACAATGTCTCATGGTCACTTCAGTTTGCAAACCACATTGCTTGTGCAGCCAGCCCCCTGCTGTGAGCTAGCTGTCAGTGCTCTGTATACAGTGCTGTTTGTAAAGCTGTACTTTTAACTGACTGATTACTGCCTACAAATTTCATTAAGAGATGAAGACTAGTTCTTGTTTGAATTAATATCTGCGATATTCACATAATTCTAGAATAGTCTCTAACATAGACTTGATGAGCCAAATTGCTCAATGGCTTAATTTTGCTCTGTTTGCACATTCCACTAATAGATACCAGATAATGTCATCTACAGGGTTTTTTTCTGATATATATACAAAGTCACTATTTGTTTGCTGAAGGAATAAAGTGTATGTTAGAGGTAATTACACTCATGTCGATTTTTATCGATACTCCTACATAGCTGACGCTCCTCCGGACGATTCCAGAGTGATTTCACTTGTTTTACAATCATGACTGCAAATGCCATTGCTTTCAAGCTCCCTGAATTCTGGCAGGAGCATGCTATTGTTCGGCTCGCTCAGGCAAAGACCAATTTGCAGTGCAGGGAATCTCACAAGACAACATGAAAAATGTTGTCACATCATCAGATAGCTCTACGGTGACCAGGGTGATGAGCGTCGTACAGTAAACCCCCCCTCCCCCCCCCCACCCGGAAGCCAGCAGATACAATGCTCTTAAGCAACTCCTTCTAGAGACTTTCGAACTTTCCGAGTCTGAGCGCTCTCGTCAGCTCCTCTCACTACCCGGTTTAGACGACTCCAAGCCGTCATCCGTCGGAGTTGATGGACCACATGTTATCCCTCCCAGGCGGACATCAGCTGTATTTCATCTTCAGAGAGCTTTTCCTGCAGCAACTACCAAGTGAGGTGCAGTCGGCTGTAGCTGGCTGTCCCCCTCAAGGACTTCTGGCCTGTAGCGAGAGAGGCTGGCAGTGTGCCTTCTGTCACCAAGGGGGCCTGTGTGACCATGTGGCTGGACGATTTCACTGCCTCGCGTTACCTGAACATGAGACAATCAGCGCAGCTCAACGACTGTCTCCTACCCTGTGTTTCTACCACCCAAGGTTTGGGCCGAGAGCTAAGAAGTGCTGCCCACCCTGCGGGTTCAAGGGGTCAGGAAACGGAAACCGGCTGGCGCCCATTAGCTGCTATGGATGTTGGCAGGTCAGGCAGTTTGTTGTTTGTTACAGACTTTGTGTCTGGGTGCCATTTCCTCTGTGACACAGGCGCCCAGTTGAGCGCCTGCTCATGTCTAAGTTAGACATATGAACTGGGGAATATAGACCGTATCTCGAGACTTCCAACAACAGCTCCATCTGGACTTGTGATAAGTGCGAGATGGCGCTGTACTTTGGCAGGCAGAAGTTCTGCTAGGATTTTGTGTTGGCTCCATTGTCTACAGCCCTGCTGGGGCCGACATTCTCTGTCCTAGACATCCTTCTCGTTGATATCCAGAACAGGGCCTTGTCAATGCAGAGACTTCCTACTCCCTCTCTGGCGCACACTGCCAGCAGCACTTCAAAGTTTTCCAGCGCCCTTTTTGCCTTCAACTTCCTCTGCCTCCTTGCTGAGTTCTCGGACCTGAGCGAACCCAGCTTCTCCTCCACTAAACACAGGGTGAGCACCACATCCTTATCACTGGCCCACCCATGCACACCTGCACAAGGTGCCTTGACCCGGAGAAGTAAGCCATTGCCAAGGCTACGTTTGACACCAGGGAGTGCCTGGGTATCGTCAGGCAGTCCAGCAGTCTATGGGCTTCCCCTCTCCACATCGTGTGAAAACTGGGGGGGGGGGGGAGAGGGTGAGTTGGCGTCCATGTGGCGATTACCGCTGCCTCAACGACGCGATAATTCCTGACCGATTCCTGATTTCCCCCACATCCAGGATTTCTCTGCCTGCCTGGCAGGGAAAATTATTTTCCTCAAAGGTGGACCTCATTCGCAGTTATTACCAGGTCCCTGTCCACCCAAGTGACATTCCAAAAACAGTTGTTATTACACCGTTTGGTTTGTCTGAGTTCCTTTGAATGCCATTTAGACTGAAAAACGCAGGTCTCAATGGTGAATGGTGGAGCAGGCTTGAGGGACTATCTGCCCTACTCCTGCCCCTATTTTCTTGTGTTCTTGTGGGGATAAAGTGTAAACATTGGCCTTCCAATGGCAGCCACATCCTACTTATGAATAAAATATCATGCAAATAAGATTATTGTTAGCTCTTGGAATAACTACTTTGATTGCTTTTCTTGTGCACGTATTATAATTGCTATTTAATTTTGTTCTTATTATCTATTTTTAAAAAAATGTTTATCTTCTCTTGTAGTACTGTAGTACTGTTTGTAGCTTTGGTGTTTATACCCAAGGCCGAGGAAAATGGTGCCTCTGTTCTATTGCTAAGTTTTACAATGAGAAATATGATCTATTATGCAAATAAATATGAATTCCTGTATACTGAAGTTTAGGAGAATAAGTACCAGCCTGACTGTGCCATTCAAGATTCTGGGAAGGCATCAAAGTGTATGGACAGAGAGCAAGAATTTTATATTGAGATAAAGGATCAGCCATGATGCCACGCAATGAAAGAGCAGGCTCAATGGGCCAATTGCACTACTGTTGCTATATGATTCACAAGGTAGGTGTTGAACTTTGGGGGAGAATCTTTTTTTTACAGGAGAAGGAGGTGACTTGTTGGGGGACAAGAGAATTTCTTAAATCAGATAATGAAACATTTTTGGAATTGTCAATCCTATGAGTCTGGTCATGCTAAGTAGTTGAGCATATTCAAGGTCGAGTTCTATAAACTGTTAGAACCAACTGAATCAAGAAAAATGGTGTAGCGTATCTGATGGATTGCGAGAATGTGGCGAGTGCACATGTGACTAGTAAAGTTGACTTAGATACTGGATCAGCCACAGTGCCGTTGAATGGCAGGGCAGGCTTAAGGTGATGTATGACTTCCTCCAATTTTTATTTTTTTATTTTCAAGTTGGTTTGGTGTACATGTTTCAATCTACAAAACCCAACAACCGATCATGAGAACTTGGCCATACTGAACAAACGTCTCTTCTGGTTCCTTTGCACTTTGAACTTGGTTAATTGCATAACTGGTGACTGACATTTAAATAGTTTTTAAAATCTCTTTAAATGGCATAGAGAGAATGTCAATGCTATGAAGAGAGTTATGTTTATGGTGTCATTTAATGTTTTAACATTTGCATTGGAGTAGATTTAAAGTGTTTACAGAGATGTTGCCTTGTTTTAACATTTAACTACCTAGGTAATGATAGAAACATATTTTTGAAGTTCTATAGAGTTATCATCCTCTTAAATTATAATTCTGATCATTTGTAAATTTATATATTTCAATGCCTCTTACCCCAGGAGGCTAGCTATTTGTTCTGACTATAACTGATTTATTGACATTTACTGCAAATATTTTAAGAGTTGAAATACACATTTGATGTTAATTCTTCTCTCCAAGAAGAAATATTTTCATTTTAACACCTTTTATCTATCAAGGTAACAAGAAGAAACAAGTTAATAAGTGGAAAGTCACGATGATCTTTAGATGTTAAATGATAGAAACATTAAAAGCATATTGAATGCAGTCATCTAACAACAACAGCAGAGCCCAAGTTTATTGTAATTGAGAAAATTCCTTGGTTTGGACAGACTTAGCAAGGAATCCTTTCCCTTCTCTACTTCCAGGCCCAAGACTATACTGTTAGAGCGAGGGGAAGGAGCTGCTGGCTTTGGCTTAAACAGTCCTAATGTTAAATATCACTTTCTGATTTTTTTTTAGTGATATGCAGCTTTCGTGCTTCAGTGCCTCAAGGACTTGTACTGGAAATTGGCGAAACTGTTCAGATTTTGGAAAAGTGTGAAGGTAAGAATATCAGAATGATACCTGAGTCCTGTGGTTTATAATCTTGGTCAAAATGGCATCTGTTTAAGCATGAGTTGTAAAACATTAAATCTCGTATGTTCAAGCACAAGTTTAATTTAATTTGCATCTGCAGCATTTACCAACAATGACTTTAAAATTTACTTACTTCATATATATGATTTATTTATCGATCCATATATTTTCAACAAGCCAGGATGATAAAGTTCCCCTCATGTTCACTAAGTTATGAACTTTCACTTGGATGCCAGCATTTATCCATAGGTAAACAACAGGAATTCTGCAGATGCTGGAAATTTAAGCAACATACATCTAAGTTGCTGGTGAACGCAGCAGGCCAAGCAGCATCTATAGGAAGAGGCGCAGTCGATGTTTCAGGCCGAGACCCTTCGTCAGGACTAACAAATGTGTATTGTTTTCTGGGAGCTAGGGTCTTGGACATCTCAGATTGAGTCTGCAGTATTCTTATGTGGGAGGGTGAACAGTCAGAGGCTGAGGTCCACATCGGTGCAAAAAACATAAGCAGGAAAGCTGACAAGGTCCTGGAAAGTGAGTTCAAGGAGTTAAAGGTGCTAAGTTAAAGGATGGGACCTCCCAGATTGTGATCTCAGAGTTGGTCCCAGTGCCACATGCTGGTGAGGCCTGAAATAGGAAGATCGTACAGTTCAACAGATGGCCTAGGAGCTGGTGCAGGAGGGTGTGCTTCAGGTTTTTGGACCATTGAGCTCTCTTCCAGGGAAGGTAGGCCTTGTACAGAAGCATTGGTTTGCACCTGAACTGGAAAGGGACTAATATCCTAGCTGGAAGGCTTGCTAGTGCTGTATTATGGGGTTTAAACTGGAGTTGCAGGAGGATAGGAGCCAGAGCAACAGAATAGGTAGTGGAGTAGTTGTGGAGAAATAAGTTGTTAAGCTTGCATACAAAGACAGGAATTGAAAGGTCGAGCATGGTGAAATTAATGTTCTGAGTTGTATGTATTTCAGTGCAAGGACTATTGTAGGAAAGGTGGATGAGCTTACAGCATGGATCAGCACGTGGAATTATGACATTGTAGCCATTAGTGAGACTTGCTTGTGGGAGGGGGAAGACTGGCAGCTCAATGTTCCAGGGTCCTGTTCTTTTGGATGTGATAGAGTTCAGTTTCAAGTTTATTGTCATCTGACTGCACATATATACAACCAAACGAAACAACGTTCCTCTGGACCCAGGGCACCCACAAAACATATATTGTACACGACATGTAAACCATAATATTGAAGAAGAAGAAAGCCCTCAACTCCGAGTGGAGTCATCAGGACGCCGCTATGACGGCATTTTTTTTTAGCAGACTTTCTTATTTTTACGAGGCAGAGTTGCTAGCTCAACGCTCAACCCAGCACAGATGGAAAGCGTGCAAGGGAGCCGGCTGGATTCGAACTCGGGAGCCTTTGTTCTGAAGTCCGGCGCTGATGCCAGTACGCCACTAGCTGGCCAAAACCATAATGTTACCATGTATAAAATATAATTCAGAATGCATGGAACACACATCACAGATAAACAGGAAACTGTTCTGTGAACTGTAAATGTCTCGCTGTCCTAGTGATGAAACCTCTGTGCTGGCAGGGTATTCATTAGTCTCACAGCCTCAGGGAAGAAGCTGTTGCCTCTGTATATCCTTCCTGATGGTAGAATGAAAAGGATTAAAGGGGGAATGGTGACATTACTAGTCAAGGAAAATGTCAAGGCAGTGCTCAGACGGGTCAGACTGGAGAGCTCATCTACTGAGGCTTTATGGGTGGAACTGAAGAATAAGAAAGATATAAGAGGTGTTGCCCTTTGGGAGAATAAACCAGGGCAGGACTTGCAGGGTGAGTGGTAGGCCACTGAGGAGTGTGGTAGGCATGGAGAATATAGATCCAGAATTCCTTGAAAGTGCCATCACAGGTAGATAGGGTCATAAAGAATACTTTTGGCACATTGGCCTTTATAAATAAAAGTATTGAGTACATGAGTTGGGATGTTATGTTGAAATTGTATAAGATGTTGGTGGAGTCTAATTTGGAGTGTTTTGTGCAGTTTTGGTCACTTACATACAGAAAATGTGTCAATAAGAGTGCAGAGAAAATTTACAAGGATGTTGCCAGAATGTCAGGACCTGAGTTATAGCTAGGGTAAATGCAAGCAGGCCTTTTCCATTGCGGTTGGGTGAGACTACAAGTAGAGGTCATGGGGTTAAGGGTGAAGGGTGAAATATTTGAGTGGAACATGAGGTGGGACTTCTCTCGGGGTGCTGAGGGTGTGGAATGAGCTATCACAGAAGTGGTAAATGTGAGTTGGATTGCAACATTTAACAGAAACTTGAATACGTATATGGATGGGAGGGTTATGGAGGGTTATGAGGCTATTTTGCAGGTCAATAGGATAAGGCAGATTAATAGTATGGTACAGACTAGATGGGCCAAAGGCCCTGTTTCTGTGCTGTAGTGTTCTATGACTCTAACCTAATAATCTTTAAATATCAAAGATCAAAGTACATATGTGTGTCACCATATACTACCCTGAGATTCATTTTCTTGCAATACAAAGAGTACTAAATACAAGAACCAATAGAGTCAATGAAAAATCGCAGACTGCAAAGATGGGCAAGCAACCAGTGTGTAAAAGGTGACAAACTGCAAATACAAAAAGTGAAAAAGTAAACAACGTAATAATAAGTAAGTAATAAATATCAAGAACATGAGATGAAAAGTCCTTGAAAATTAGTCCATTAGTTCAGTGTTCGGTTGAGTGAAGTTATCCCCTCTGGTCAAGAGCCTGATGATTGAAGAACATGTGGGTCCTGAGGCTCCTGTACCTCTTTCCTGATAGCAGCAGCAAGAAGAGAGGATGGCCTGAATGGTGGGGTCCTTGATGGATGCTGATTTCTTGTGACAGCATTTCTTGTAGGTGTGCTTAACGCTGGGGAGACCTTCACCTGTGATAGACTGGGCTGTATCCACTCTTCCATTCAAGTCATTGGGATCAATATACCCAAAGAGTTGGCCTCCATGACTGTTTGTGGCAATGAATTCCATGATCCTCTGGCTAAAGAAACTCATCTGTCTTCTAAAGGGATGTCCTTTCATTGAGAGTCTGTGCTCCCTGTTCCTAGACTTTCCCATGATTGGAAACATCCTCTCCACACACACTCTATCTCAGCTTTTCAATATTCGGTAGGTTTTAATTAGATCCCCCCGCCCCAACCACACCACCATCCTTCTGAACTTCAGTGAGTACAGGCCCAGAGCCATCAAATGCTCCTTGTACATTAACCCTTTAATTCCTGGGCACATTCTTGTAAACCTCAACTGGTTTCTCCCTAATGTCAGCACATCTTTTCTTAAAGATGGGGCCCTAAATTGTTCACAATACTCCAAGCATGGTCTGACCAATGCCTTCTAAAGCCTTAATCTTACATCCTTGCTTAATATTATAGTCCTTTGAAAATGAGTGCTCATGTTCCTTTTGTCTTTATTGCTACTACTCAATCTGTAAGTTAACCTTAAGGGAATCCTGCCCTAGGACTCCCAAAACATTTTGTATCTGATTTCTGAATTTGCTTCCCATTTAGAAAATAGTCTACAATTTTATTCCTTCTACAAAAGCCCATGATCATAGACTTCCCTACACTGTAAGCCATCTGCCCATTCTTTTAATCTGTCAGTCTTCTGCAGTTTCCCTGCTTCCTCAACACTACCTGACCCTCCACTTACGTTTGTTATCTTCTGTAAACTTCACAAAGCCATCAATGCATTCATCCGAATTATTAACGTCAGAATCAGGTTTAATATCATTGGCATACTTTGTCTAATTTGTTGTTTTGCGGCAACAATACATAATAAAAACTGTAGATTACAATAAGGAGTATATATAAAAAATAAAGTTAAGTTAAATAAGTGGTGCAAAAAGAGAAGGGGAAAAATAATGAGGTCGTGTTCACCGGTTTATTGTCCATCAAAAATCTGATGATGGAGGGAAAAAAACTGTTTGTGAAACGTTGAATGTGTGTCTTCAGGTTCCTGTTCCTCCTTGATTGTAGCAATGAGAAGAGGGCAGGTCCTGGGTAATGGGGGTACTTAATAATTGATGCTGCATTACCTTTTGAGGGTGTCTTTGATGCTGGGAAGGCTAGCACCCATAATGGAGCTGACTGAGTTTACAACTTTCTCCAGCTTTTTCTAATCCTGTGTGGTGGCCCCTCCATACCAGATGGTGATGTAGTCAGCTAGAATGCTCTCTACAGTATACTTGTAGAAATTTGGAAGTGTCTTTGGTGACGTATCAATTCTCCTCAAACTCCTAATGAAATGTAGCCGCTGTTGTGCCTTCTTTGTAATTGCATCAATTTGTTGGGCCTAGGATAGATCCGCAGAGACGTTGACACCCAGGAACACGAATCCGCTCATGTTTTCCATTTCTGATCCCTTGTTGAGGACTGGTCTGTGTTCCCTCAACTTCCCCTTCCTGAAATCCACAATCAATTCCTTGGTTTTACTGATGTTGAATACAAGCTTGTTGTTGCGACACCACTCAACTAGCTGATCTATCTAGGGCCTGTAGGCCTTCTTGCACCATCTGAAATTCTGCCAACAATAGTTGTGTCATCAGCAAATGCATAGATGGCGTTTGAGCTGTGACTAGCCACACAGTCATGGGTGTAGAGAGTAAGCGCGCATCTTTGAGATGTGCCAGTGTTGATCCTCAGCGAGGAGAAAATGTTAATTCCTATCCGCACAAATTGTTGCCTCCTGATGAGGAAGTCAACAATCAAGTGGCAGAGGGAGGAACAGAGGCCCGGGTTTTGGAGCTTGTGGATTAGAGCTGAGGGTATTATTGTGTTGAACGCTGAGCTGTAGTCAATAAACAGCAGCTTGATGTAGATATTAGTAGTAATTTGTCCAGGTGAGCCATGGCTGAGTGGAGATCCAGTGAGATTACATCTTCTGTAGATTTATTGTGGTGATAGGCAAATTGCAGCGAGTCTAGGTCCTTGCTTAGGAGTTGATTCTAGCCATGGACAACATCTCAAAGCACTTCATCACAATAGATGTGAGTGCCACTGGGAGATGGTTGTTGAAGCAGTTCACTCTGCTTGTTTTGGGCACTGGTATTATTGTCACCCTTTTGAAGCTGATGGGATCCTCCAGCTGCAGCAGTGAGAGTTTGAAGGTGTCCTTGAACACTCCTGCCTGTTGGTTGGCACAGGTTTTCAGGGCTTGATGCTTTTGGAGGGTTCACCCTCTTGAAGCATTTAACATGAAAAGTAGCAGACCCGACATTGACCCCTGAGGAACACCATTTGTCACTGGCAGTCAACCAGAAAAGGCCATCTTTATCCTACTCTTTGCCTCTGCCAGTGAACTATTCTTTTGCCCATACTAACATCTTTCCTGTAATGTAGCCTCATGTGCAGCACTTTGTCAAGGGTCTGAAAATCCAAGTAAACAACATCCATCGACTCTCCTTTGTTTATCCTGCATATTATTTCCTCAAAGAATTCCAAAGGATTTGTCAGACAAGATTTCCCCTTAAGGAAACCACACTGACTTTGGCCTACTTTATCATGTGCCTTCAAGTATCCCAAAACCACATCCTTAATGGACTCCCAACATCTTTCCAAACATGGAAGTGAAGCTAACTGGCATATGAGGGGTGATTAATAAGTTCATGGCCTAAGATAGAAGGAGTCAATTTTAGAAAACCTAGCACATTTATTTTTCAACATAGTTCCCTCCTACATGTACACACTTAGTCCAGTGGTCGTGGAGCATACAGATCCCTTCTTTGTAGAAGTCGGCATCTTGGACCTCCAGAAAGTGGTCCATAGCAGGGGTGATTGATAAGTTCGTGGCCTGAGGTGGAAGGAGATGAGTTATACAGCTCTTGTTACATGCGGTTCAACTCTTTGAGTGATTATGCAGAAAGTTTGAAGTTAATAACTCATCTCCTACCTGCTATCCCTAAACAGGCCCTGTCTATCCAAATACTTAAATATCCGGTCCTTTAGAATACCTTCCAATAACCTGCCTACTACTGTGTCAGGCATACTGGCCTATAGTTTTGTGGCTTATTCCTAGAGCCTTTTTTAAACACCAGAACAACATTAGCTATTTTCCAATCTTCTGGCATTTCACCTGTGTCTAAGGTAGTTTTAAATACCTATGCTAGGGCCCCTGCAATTTCTGCAACAGCCTCCTAAAAGGTCCAAGGAAACACCTTGTTAGGCCTTGTGGATTTATCCATCCTAACAGCAAGCATCTGCTCCTCTGTAAACTATATACATTCCATGTCTTCACTGCTGTTTTGCCTTTAGTTCTATAGTCTGTGTCCACCTTCTAAGTAAATATTGATGCGCTAATCTATTTCAGATCTCTTCCCCTCCCCCTGTTTTGTTTGGCACCATGCATAGATGGCCACACTGAGTTTCAAGGAGCACAATTTTGTCCCTTGCTATCCTTTTGCTCTTAATATATCTGTAAGAAGCCCTTGGGATCCTCCTTTACCTTGTCTACTAGAGCAACCTCATGCCTTCTTTTAGTCCTCCTGATTTCCTTCTTTTGCATTTCTTATGCTCCTTAAGCACCTTATTTGTTCTTTGTTGCTTAGACCTGCAATGCACCACCTGCTTCTTAAGCAGGATCTCAATATCTCTTGAAAACTAAGCTCTCCCAAACCTAAATATGAGGAATTCTGCAGATGCTGGAAATTCAAGCAACACACATCAAAGTTGCTGGTGAACGCAGCAGGCCAGGCAGCATCTCTAGGAAGAGGTACAGTCGACGTTTTGGGCCGAGACCCTTCGTCAGGACTAACTGAAGGAAGAGCTAGTAAGAGATTTGAAAGTGGGAGGGGGAGGGGAAGATCCAAAATGATAGGAGAAGACAGGAGGGGGAGGGATGGAGCCAAGAGCTGGATAGGTGATTGGCAAAAAGGATATGAGAGGATCATGGGACAGGAGGACCAGGGAGAAGGAAAAGGGGGAGGGGGGGAAAACCCAGAGGATGGGCAAGGGGTATAGTCAGAGGGACAGAGGAAGAAAAAGGAGAGTGAGAGAATGAATGTGTGTATATAAATAAATAACGGATGGGGTACGAGGGGGAGGTGGGGCATTAGCGGAAGTTAGAGAGGTCAATGTTCATGCCATCAGGTTGGAGGCTACCCGGACGGAATATGAGGTGTTGTTCCTCCAACCTGAGTGTGGCTTCATCTTTACAGTAGAGGAGGCCGTGGATAGACATATCAGAATGGGAATGGGACGTGTAATTAAAATGTGTGGCCACTGGGAGATCCTGCTTTCTCTGGCGGACGGAGCGTAGGTGTTCAGCAAAACGATCTCCCAGTCTGCGTCAGGTCTCGCCAATATATAGAAGGCCACATTGGGAGCACCGGACGCAGTATATCACTCCAGCCGACTCACAGGTGAAGTGTCGCCTCACCTGGAAGGACTGTCTGGGGCCCTGAATGGTGGTAAGGGAGGAAGTTTAAGGGCATGTGTAGCACTTGTTCCGCTTACAAGGATAAGTGCCAGGAGGGAGATCAGTGGGGAGGGATGGAGGGGAATGAATGGACAAGGGAGTCGCGTAGGGAGCGATCCTTGCGGAAAGCAGGGGGGGGGGAGGGAAAGATGTGTTTAGTGGTGGGATCCCGTTGGAGGTGGCGGAAGTTACGGAGAATAATATGTTGGACCCGGAGGCTGGTGGGGTGGTAGGTGAGGACCAGGGGAACCCTATTCCTAGTGGGGTGACGGGAGGATGGAGTGAGAGCAGATGTGCGTGAAATGGGGGAGATGCGTTTGAGAGCAGAGTTGATGGTGGAGGAAGGGAAGCCCCTTTCTTTAAAAAAGGAGGACATCTCCCTCGTCCTGGAATGAAAAGCCTCATCCTGAGAGCAGATGTGGCGGAGACGGAGGAGTTGCGAGAAGGGGATGGCATTTTTGCAAGAGACAGGGTGAGAAGAGGAATAATCCAGATATCTGTGAGGGTCAGTAGGCTTACAGTAGACATCAGTAGATAAGCTGTCTCCGGAGATAGAGACAGAAAGATCTAGAAAGGGGAGGGAGGTGTCGGAAATGGACCAGGTAAACTTGAGGGCAGGGTGAAAGTTGGAGGCAAAGTTAATGAAGTCAACGAGCACAGCATGCGTCCAGGAAGCAGCGCCAATGCAGTCGTTGATGTAGCGAAGGAAAAGTGGGGGACAGATACCAGAATAGGTTTGGAACATAGATTGTTCCACATAGCCAACAAAAAGACAGGCATAGCTAGGACCCATACGGGTGCCCATAGCTACACCTTTAGTTTGGAGAAAGTGGGAGGAACCAAAGGAGAAATTATTAAGAGTAAGGACTAATTCCGCTAGACGGAGCAGAGTGGTGGTAGAGGGGAACTGATTAGGTCTGAAATTCAAAAAGAAGCAGAGAGCTTTGAGACCTTCCTGACGGAGGATGGAAGTATATAGTGATTGGACATCCATGGTGAAAATAAAGCGGTGGGGGCCAGGGAGCTTAAAATCATCGAAAAGTTTAAGAGCATGAGAAGTGTCACAAACATAGGTAGGAAGGGATTGAACAAGGGGGGATAAAACCGTGTCGAGGTATGCAGAAATGAGTTCGGTGGGGCAGGAGCAAGGTGAGACAATAAGTCTGCCAGGACAGGCAGGTTTGTGGATCTTGGGTAGGAGGTAGAAACGGGAAGTGCAGGGTGTGGGAACTATAAGGTTGGTAGCAGTGGATGGGAGATCCCCTGAGCAGATAAAGTCGGTGATGGTGTGGGAGACAATGGCCTGGTGCTCCTTAGTGGGGTCATGATCGAGGGGTAAATAAGAGGAGGTATCCGCGAGTTGTTGCTGTGCCTCAGCAAGGTAGAGGTCAGTACGCCAGACTACAACAGCACCCCCCTTATCGGCGGGTTTAATAATAAGGTTAGGATTAGTGTGGAGGGAGTGGAGAGCAGAGCATTCGGAAGGAATAAGGTTGGAATGGGAACAAAGTGCGGTGAAGTCGAGACGGTTGATGTCCCGTCGGCAGTTAGCAATAAGGAGATCTAGAGCAGGCAGAAGACCAGAGTGTGGTGTCCATGAAGAGGAGGAGGGTTGAAGACGTGAGAAGGGGTCATCGGTGGGGGTGGAAGAGTCCTTGCCGAAGAAGTAGGCTCGGAGACGGAGACGGCGGAAGAAGAGTTCCGCATCATGGTGAACGCAGAACTCGCTGAGGTGTGGGCGAAGGGGGACAAAGGTGAGACCCTTACTTAGGACAGAACGTTCTGCCTCAGACAGTTGAAGGTCGGAGGGGATGATATAGACCCGGCATGGATGAGAGCTGGGATCAGAAGGGGGAGGGGGGAGGCTGGGGGTGTCAGTGGAGAGGGGAGGGTTGGGGTGAGAGGAAGATGGAGCCTCTGAGGGCCTAGGAGCTGATGGTGGGATCTGAGGGAGACGGGGTTGCAGAGTGCTGGTGGGGGAAGGGGAGACGGGAGTCACAGTAGCAACACATAAAGACCCAGCCTGGAGTCACAGTTGGTGGTTGCGCAATCGCTTTGAAGGTGTCCATGGTCGTTGCTGGAGTCTGGGTTTTGAATATGCCCTATGGTGTTGGAGCCGGTGAGTTCAATGGCAGGAGCCGCAATCTGAAGTTCATGCCTGCTAGTGTCAGGGCCAGCAGGCTCTGGGGTCTGCAGATGTAAGATCTTGCTATCTCTCCTAAACCTGTTGGCCTTTATTCTGATAGGAACATACAAACTCCGTATTCTCATGATTTTGCTTTTGAAGTGTCCCACTTACCAAACACAACTTTGCCAGAAAACAACTTATCCCAATCCACAGTAGCTGAGTACTTTCTGTTGCCTTCAAAATTGGCCTTTCTCCAGTTTAGAATCTCAACCTGAGGACCAGACCTACCCTTCTCTATAAATATCTTGAAACTAATGGAATTATGATCACTAGACATGTGTTCTCCTACACATACATTATCTGCCCTGCCTCGTTCCCTAATGGGAGATCCAGTATTGCATTCTCTTCTGTTGGGAGCTCTATATATTCATTAACAAAATCTTCCTGAACACATTTGACAAACTTTATCACGTGCAGCCCTTTTATGGTATAGGAGTCTAAGTCAATAAGTGAGAATTTACTGGGAAAACCCAGTCAAGGTCAATGGTGTGTTGGCCTTCATTAGTCAGAGAAGCAGTCAGTTCAACAGTCATGAGGTAATGTTGCAGCTCTATAAAACTATGATCAGACCACACTTGGATTACTATGTTCTGTTCTGGTCACCTCATTATAGGAAGACTGTTGATGCTTTAGAGAGGATGTATAGGAGATTTATAGAAGATGTTGCCTGGGTTGCAGAACATGTCTTAAAAGGAAAGGCTGAGTGAGCTAGGGCTTTTCTCTTAGAAGCAAAGGAGGATGAGGGGCAACTTGATAGAGGTGAATGCGATTATGTGAGGCATGGACAGAGTAGACTGCCTGTATCTTTTTCTCAGGATGGCAGAGCTTAAGGTGAGTGGAGGAAAGTTTTGGGGAGATGTCAGAGGTAGATTTTGTTTTTACACAAAGTGGTGGGTGCATGCAATGGATTATCGGGACTAGTGGTAGAAGCTAATACAGCAAGGGGCATTTAACAGGCCCTTAGATGGGTATGTTTTTATAAGAAAATAGAGGATATTGGGCTATGTAGGAGGAGGGAAGGTTTAGACTGACTGGAGTAGAATTATATGAGTTGGCACAACATTGGCGGCAGAAAGCCCATATTGTGCTGTACTGTTCTACATTCTTTACTTTGTACTTCCTCTGGCAGCACTTTACATCAGCTGGATGACGTTTGAAAGTGGAAATGTGGATGAAGACAGCTTTAAGATAGTGTTGCTGTTAGTAAAGTCATGAGCACATATGTTGTGAAGCATAGCTTGCAATGATAGCAGGTTGGCTAATGGTGAAGCTAGCTATGCAAAGCTATGACAAGTGTGTGTAAAAACGCAAACAGCAGGAATATTGCAGATGCTGGAAATTCAAACAACGCACATAAAAGTTGCTGGTGAACGCAGCAGGCCAAGCAGCATCTCTAGGAAGAGGTGCAGTCGACGTTTCAGGCCGAGACCCTTCGTCTGACGAAGGGTCTCGGCCTGAAACGTCGACTGCACCTCTTCCTAGAGATGCTGCCTGGCCTGCTGCATTCACCAGCAACTTTTATGTGTGTTGCAAGTGTGTGTGTTTTCATTACCTTGGTCTTATTTTTGTCTAATTTTGCATTATCAGCGTTATTTCCTTATTATGTTGCAGCCCCAATACTAAAGTTATCCCAAACTGTATATCAAATATGCTATTAATTTATTTACAAAGCTAATATTATTCAATCATTGGAAAATGTCCAGTGTGATGTGCTACAAGCCTTTTCTACCATACCATTCTTGATGGAGGGCTTCGCTCGGAAAAATCGACTCCAGCCTGGTCTGCTGACTTGCTCCAGCATTTTGTGCATGTTACTCTGGGTTTCCAGAATCTGCAGTCTCTTGTATTTATGCCATTATGTTTCATCCTTCTCATGAGTTTTTTGCATTGAAGTTTTTACAAGACCTCGATGTGGCTGCTGTAGGAACTTACATACCATTATCCTTGTTTCTCTTGGATGTGACAAGCTGCTCATACTCATTATTCCACAGTTGAATAGTCCGTAATTAACTGCAGTGTTAACAGTCTCCAGAACAGGCTGCATCCTGATCAGCGATGTCAAATAAAAATACTTTGACTGCACATCAGACCATGTGGCTAGACTGAACAGGTTGTTAGGGGTGTTAAACAGCATGATTACCTCTGGTGTTCAAAGTATCAAAACCCATTAAAAAGTTAAGTATGCTATCTGCTTTCTTGGAAAAATATTAAAAATTGCACCTAACAATGTTATAAGAACACTTAATTAAGTACTTTCAAATAAATCCAATTAACTCCTTGCAGCCACCCTTCTGCATTGGAATAAATGGCTGTATTGACATGTGTCATTGATGGAATTTATGCAAGGGCAGTGAATCATTGTACCTTTTGGAAACTGTAGGGAATTGGCATTCAGCAGCCAGACTGCATGAGGACTCCAATGAGAAATGCAGACAATAAATTACACATGCTGACCAGCTGAGAAGTTCAGGACTTTTACAAAGATGCAGGTGTCCTGGACATCTGGAATGCACTGGCAATTGTTCATGGATCTGCTGTTATGTCTCAGGAATGTCCAGGTCATTGTGTAAACTAGAAACTATGGTAAACATCTGGGGTTGGTGAAATAGCTACAGGTATAAAGTGAGTACATTTTCAGTCCACTATGTACTTTGATATTGTGACTCACAAGAAGATTATGGTCATATCTAGGCATTCGAAATATAATCTTCAACGAATGATTGATTAAAGGAGGAGCCTTATGCGGAAGTGTTATAAAATTATTTCTTTGCATGTGGTTTAATCTATGAATAACGAGGAAGTCAAAGTCTTATTA
The DNA here is from genome assembly GCF_963921235.1 of Mobula hypostoma. Lineage (NCBI taxonomy): Eukaryota > Metazoa > Chordata > Chondrichthyes > Myliobatiformes > Myliobatidae > Mobula > Mobula hypostoma. Next base: position 16,586,037 of record NC_086111.1, read on the forward strand.
AAGCCACTTCATTGTTTTCTCAAGGATGAAATGGTTTTAATAAGACCTTGACTTTCTTATTATTCATATATTCACTTAATTGTTATTCACCTTTTATTTCAAAGGATTTTCTCGATCCTTTGGAATGGACTTTTTTCACCATTTCTGTCCTTCATAGGTGTTTGACTTTGTAATTTGCATTTGGATGGATGAAGAGAATCCTGTAAACAAATAATTTCATTACATTATGAACTGTGCTTGTATAAATTCTAGACATCCTATTAGACCGTCGACATAGGAGCAGAATTAAACCCTTCGGTCCATCAAGTCTGCTTTGCTATTCTATGTTGCCCAATTAATTATCTCTCTCAATCCCATTCTCCTGCCTTCTCCCCATAACATTTGATGTCTATCAACCTCTGTTTTAAATATACCCAAGGACTTAGCCTCCACAGCTGTCTGTGGGAAGGAATTCCACAAATGCACCACTATCTGAGTAAAGAAATTCTTCCTTATCTATGCTCTAAAGCAAGGGTCCCCAACCTTTTTTGCACCACGGACTGGTTTAATATTGACAATATTCTTGCGGACTGGCCGGCGGAGGTGGGGGGGGGGGCTGTTAATCACGACTGGAATATAGGCGATAAGTTAATTATAAGTCACTTATAAGTGGCTAATGCACTCAAATTCGTTTCTAAAAGGGTTTATCTGACGAATTTAATATTAAACATACAGCGCATATTTTCCTCGCATGAACATATAAAATCATTGCAACATACCAATATCGCTGAATCAGTGGGAGCCCTGGGCTTGTTTCCCTGCAACAAGACGGTCCCATCGAGGGGTGATGGAAGACAGCAATACTCGAAGGGGGTTCCTTATGTCCAATCTATTCCGCAATTTAGTTTTCGTTGCACTCATTGCAGAAAACCCCGCTTCGCAGAGATATGATGTTGGAAATGGAAGCAATGTTTTCAGTGCTTTCGTGGCTATCTCAGGGTATTCAGCCTTGACTTTGATCCAGAATACTGGCAGAGATGTTATGTCAAACATACTTTTTGGCCCACTGTCATTTGCAAGCTCGAGGAGTTGATCTTCTTCCCGTGCTGACATGGATGATTCACCGAGGACATTCACAAATGGGTCACGCACCCATTCCTTTGCACGTCTTGGGTCATTTGCAGTTGAAAAGTAATGCTCGAATTCTGTCGACAGCGAAGACAGGTGATCGTGCACCAACTGTGAGAAGGACGGTGCAGCCTTAGTCTCTCCCAAAATCCCAGCTAATGTTGGGAACATGCCAAATATGCCCCTGTCCACTTGCCGTCCCCACAGTTCCAGTTTGGCTTTGAAACCAGACACTTTATCTGCCAACTTGAAGACAGTTGTCATTCTCCCCTGAAGTGACAAATTGAGTTCATTGAGCAGGTTGAAGATGTCACACAGATTAGTGAGTTTTGCTATCCACTCCTCGTCACTGAAGTGTGCTATCAGTGGTGACTTTTTTCCTGAAAGAAATCTCTGTAGCTACTCTCTTAACTCAAAAACCCTGGCCAGGGCTCTCCCTCTTGATAGCCACCTGACTTCAGTGTGTAAGAGGAGGCGTTTGTGCTTTGCATCCATTTCCTCGCAAAGCTGCTGAAACAGACGTGAGTTAAGGGCTTTTGCTTTGATGTGATTGATAACCAAAGCAGTTTTGAGGGCTTCATTGCCTCATTAGACAGCTTGTCTCCACATATCACACACAGGGGGCTTGGAGCATGTAAGTCGCCAGTCGCAATAAAGCCATATTTTACGTACGACTCGTCGTATTTTCTGTTGAAGGAAGCTTTTTTTTTTGCAGTCTCAGCCTCAGCTGTCTCTGCGTTATCATCATTGTTAGGCCTTTTATGTCCCCTACTATATCTTGAAAGAAACTCTCAAGCGACGTTTGTATTTTACTCATCGAGTAGTTGTAGGTTAATGACCGATTTATGACCTCTCGTGGGTAATGACCTCGCGTGCGTTCAACAGTGGGCGTGACTGTGAATGAGGAAAGGTGCAGCTGATTCATTATCGTTTCATATTGCTAAATCATATTGTTTCCTTGTGGCCCTGCAGCACATGCTTTGTGGCCCTGTACTGGTCCGCAGCCCGGTGGTTGGGAATCTGCTCTAAAGGGGCATCTATGTATTCTGGGGCTGTTCCCTCTGGTCCTAGATTCCCCACCACAGGAAACACATCTTCTCTCTATAAGCCTTTCAATATTTGATCCCCCCCCCCCCATTCTTCTAGACTCTAGCAAGTACAGGCCCAAAGCCATCAAGTGTTCCTCATATATTAATCCTTTCATTCCCAGGATAATTCTTGTGAACTTCCTCTAGACCCTCTCCAATGCCAGTGCATCCTTTCTTAGATAAGGGGCCCAAAACTGCTCACAATAATCTGACCAATGTTTTATAAAACCTCAGCATTATATCCTTGCTTTTATATTTTAGTCCTTTAAAATGAATCTTAATTTTTCATTTGCCATCATTAACATCGACTCAATCTTTAGGCAATCTTGCACAAGGTCTTCCCAGTCCCCTTGCACCTCTGATTTCTGAATTTGCACCTTGTTTGGAAAATGGCCTACACATTTATTCCTTCTATCATATATTTCCCTGCATTGTATTCCACTTTCCATTTCTTCGCCCAGTCTCCTAAACTAAGTCCTTCTGCAGCCTCCCTGCTTCCTCAATCCTACGTAACCCTCCACCTATCTTTGTGTCATTGGCAGACTTGGCCACAGAGCCATCAATTCTGTCATACAAATTATTGACAGACAATATAAAAAAGTGGTCCCAACATAGACCCCTGCGGAACACCTACCAATAAAACTCCTCTTTATTCCTTTTAGAGGTCATTTAAACTCAACCTGGTTGCTGTGCAGTCATTTCTCAAATAACTGACTACATCAGCTCCTCTTCCATATGCAGTATTAGTATTTGTATATTCCCATTTTATTATGCATGGGTGCAAATGTATTTCAGCCATGTGATCTGCCCTGATTAGCTATTGATCAAGTCTGAAATTGAAGAGTTTTAGGGGGCAGAGATGAGTGTAGTGGCCATCACTAAGGAGAAATGGGTGCTATGGAAGATGAAAGGCCTGAAGGTGAATAAACCACCTGTACCAGATAGAATTGGGTGGCATTTTTGCTGCTTCTGTTGCATTTGGCTGTTTTTTACAACGTTGAGTTTCTAGTTCAATGCTCAACACTCAATCCAGTAAGGATGGAAAGTGTGCAATGAAAGGAACACCAACCAGATAGAAACCCAGAGTTCTTTAAGAGGTAGCTGAAGACATTAGTGGTGTTCTTTCAAGAGTCACTGGAGTCGGGGAGCATCCCAGAAATCTGGAACTTTACAAATGTGACACCACCCTTTCAGAAGGGAAAGAGGCAAGAGACGGGAAATTATTGACTTGTTTGCTTGACCTCTGTGGTTGGGAATATTTTAGAGTCCATTATCAAGGATGAAATTTTGGAGGACTTGAAAGTGTACGATAAAACAAGATAATGTCAGTACAGTTTCATTAGCGGTGAACTGACAAATCTGTTAGAATTATTTTAAGGGGGTTAAAAGCAGGTTAAAAATAAGTCAGCGGATATCATTGGATTTTTCAGAAGACCTTTGACAAGATGCTGCACATGGGGCTGATAAATAATATAAGAGCCTGTGGTATAGAGGCAAAGAGGCTGGTTAAATTGGCTGATTGAGCAGAAGTCAGATCAGGGTTAAAGGGGTACTTTATACGATGGCTGCCAGAGACTGGTGGAGTTCTGTAGGAATCAGTGTTGGGACTGCAACTTCTCACTTTATACATTAATAATCTGGATGTAAGCTGTATGTTTAGCCCCTTGCTGTACTCGCTTTATACTTTGACTATGTGGCTACGTACAGTTCCAATGTCATGTTGACATTTGACACCACCGTAATTGGTCGAATCAAAGGTGGTGACAAAAAGGAGGAAGAATGGAAATCTGTCTGAATTGTGCCACAACAACAACCTCTCACTCAATGTCAGCAAAAATATAGCTGATTATTGACCACAGGAGGAGAATACTGAAGGTCCATGAGCCTGTCCTCATCATGGGACCAGAGGTGGAGATTGTCAGAATCTTTAAATTCCTCAGCATTATTATTTCAGAGGATCTATCCTAGGTCCAGCAAGTAACATTACAAAGAAGACATGGCAATGCCTCTATTTTCTAGAGGTTTGCGAAGATTTGGCTTGTCATCTAAAACTTTGACAAAGGTATATAGATGCATGGTGGAGATTATCCTGACAAATTGTGTCATGGCCTGCTATAGAAACACCAGTGCTATGGAATGTAAATGCCAACAAAAAGTTGTAAATACAGCTCAGTTCATGACAGGTAAAGCCCACTCCACCATTGGCCACATCTATAACGAGCACTATTGCAAGAAAGCAGTATCAATCATCAAGTGTCTCCATCATCTAGGCCACACTTTCTTCTCACTGCTGCCATCAGGAAGGAGGTACAGGAGCTTTGTGTCCCACAACACTAAGTTCAGGAACAGCTAGTACCTTTCAACCATCAGGCTTCTGAATCAGCATGGATCATCGTTCATCTCAAATATGAACTTGTATCACAACCTGCAGACTCACTTTCAAGGGTTCTACAACTCATGTTCTTCATATCATTTATTTATTTTTATTTTTCATAGTTTGAGTTTTGCACATTGGTTATTTTTGTTATGTATAGTTTTTTTTTATAAATTCTATTGTATTTCTTCATTTTCTCGTGAGTGCCTGCAGGGCGATTGATCTCATGGTAGTATATAGTGACAATATGTACTTTGAACTGATGGCGTTGTGGCCAAATTTGAAGATCTCGATAGGTGGAGGGATGGGAAGTGTTGCAGAGGCAGGCAGTCTGCAGAGGTACAGTGGATTGGGACACATCGGGACAAGTACATCTTGACTCAGTTAAGTGGCTGCCCTAATTAGCCGAAGTTTCGTGGAAATAGTTAAAAAAGTTTTTTAAAAAAGGACAAACTACTGTTTAACTAAGTAAGAAATTATGAAGCACAGAACACTATCAATGTTACTATAGAATTATGAAACTATATTAGTTCCTAATAGTTATTGATGGAGGAATTCAGCTTTATGCTGCCGTGTTCTTTTGACTAATAAAATCAGCACAGACTCCTCATGTACAATGCTACCGATGATTGTATCTTCCAAATCTTCATTTTTATTGTAACATTCAAGATGATTGTCGTTAGCTTCCAATTCTTCATAGGTCCTAACTTGTTGAAGTAGTGAAATAATTTCATTTTCACTCTCGGCAGTTTCTGATATCTCCAAACCTAAATGCATGAAACTGCAATGAGTAAAACTATTCTGAGTTGACTTACTGCTTATTTCTTGATAATAATCAGTGACAAATCGCTGCTTATTGAACACAAGCACACACAACTGTTAAAAACTGTTCACTAAGCATGGTGTAGTGTTCGGTAATAGTCTCCTGCCCCAATTAAGTGGCATAGTGTCCCACTGAACTACTTTAACAAACTTTCTTGATTAGCTTTAGTTCTTAAAAGTTGGCCCGAATAAGCAGCTGCCAAGATTAACTGATGACCCAATTAACTAGAATCCACTGTACTTGGAAGGTTTGGGAAGGTGAACAGAGGAGAGGCAGATGGAATACAGTGCAAGGATGTGTGGGGTTATGCACTTTGCTGTGAAGAATAAAGGTATAAATTATTTTCTAAATAGGGAGAAAGTTCAGAAATCAGATGTGCAAAGGAACTTCTGAGGTTTAGTTCAGCATTTCTACAGGAGTAACTTGCAGGACGGGTTGGTAGTAAAGAGGGTAAATGCAATGTTAGCATTCATTACAGGAAAACTATAATCTAAAAGCAAAGATGTACTGCTGAATCTTTATAATGTGTCTTATGTCTGAGGAAGGATGTGCTGGCCCTAGAAAGAGTCTAGAGGAGGATCACAAGAATGATCCCTGGAATGAAAGGCTTAATATACAAGGAGCATTTAATGTCTCAGCCTATACACAATGGAGTTCAGAAGGATGAGGAGGGATATCTTTAAATGCACTGGATTCTGAAATGTCTGGGTAAAATGGATTTGGAGAGGATCCTTTCATTGTAGGAGTGATTAGGATCTGAGGCCATGGCTTTAGAATAAACGGATGTCCCTTAAAAACTGAGATGATGAGAATATTTTTCAACCAGAGGGTGGTGAACCTGTAGTGAACTTGCCGCAGAAGGCAAAGATTAATAGGTTCTTGATTAGTAAGGGGATTATGGGGTGAAAGTGGGAGATTATGGTTTAAAATAAAACCAGCCATGATTAAATGGTGGACATAATTAATAGGCTGAATAGCCTAATTCTGCTCCAATATTTTGTGCTTTTATGATCTTTAAAGGCCACGCTCTCCTTGCTAGCTGACCATTTATGTCATATTTCATCATTACAGTGTCACAATTCCTGAGCAACAGCACTCACTGAAGCCGTTTGCATTGAGCAAATGGAATGAACTTTCCGTCAGCAATGGAAAGAATTATTTTTACATAGTGTTTACTCCGCACTTCTTTTTACGTTTAGAATTTTATCTCTCCTTTAACCACAGTGTAATGAGGAGCCTGATTTAGTTCACCCTTCTTTCCCTCCAATTCATATACATCTCAATTTTGCTCTCAGTCCAGCATACAGTTGAACTTCAAACTTCTTTTATATTTGAATCCACTATTTCATCTGGTAGAATATTTTAAAGATTCACTGCCATGTGATCTATTTTCACTTCAGTTTGCACTGAGTTAATTTAGTTTGTTTATGTAATTTCTTGTTTAATATTCTGAGGTTTAGGCTATCTATATTGGCATATTTATTCATGATTAGGTTCTTGTTTAGTAAGGGTGTCCAAGTTTACGAGAAGAAGGCAAGAGATTGGAGTTGAGAGGGAAAAGAAATAAGTTATGATCGAATGGCAGAGCAGCCTTAATGGGCTGAATAGCCTAATTCTGCTCTTATGTCTTATGGTCTTATTAACTAACTTCCTTCTCTCCAGATGATGAACATATTGTCATTTGATTATTGCATTTAGACTTGCTGTGTGACAGAAATACATGTGCTGGCATAATGATTCATTATAGCTTCTCTGGGCTTTTCTTGGCATTTTCTGTGATTACTTTCATACATTTTAATACTGTCTTTGACAACCTTGATATTTTGATAGCCCCGTGTCATTTTTATTCAGTTTTTTGGGATGTTTTCAGAAATGGCAAGTCTCATATTTATTGTCCATCCTCATATTGATCTTTGTCATGAGTATTGAAACAAAACTATAAAGAATTGTGCAGATTTCCAAAGTTCAAATTAAATTTATTATTAAATGTCATATGTCACCGTATACATCCCAGAGATTCATTTCTAGCAGGCATATTCAATAAATCATAATAGAATATTAACCATAATAGAATCAGTGAAAGATCGCACCAACAGGGTGTTCAACCAGTGGGCAAACGATGACGCTTTCTTCCAGTTTAAGATGGCGCTGGTGATTCTCAGTGACTTTTTGCTGGTGGCTAATGAAATGAGGAAAACAACTAAATATTTTGTTAATCACTCTTTTTCTGGTAAACGATAATCACAAGTAATACTCTCTTACTTCCATTTGGACTTGGAGGCAATTCGATGTGGCAGAACCTAGGCTAATTGTCGCTGAGAGTGAGGAAGACCCAAGGTTTGGCAATGGGCCAAATTGGACAGGTCGCTGTTGGTTCTATCTTGGTAATAGTGATCAGGGAGACACAAAATCTGTAATTACTGTTACATACCCTGTAATGCAGCGGTCCCCAACCACCAGGCCGTGGACCGGTACTGGACCGCAAAGCATGCGCTGCCGGGCCGCGAGGAAATGATATGATTTGGCAATAGGAGTCAGCTGCACCTTTCCTCATTCTCTGTCACGGCCACTGTTGAGCCATTATGCATGCGAAGTCATTACCCACACGTCATCCATGTCAGCGCGGGAAGAATATCAATTCCTCGAGCTTGCAAATGATGGCGGGCTGAAAGGTATGTTTGACGTAACATCTCTGCTGGCATTCAGGATCAAAGTCAAGGCTAAATATCCTGAGATAGCCACAAAAGCACTGAAAATGTTGCTTCCATTTCCAACATACCTCTGCAATGAATGCAACGAAAACTAAATTGTGGAATAGACTGGACATAAGGAACCCCCTTCGAGTATCGCTGTCTCCCATCACCTCTCGATGGGACCGTCTTGTTGCAGGGAAACAAGCCCGGGGCTCCCACTGATTCAGCGATATTGGTGTGTTGCAATGATTTTATATGTTCATACGGGGAAAATATGTGCTGTGTGTTTAATATCCAAATGTTACTTAAAATGTTATGATGCTATTGACTTATAAGTGACTTATATAACCATATAACAATTACAGCACAGAAACAGGCCATCTCTGCCCTTCTAGTCTGTGCCGAACGCTTACTCTCACCTAGTCCCACCGACCTGCACTTAGCCCATAACCCTCCATTCCTTTCCTGTCCATATACCTATCCAATTTTTCTTTAAATGATAATATCGAACCTGTTTCTGCCACTTCTACTGGAAGTTTGTTCGACACTTACTTCAAGCTCCCCTGTCCTCCCCGATAATTGACTTATCACTGTATTCATGCGAGGAAAATATGCGCTGTGTGTTTAATATTAAATTCGTTAGATAATCCCTTTCAGAAACGAAATTGAGTGTATTAGCCACTTATCACCTATATTCTGGTCGTGATTAACATCCCCCCACCCCCAAGACAGAATCGCCAAAAACGATTTGCAGAAGAAAAATCGGCAGGTACACGCTTGCGCAGGTCACGCATGCCCAAGGCTTCATGGTTATCGTAGTCTTTTCTGGGTAAACACAATGCATTTGACTGCTACTCTTGTCCGTTGGCAACCCTACCCCCCCCCCCCCCCGGGTCAGCCGGTCCACAAGAATATTGTCAACGTTAAACCGGTCCGCAGTGCAAAAAAGGTTGGGGACCCCTGCTGTAACGGGTTAAAAGAACCAGCAGAAATGGAACATACCTGGAGTCTGGTTTTGCTGTTAACTAACTCTATTTTATTAGTAACTACGTAATAAAGTAACATAAAACCAGATAAATCAAACCGGTTAGCAGAGTTTATGCATATATAGGTGTGTAAATACAAAACCCAAACTTCTTCAAACTTAGGTGGTAATTGATACAGTCTTACGATGGTAGGTAAGAAAAGTTCGGTTCAGATGCACAGGTTAATTAATGCAAGATGTTTGTAATCCAAAGACGAATGTTGTGAAAAGGCAATTACGTCGATATTCCACAGATTCCATGACAGCAATACAAAATAACAATAGTAGTAGGTTTTATCTCTGAAGTTGTTTCACTCCACACCTGAAATATCACCGACAGTGATCTTCAATGAATATCCTTTCAACACAAGTGGTACCACACCCGAATTCAGCTACGGGACATCTCGTAGTGGTGGCCACAAGATACTCCAACAGAATCCAAGTATGGATTATCACCAACAGTAGCTTATCACAAATGAGACCCTCTTCAAGGGAACCACCACCCACGCAAGGGTGGACACACCGGCAGATTCCACAAGGTTACCCCAAACACACAACGTGATAGCCACTTACCCATTTTCATGACATACGAAATAACCCCAACAGTGATTTGCCACAGGGCTGCCTTTTTTCAGTGAACTACCACACCCAGACAAAGAGTAAATACACATGTGGTATTCAGAGGTTTTTTCCTCACCAGAGAACCCACCGCTGTGGATTAACTAAGTGACAATCACACTTTCGTAGTGGAAACAAACTCACCCTCACGGGCTTCTTGGAGAGAGAGTCCAAACAGTGATCTCTTTGTCACTAGGTTTCTTCGGTTTCAAACCTATCTCTCCTCTCTTCTCTTCCTACAAACTTGTTCTAGTTGCAGAAAACTTGTGAGAGTCATTCATCAATACTCAGGATCGATCTCAACTCACCCCTTTTGGGCTACTGAATGTTTAAACCAGTGACCGACTCACTGCTGTCTTCCATTGACCGAATCCATCTTGACTGTAACTGTGTGTGTATGTGTGTCCTTGTATATTCAAAACAAGCTGCAGAGAAACCATAACATCGATTGTCCATCAAATAACCCCATATCTCTCACTCTCTTACGCTCTCGCTCTCAATCTCTCTCATGCTCTCGCTCTCAATCTCTCTCACTCTCTCACTCTCTCTGACTCCCTCCTCTCCTACCCCCCCCCCCACCCCACAAACAGTGTCCAAAAGTCAGTCTCATTCTCCCGGCGTTTTAAAGTGACGGTCCACAGAAAATATGAACCCTAGGGGTACATAACATTACCAACCAGTACCTTTATTGTCTCGACAGAAGAACACTTGAACTTACACAGCTGAATACCTGTGTGCACACCTACTAAGTTTTCCTGACCTTCCATGAACAGTCAGAGAATAGAAAAGGTAATACCAGTGTTACGTACCCCGTAACTGGGTTGCCAAACCAGCAGAAATGGACCACTCAGTTGGAGTCTGGATTACTGGATTTAATAAAAAAGTTTTATTAAAGAAATAAGCAACACAGTACTCTAATAGTAAGGATATAAATGCAACAGGTTAGCAATGAATAAACACACATGTACACGGAACTAGGATAATAGGGTCAATCAAGCTCTATCGCAGTCTAGGGGTAAGATGATCAATCACAAGTGACAGAGTTCAGTTTAGTTCAGTTCGCAGTAACCACCGTCGTGCCGCTGGAGAGAGAGAGAGAGAACGAATGAATATGCAAATCAGATTCCAAACAGACCTTCGATATTCCTTGCGGTTAGCTTTCGGGCGAGCCCTTTGTAATGTCTTCTGAGGTCACTGACTGTGACCCCCTCCATTCCAGACACGATCGCTCTTCAGCGGTGAACCCGGCACCCAGGCAAGGGCGGACACACACCAGGTTCCCGCCGACCGTATCTTTCCACCCTGTCCTCCAAAAACTCCCACCGACTTGTGGGGGCGCACCGCTTCCAGGGTCTTGTTACCTCGTGGTGTCATGTGTGTTGTCTTAGCGAACCTGCCCCTTTTTATCCCCCTGCTGGGGTATCGCCTGTCCATCACACTTCAAGCAGTTCAGGGTTCAAAAGGAGCCGGTCTTGACAATACCCAGACCGGTGTCTCCTTCCGTTAAACTCTCTCATCTCTTCATTAACATTTCCAAATGCTGCTCCATTGTCTTACCTATCTCTCTCTCCTGAAGACAGGTGGCAGATCAACTGTTGATCCCACTGGTGCTAGCACAGGACAGTTAACATCTTAGTCTATGTGTACTTTTGTAACCCTCTTTCGTCACACCAGTAAAATAGAGTCTCTGCTGGCCCTGTGTTCCTCATCGTCCTGTTTCGAATCTTTACATTCATGGGGCACTTCATATACATGTTGGTGGGTCTTTAGTGAGAGTCATCGTTGTCTTGTATCTGAAAACTTCTGCTATTACACTCATTCCTAACAAGTCAGGTTTCTGGGAATAGTTCACAACACGCGGAATAGATATGTCCTACAGAGGAAGAAGTTCTCAAACGGCAGGGGTAGGCAACCATGGCTGACAAAGGAAGTGAAGGAATGCATAAAAGCCGAGGAAAGGGCCTATAAGGTAGCAAAAGTGAGTGGAATATTGGATGATTGTGAAGTTTTTAATATCCAACAAAAGGCAACTAAAAAAGCTATAAGAAGGGAAAAGATGAAATATGAGGGCAGACTAACAATAATATAAAGCAGGATACCAACATTTTTTTCAGTTAGTTAAGAATAAAAGGGATGTTAGAGTTGATATTGGACCACTAGAAAATGATGTATGTGAGGTAGTAATGGGGATAAAGAAATGGCAGGTGAACTTAATGGGTACTTTGCATCTGTCTTCATTGTGGAAGACATCAGCAGTGTGTCAGCGGTCCATGAGGTTCAAAGAACAGGAGTGAGTGCCATTGCAATTACAAAGGAAAAAGTGCTAGGCAAACTGAAAGGTCTTAAGCTGGATAAGTCTCCTGGGCTAGATGGACTACATCCCATAATTCTAAGAGAGGTTGCTGAAGAAACAGCGGATGCATTGGTCATGATCTTTCAAGAATCACTTGATTCTGGCATGGTCCCAGAAGACTGGAAGATTGAAAATGTCACTCCACTCTTTAAGAAGGGAGGAAGGCAGAATAAAGAAAATTATAGGCCAGTTAGCAGTGGTTGGGAAAGAGTTGGAGTCTGTTATTAAGGATGAGGTTTCGAGATACTTGGAGATTAATGATAAAGTAAGTCAAAGTCAGCATGGTTTTTGTAAAGGAAAATCCTGCCTGGCAAATCCGTTAGAGTTCTTCAAGGAAGTAACAAGCAGGGTAGACAAAGGAGAGGCAGTGGATATCATTTACTTTAACTTTCAGATGGCATTTGATAAAACACCACACATGAGGCTGCTTAACAAGATAAAATCCTATGGCGTTACAGGAAAGAAATTGGCATGGATAGCAGAATGGCTGACAGCAGGAGGCAGTGAGTGGGAATAAAAAGGGCCTGTTCCGGTTGGCTGCCGGTGACTAATTTTCGTCAGGGGTCAGTATTGGGACTGCTGATTTTCACATTGTTTGTCAGTGATTTAGATAATGGAATTGATGGCTTTGTGGCAAGATTTGTGGATAATACAAAGATAAGTGGAGGGGTAGGTAATGCTGAGGAAGAAATGTGATTGCAGCAGGACTAAGACAAATTAGAAGGATGGGCAAAAAATGGCAGCTGGAATACAGTGTTGGGAAACATGATGATGCATTTTGGTAAAAGGAACAATAGTGTGAACTATTATCTAAATGGGGAGAAGGTTCAAATGTCAGAGGTGCAGAGAGACTGAGGAGCCCTCGTGCAAGTCTCCCAGAAGGTTAATTTATGGGTTGAGTCTGTGGTAAAGAAGGCAAATGCAATATTGGCATTTATTTCAAGGAGTATAGAATAAAAAAGCAAGGAGATGTGATGAGCCTTTAAAAGACACTAGTTCGGCCACAATTGGAGTATTGTCAACAGTTTTACGCGCCATACCTCAGAAAGGATGTGTTGTCATTAGGGAGAGTCCAGAGGAGGTTCACAAGGATGATTCTTGGAATGAACGGGTTAACATATGAGGAGCATTTGACAGCTTTGGGCCTGTACTCACTGGAATTTTAGAATGCGGGGTGATCTCATTGAAACCTACTGAATGTTGAAAGAACCATATAAGGTGGATGTGGAGAGGATGTTTCCCCGATAGGGTATCCAGAACTAGAGGGTACAGTCTCAAAATTGGGGGGCAACCTTTTAGAACAGAGGTAAGGAGGAATTTTTTTTAGCCAGAGAGTAGCAAATCTGAGGTCAAGAACGTGTGTATATTTAAGGTAGAAGTTGATTGTTTTCTGATTGGTAAGAGCATGAAAGGATATGGCAAGAAGGCAGGTGTATGGGGTTGAATGGGATCTGTGATCAGCCATGATGGAATGGTGGAACAGACTCGATGGGCTGAATGGCCTAATTCTGCTCCTGTGTTTTATGGTGTTATGGTCTAAATTCAAATGTTACCTTTCAGTGTTATTGACTGGAGTCATGTGACTGACCTTTAATACCTTAATGGCTCTGATCAGAAATGACAATTGTTAATTTATGGCTCTTTGTTCACTTCGACTTGACTAGTTTTAAACAGTCAATCCAGGAGACCCAGATCCTGAGCTAACGAGAATACTTACATAAACTTGCTATTGTACACAAAACACAACTTATATGAGAATGCTCTCAGGTTTAGCAGGTCAATAGCAGAAACTTCTTGTGTCCACATTCAACTGCTTTGATTAGAGTATCCCAGAGCAAGAATCAGTTCAAAGTTCACAAAATGGGAGACTGCAAGGACTGTCTGACTGTCTCAGAAAATGGCTGCCTCCACCTCCTTCAAACACATGACAAGAACAATGACAATTAGTTTCCCTGCTTCAACAGTTCTTGATTCATTTGAATTCACTGATTTCTAGACTGTAGTTCCTTCTGGCCAACATCAGGTACAGGCCGAATCATGGTTGCGGTATCCAGGCCCTAGCGTGTACCGAAGCTACCATATGTTTAGATGAAGATGTAAGTGCCAGGCCAAATCGGAAAATTCAGTTACAGGCTCAATTGAGACGAAGGGTTCCAGGCCCCGGAGTGTACTGAAGCTACAGAACCCTATGTTTGAATGACAATTTAGCTGCCAGGCCAGATTGAAAAAGTCAAGGTGATGGGACCTGAGGTTGAGGGATGGGCTCATTCAGCTCACTGCTCTGCGATGTTTACTCCACTCTGTGCTGAATTCTGGGTTTGGGGATGGACTCTCTGTGGTCTTCAGTTCAGAAGCTATTTGCTTACATGCATCATTTGCATGACTTGTTTTTTTGTCTCAGCACATTGGGTGTTTTTTTTTGGGTTCTTTTGGATTTGTTTGCTATGTGGCTGCTTGTTAGGAGATGAAGCTCAAGGTTGTATAATTATACATACTTTGATAAATGACTATAGACCATAAGACAATAAGATATAGGAGCAGAAATAGGCCATTCGGCCCATCGGGTCTGCTCCGTCATTCAATCATAGGCTGATCCAATTCTTCCAGTCATCCCCACTCCCCTGCCTTCTCCCCATACCCTTTGATGCCTTGCCTAATCAAGAACCTATCTATCTCTGCCTTAAATGCATCCAGCGACTTGGCCTCCACAGTCGCTCGTGGCAACAAATTCCACAGATTTACCACCCTCTGACTAAGGTAATTTCTCCGCAGCTCTTCTAAATGGATGTCCTTCAATCCTGAAGTCGTGTTCTCTTGTCTTGGACTCTTAACATGGGAAATAACTACTAGACAGGTATATGGAGGAATTTAAGGTGGGGAGTTATATCGATAGATAGATATACTTTATTAATGCCGAGGGAAATTTGGTTTCATTACAGCCGCACCAACCAAGAATAGAGCGTAAATATAGCAATACAAAACCCCCCAACAATCAAACAACAAAATGCAAACTATGCCAGGTGGAAAATAAGTCCAGGACCAGTCTATTGGCTCAGGGTGTCTGACCCTCCACGGGAGGAGCTGCACATTCGATGGCCACAGGCAGGAACGACCTCCTGTGCCGCCAAGTGTTGTATCACGGTGGAATGTGGCCGAAATCCAACAGTAAAAAGTTCAATATCAAGTCTGTAAACACGTTCCTCAATCGTAATATGCCCCGGATTGCACCATCCGTTGTTAACCAGATCAGTAAGCACCCAACTCCTTTACGCTTACTGCACTCAGTGCACCTCCGGTCAGCCGGAATGGTATTACCCACCGAGCTCCTCTTCTCCAGAAGTCTCTGTTGTCTCGACCCGGTCCTCTTTCCTCGGCTTTGTGATCCCCCTCTGCATCCTCTGTGTGTTTTCCTCCGGATTTCAGCAGGGGTGTCCGCCACTCTGTTCGCTAAACTGGCCGGTATTTGCTGTTCCATGGAATACACAATGCGCCCTTGCTTCTATCCCGCGTGTCGGGATGTAACTATTTCCAGGGCTAAAGAAAACCTAAATAAAACTCTCTCTACCAGCATGTTAGAGAGGGTGCAGCTTCGACGCGTTACCGTGAGAAAAAAAATACAAAAAATAAGGTAAATTAAAAAGTAAGAATAGATCGGAACGGCCGTACCAGGCTGCATACACGACCGGCGCATACGCACTAACTATAGGAGGCAGGGTTTGAGGGTCGGCACAACAATGTGGGCCAAAGGGCCTGTACTGTGCTGTACTATTCTATGTTCTATATCTAATCTGTGAACAAACTGTGCAAATACTAAAATAATTCATTATAATAAATAAGTAATAAATCTCAAGAATAGGAGATGAAGAGTCCTTGAAAGTGAGTCCATTGGTTGTGGGAACATTTCAATGATGGGACAAATGAAATTGAAGTTATTCTCTCTCATTCAAGAGCCTGATGGTTGAGGGATTATAACTTTTCCTGAACCTGATGGTGTGAACTCCTGAAGCTCCTGTACCATCTTCCTGATGACAGTGCTACCTAGGTGGCGGGAGTCCCTGATGAAGGATGCTGCTTTCCTGTGACAACACTCTGTGTAAATGTGCTAAATGGTGTGGAGGGCTTTACCCATGATGGACTAATCCAATCCACTGCTTGTTGTAGGATTTTTCCATTCAATGGCATTGGTGTTTCCATATCAGGAAATGTGATGCAGGCAGTCAATATACTCTCCACCACACATCTATAGAAGTTTGTCAAAGTTTTGGATGTCATGCCAAGTCTTTGGAAACTCCTAAGGAATTAGAGGTGCTGTTATACTTTCTTCGTAATTGCACGTGAGTGCTGGTCCCAGGACAGGTCCCCCAAAATGATAACACTGAGGAATTTAAAGTTGCTGACCCTCTCCACCTCTGATCTTCTGATGAGACAGTTTACCATGTGTTTTTTCTTGCCACTCAAAACCTCCTAAGTGAATTATACTGTGCTTTTCATGAGTAATTTTAGATTTTTTAAAAATGGATTCTGTTAGAATCCTTGTCGCTTTCTTAATGGATTATTTGGGATGAAGAAATAATGATGGTAGATTTTCAGAATCATCTTCTGTGAATGGAGGCAGATTCCATTTGGAATTTGAGATGGATAGAGTTTTGGTATAAAATTACGAAGGCATAAGGGGCGTCATGGTAGAGTAGCAATTGGTACAACACTATTACAGCTTGTGGCATCAGAGTTCGGAGTTAAATTCCAGTTCTGTTTGTTTGAATTTTGTATGATCTTCCCGTGAGTAAGTGAGTGAGTGACTGTCTTCCAGGTGTTCTGTTTTCCTTTCAAAGTCCAAAGGTTGACCAGTTAGAAGGTTAATTGGTCAATGTAAATAATCATAGTCATACTTTATTGATCCTGGGGGGGGGAATTGGTTTTCGTTACAGTTGCACCATAAATAATAAATAGTAATAGAACTGTAAATAGTTAAATAGTAATATGTAAGTTATGCCTTTAAATTATGAAATAAGTCCAGGACCAGCCTATTGTCTCAGGGTGTCTGACCCTCCAAGGGAGGAGTTGTAAAGTTTGATGGCCACAGGCAAGAATGACTTCCTATGACGCTCTATGCTGCATCTCAGTGGAATGAGTCTCTGGCTGAATGTACTCCTGTGTCCACCTAGTACATTATGTAGTGGATGGGAGACATTGTCCCAGATGGCATGCAACTTAGACAGCATCCTCTTTTCAGACACCACTGTGAGAGAGTCCAGTTCCATCCCCACAACATCACTGGCCTTAGGAATGAGTTTGTTGATTCTGTTGGTGTCTGCTACCCTCAGCCTGCTGCCTCAGCACACAACAGCAAACATGATAGCACTGGCCACCACAGACTCGTAGAACATCCTCAGCATCGTCTAGCAGATGTTAAAAATTGTCCTGTGATTAGGTTAAGGTTAAATAAGTGTGTTGTTGGGTGATGTATCTCGTTGGGTTGAAAGGGCCTGTTCATGCTGTATCTCGAAATAGAATTATGTGGAAATAAATGAATTAAAATGGATTTTTGTTACATATTGGCTATGTTCTCATTAAATGGCTTATCAGAGTTGTGGAGCTAAAATAGCCCACTCCTCTCCCCATTTCCTTGTGACCTGTTGTTTAGCAAAATAATTTGCAAGAGAATTTTGTTTGACATGGTATGCTCATGGGATAGTGTGTAGTGTATAAAACTACACTAGGTCAGTTAGTCTTGTAAGAGATGAAGGGGACAAATTAAACAAATCCAACAATTTGAAAACATTACCATTTTTTCAACCAGGTATTTAATTAAGTTGAGTTTTGTTTTACGCCTTATCCGAAATTTGTGACCTGCTTATTCAAAACTTACTTTTGACACAGCCATGTTTCCTAACCAGCTAGTTGTCCACATCACTACTCTTCCAAAAAAAAACTCCCCCTTTCACTCAGTTGGCTCAAACAGCAGTTGTTTGGTTCTATTCTTGTATTTTATTTCAGTCAGAAATTCACCAGAATTGCATTAACTTAGCGTTATTCAAAAATACAAGATTTGTATATTTATGTTGAAGTCATATTTATGTTGCGAGAGAGAGAGAGCGAGAGGGATTATATACAACTCTGAGATTTGTCGTCTCCAGGTAGCCCTGAAACCAAGAAAAAAAGAACAGCAACATGATCAACAATCCCAAAACTGCCTCCCTTGCTCAAAATGTAACAAGAACTTTGACCCCCAAACCTCTTCCCCAGCTCAAAATGTAACAAAAACAGTGACTCCCAAACCTCCTCCCCTGCATGAAACACAAAAAGAATATTGACCCCAGACCCCCCTCCCCTGCACAAAACGCCACAAGAACATCGACCCCCAAATCCCCCCGTACAAAAAAAATGAGAAAGAACAGGCAAAAACACAGAATATGAAAAAATTGAGGCTGAAAAAAAGTCCATAGTCCAAATCTATATCCAAAATGCAGAAAAAATTGGTAATATCCTCTGGGCACAGCAGCAGGCCACACAGGCTCCCCTCTTCAGCAGCAGAGTGATCCCACCAGCAATCAGAAGGCAGACAGCCGGTGCTCACCTTCTGCATTTGCCTTTATGTTTCACTTTCCTCCTCGTTTTAATCGGCAAACAATGAAAGCTTTAAGTAATGATCTTTAAAGAATTATTAGATCCAAAATGATTCTGGAGGACTGGAAAATTGTAACTGTCACTCCACTCTTCAAGAAGGGAGGGAGGCAGAAGAATGGAAATTATAGGCCAGTTAGTTTGACTTCAGTGGTTGGGAAAATGTTGGAGTCCATTATTAAGGATGTACTGTAGTTTCAGGGTACTTGGAGGCATATGATAAAATAGGGCAAAGTCAGTATGGTTTTCTTAAGGGGAAATCTTGCCTGACAAGTCTGTTGAATTCTTTGAGAAAATAACAGGCAGGATATTTTGTATTGGGATTTTCAGAAGGCCTTTGACAAGGTGCCACACAGAAGGCTGCTTAAGTGGAGCCCATGGTATTACTTGAAAGATAACTAGCATGGATAGAAGATTGGCTGACTTTCATGAGGCAAGGAGTGGAATAATGGGGCCTTTTCTGGTTGACTTATTGCTGTTCCACACGGGTTTATATTAGGACTGCTTCTTTTTACATTACATGTCAAAAATTTGGATGACTGAATTGATGGCTTTGCAGCCAAGTTTACAGATGATATAAATATAGAGGAACAGGTAGTGTTGAGGAAGCAGAGTCTGCTGAAGGAGTAAGACAGATTGGGAAAATGGGTAAAGAGGTCCAGAGAGACTTGGGAGTCCTCGTGCAGGCTTTCCTAAAGGTTAATTTGCACGTTGAGTTGGTGGTAAGGAAAGCAAATGCAACGTTAACATTAATTTTAAGAGGACTGGATAAGAGCAAGGATGTAATGCTGTGCCTTTATAAGACAATGTTCAGCCTACACTTGGAGTATTGTGAGCAGTTTTGGACTCCTTATTTTAAGGATGTCCAGAAGGGGGTTCTCAAGGATGAATCCAGGAATGACATGTTTAACATACGAGGAGTACTTGGTGGCTGTGGGACTGTACTTGTGCTTAGAAGGATGAGGAGGAATCTCATTGAAGACTATCTAGTATTGGCCTAGATAGAATAGATGTAGGGAGGATGTTTTCTATATTGGGTGAGTCTGGGACCAGAGGGCACAGCCTCAGATTAGAGGGACATCTATTTAGAACAGGAATTTCTTTTGCCAGAGGATAATGAATCTGTGGAATTTATTGCAGCAATTTATCTGTGGAGTCAGAATCATTGAGTGTATTTAAAATGGAGGTTGATGCTTTCTTGATTAGTCAGGGGATCAAAGATTATGGGAAAAGGCAGAAAAATGGGATTGAGAGGAATAATAATTCAGCCAGGATTGAATGGCCGACTCAATGGCTGAATGCCCTAATTCTGCTCCTGTGCTTTATGGTCTGATAACTGCTGAATGAGACTTGTTCTCCATCATTTCATTTAATCCGAAGCTCTCTTCTTACTGACATATTAGCTTGGTGTTAATCGTGTTTTTAACATTTGCATCATTGCTACAAATTTGTTAATGGTTTTGCCCCTCCCTCATTTTGTAAAATGTTCATCCTATATTGTTCAGAGGTATCTGTGCTCTCCCACTTTAGGCCACCATTCATCCCTGAATTAATTTACGTAAATTTCTTGCTCTCTTTTGACAATTGTATATCGTTATATGTTATGTTATTGAACAGTAGATTTGCCAATTTTTAGTTCTTACTGATCATTGTCATTCTTCTACTGAATTTTATGATATTATGGCATTTAAATAGCCAATTACAAGATCAGGATGTTCCTCAGAATCAAACAGAATATTAAGGAAATCAACTAATCACTAGAAAAATGAAATTTTCAGTAATAACACGTGTTCAAAAAGTAGTCAAATTTTAAAGTAATGGACAGTGGACTAACGTAGAACATAGAACAGTACAGCATAGGAACAGACAACTCCATCCACAATGCTGTCCCGAATGAGATAAAAAGCAAATCGAATATACCCAAACACCAATGCCTCTTATCTGCACCATGTCCATATCCATCCATCTTCCTTGCATCTGTGTGCCTATCCAAATGTCTCTTAAAAGCCTCCAATGTACTTCTATCACCATACCAGGCAGTGCAATCCAGGCATCCATGACAAAGTTTAAAAAAAACTTACTCTTCATATTCCCCCTTGAACCTACCCCCACTCACCTTCAATGCATGCCCTCTTGTATTGAACATTTCAGCCCTGGGAAACAGATACTCTCTGTTCACCCTATCTATGCCTCTCATAATCTAGTAAACCTCTATCAGATTTCCCCCTTAGCCTTCGGCACTCTAGTGGCAAAGAATATAACCTCCGTGTTAACTATTCTTTTGCTTTGCTGTGATGACTAAAGAAAAAAAGTATTTATTATGATGAGTGACAAATGTGTTGATCAAGGAAATGAGTATTTCTGAAAGGTGGAAAAGAAGCAGAGAACATATTAATAATATCCCAAGTATATTAATATTTTTTGTATTATTCACTCACAAAAGCATACAAGAGAATAGGAACAGAAGAAGGTGACTTGGTTCCTCAAGCCTGCCTTACTATTCAACAAGACCATGACTGATCCGCCCCAGGTCTCAGCTTTCCTGGTCTCAAGATGGCAATGAGCTGTGTCCTCCGTTGAGGCCACAGCTCAGTTTTAGTTGTATTTATTGGGTCTTTGGGGATGGTTTATGAACAGAGAGGGGAATTGGTTATCAAATTGGGGTTTTAGGGATATGAGGAACTTGGAGTACAAGCTTAGAGTCTTAAGTCTCTGCTCCACGTTAGAAAAATCGTGACACGGACATGGGACACCTACAGACTAAGTCAGGATGTTTGGCCAAACCAAATGTCGGACTGGTAGACCAGCATAGATGGAGGCTAATGGCTCCCCAGGGTCAGCGAGTTGTCAACGGGTTCCTCAGTTGTAGTTCTGTGCAGGCAAGGGGAATGAGATCCAATGGTACCCTGGGTTCAAGAATTGAAGTTTGACGCCTGGTGTTCGATGTTCAGTTGGTCTTGTGGTCAGTGCTGAGAATTAAGGCCTGAGGGTTGAATTGAAAGTCAGGAGGTTGTGGCCTGTTGGCCAAAACCCAAAGTCTGCAGATCTCTGGGACTTTGACCACTCCAATGGACTTTCAGTGTCTTAGAGTCCATATCTAAGTTCAAGTTTTTGGTGTGAATAGATGATGTTCTGTCTGAGGGGTTAGAGGATTGAGTATGTGCGTGGTGGGTGGGAGGAACAAACAGAATTGCTCTTGCTGTTGTTGTTTTGTTGCTTGTGTTCTATGTTATTCATTCCAAGAATTGTGGTTATGCCATGTTGATGCTAGAATGTGTGTCGTTGCTTGCAGGCTGCCCTTAGCACACACTCTGGGTTGGTTGTTAACATAAATGATGCACAATAAATAAACTTGAATCTTAAATCTTGAACAAGATGTATAATAGAGGAGAAAAAATGGTGTGAGTGCATTGGAAGAAGAAAATGTTCTGTAACTGCAGTTGAAAATCAGAGGTACAAAATTAAAGGAATAAAGGAAATACAAGCCTTAGGCAGTGTATGAATATTGAAAAGGAGATTCATAGAAAAGGCATGCGAGTTGAACAGTTCTACAGCAAATCAGACTGTTAGTGCTGTAAACTGGATGGCAAAATATTTGTTGATGGATTCTTCGCTATATTTTCAGTGAGTGACCTCAAAATTACATATAATTTAGCTCTATTTACTTAAATCACTTTTTATTGTTAACTTTACTTTGTTTGTCTTTTCAGGATGGTTCAGAGGATTTGCAACCAAGAAGCCTTCAGTTAAGGTAAGCACTAAGAACAACGAGCTGGAAGCACTCAATGATCAGGCAGCATCTGTAGGCAGATAAACTGTTATGGGTTGATGACTTGTTAGTGAGTGATTTAGATAAGCTGTTAACAATATCATGTTTTTACTTAAAACCAGGTTATCAACTGGGAAATGTTAGAAAAGAAACTTTAAGTTCCTGTCAATGGAAATGAGAACAAAAATGAAGATCCTGTGTATGGTGGAGACCAAGAGAGGTTAAATTACCCAACTGGTGGTAGTGCTAGCTTTCCATTTCCAGAAATATGTTGTCTTGCAATCAATCAATAAGAATTGTTAATAAGAATCACATTGAAAACTGACAGTTCCTGTAGAATTAATTATAAATATATAAATGGACAGCCAATGGTTGGTGGGCTGAAGGGCCCTTTTCAGTTCTGTATCTATTACTGCAATTGCATTGACTTTTTAATCAGTTAAGTTTTTTTTCCCCAAGAAATTTGGTGATGTCCATCTAAAGAATATCTTTATTTCAATCCATTCAGTTAAATAAGGTTTATTTTGTTATCCACTCCCACCCCCTATAACACTACGAGCTGCCAATGAAATTAATTTTAAGCTTTGCCTATAGTCATCACTCATTTATGTTAATTGCTAAATAGTTACACTGGTGATGCATCAGGTAAGGTAGTCATAGCCATACTTTATTGATCCCGGGGGATATTGGTTTTCATTACAGTTGCACCAGAAATAATTATATATTAGTAAAACCATAAATAGTTAAATAGTAGTATGTAATTTATGCCAGGAAATAAGTCCAGGACCAGCCTATTGGCTCAGGGTGTCTGACCCTCCAAGGGAGGAGTTGTAAAGTTTGATGGCCACAGGCAGGAATGACCTCCTATGACGCTCTGTGTTGCATCTTGGTGGAATGAGTCTCTGGCTGAATGTACTCCTGTGCCCAACCAGTACATTATGTAGTGGATGGGAGACATTGTCCAAGATGGCATGCAACTTGGACAGCATCCTCTTTTCAGACACCACCGTCAGAGAGTCCAGTTCCATCCCCACAACATCACTGGCCTTACGAATGAGTTTGTTGATTCTGTTGGTGTCTGCTACCCTCAGCCTGCTGCCCCAGCACACAACAGCAAACATGATCGCACTGGCCACCACAGACTCATAGAACATCCTCAGCATCGTCCGGCAGATGTTAAAGGACCTCAGGAAATAGAGACGGCTCTGACCCTTCTTGTAGACAGCCTCAGTGTTCTTTACCAGTCCAGTTTATTGTCAATTCGTATCCCCAGGTATTTGTAATCCTCCACCATGTCCAAACTGACCCCCTGGATGGAAACAAGGGTCACCGGTACCTTAGCTCTCCTCAGGTCTACCACCCGTTCCTTAGTCTTTTTCATATTAAGCTGCAGATAATTCTGCTCACACCATGTGACAAAGTTTCCTACCGTAACTCTGTACTCAGCCTCATCTCGCTTGCTGATGCATCCAACTATGGCAGAGTCATCCGAAAACTTCTGAAGATGACAAGATTCTGTGCAGTAGTTGAAGTCCGAGGTGTAAATGGTGAAGAGAAGGGGAGACAAGACAGTCCCCTGTGGAGCCCCAGTGCAGCTGATCACTCTGTCGGACACACAGTGTTGCAAGCACACGTACTGTAGTCTGCCAGTCAGGTAATCAAGAATCCATGACACCAGGGAAGCATCCACCTGCATCGCTGTCAGCTTCTCCCCCAGCAGAGCAGGGCGGATGGTGTTGAACGCACTGGAGAAGTCAAAAAACATGACCCTCACAGTGCTCGCTGGCTTGTCCAGGTGGGCGTAGACACGGTTCAGCAGGTAGACGATGTCATCCTCAACTTCTAGTCGGGGCTGGTAGGTGAACTGGAGGGGATCTAAGTGTGGCCTGACCATAGGCCGGAGCAGCTCCAGAACAGGTCTCTGCAGGGTCTTCATGATGTGGGAGGTCAATGCCACCGGTCTGTAGTCATTGAGGCTGCTGGGGCGCGGTGTCTTCAGCACAGGGACGAGGCAGGACGTCTTCCATAGCACAGGAGCCCTCCGGAGCCTCAGGCTCAGGTTGAAGACATGGCGAAGTACTCCATATAGCTGAGGGGCACAGGCTTTAAGCACCCTGGTACTGACACCATCCGTTCCTGCAGCCTTGCTGGGGTTGAGACGTTTCAGCTGTCTTCTCACCTGTTCAGCTGTGAAGCCCACTGTGGTGGTTTTGTGTGGGGAAGGGGTATAGTCATGAGAGCAGGGTGGGGGACTGTGAGGAGGGGTAGTAGGGGAGAGTGGAATATGTGTTGGTTGGAAGCCAACAACAGATGACTCATGTGGGGGATGGGCAGGGGCCACAATGTCAAATTTGTTAAAGAACAGGTTAAGTTCATTGGCCCTGTCCACACTGCCTTCAGCTCCTCTGTTGCTAGTTTGCCGGAACCCTGTGATGGTCCTCATCCCACTCCAGGCCTCTCTCATGTTGTTCTGCTGGAGTTTCCACTCAAGCTTTCTGCTTTACCTGTCTTTAGCCTCCCTGATCCTGGCTTTCAGGTCCCTCTCTATTGCCCTCAGCTCCTCCCTATTTCCATCTCTAAACGCCCGCTTTTTAGCGTTCAGGATGTCCTTAATGTCCTTTGTTTCCCATGGCTTGTTATTTGAATAACAAAGGACAGTTCTTGTCGGAACATTACAGTCCACACAGAAGTTGATGTAATCAGTGATGCACTCTGTGAGCCCATCAATATCCTCTCCATGTGGCTCACAGAGTGCCTGCCAGTCTGTCACCTCAAAACATACTGATACTGAACATATAAAAGATACTGCATTAGTAATCTGGAGACTTGATTTAAAATCTTATCATATGGTTGCGAATCTTGAATTAATAATTTGGAATATGTTAATATCATATTCTGAGTAATTATGACTGTAAAAACAAGATTGTTGATTTACCTGGGCCTTTAGTGAGGGAAAGGTGCCATGTGGTCTGAATGCAGTTGGTTATTAAATAATCCAGTAAACCACTCAGTTGCACCAATGCTACTTTTGAAACAAAATAAAACTGGATGGACCACCTGACATCAACCTAGACTTTGGGTTTAGTCATGGCAAATTTGCTTCCAGCCCTTTTGACCTTGCAAAATCCTCCCTCTGAATCATTGAATTTTTGAAGGAACACACACAAAATGCTGGAGGAATTCAGCAGGCCAAGCAGCATCTATGGAAAAGAGTACAGTCGATGTTTTGGGCTGAGAACCTTCAGCAGAGCCTGCTGAAATGTCGACTGCACTTTTTTTTACCACAATAGATGCTACCTAGCCTGCTAAGATGCTCCAGCATTTTGTGTGTGTTGCTTGGATTTTCAGCATCTGCAGATTTTCTTTGTGATTGAATTACTTCTTGAAGGAAACAGCTGCCAGACTGACTTTTCAGCAACTCATGACTGAACCACCATAAGGGATAAATCTTTCAGAAAAGTATGAGGCAGGACAAATTATGAGAGTATTAGGCAGGACCTAGGGAGAACTTTATTGAGATCAGCTGCTTTTGAGCAAGTCTGTATCTGACATGTGGAAGCTGTTTAAGGAGCAACTGTGTAAAGTACAGTATCAGGATGTTCTAATAAGAAAGAAGGACAACGATGGCATGGGAAGGACCCCTTGAATGATGAGAGAATTTGTGTGAAATTGGTCAAGAAGGAAAAGATAATGTACATATAAGAGATTCTGCAGATGCGGGAAATTTAATTGAAAGGGTAGCTACTGGATAATCCCACCTTTTGCGGCAGACTGAGAGAAGTCACTCAACGACGTGGTCCCCCCAAATGTGTGTCATATATTGCTGATGTAGAGGAGGCCATATGGGATACAGTTGGTGACCTCAACTGGAAGCTGAAGTATCACCTCACCTGGAAGGACTGTTTGGGGCCCTGAGTGGTGGTAAAGGAAGAGGTGAAGGCACAGGTGCAGTACTTGGCCTGATTACAGGGATAAATGCCAGATAGGAGATTAGTGAAGAGGGATGAGTGGACAAGAGAGTCATAATGAGAGTGGTTTCTACAGAAAGCAGAGAGTATAGGATAATAGAACGGTGTGCATAATGGTAAGACCCATATAGATGGTGGAAGTTATGGAGAATGATGTACTGAATAGGGAGGCTCAAGAGGTGGTAGGTAAGGAACTCATTTCCTGTTGTGTCTGGGGTGAGGGAAATGGAGGAGATGCAGGTAACGGCACATCAATGATAATGGAAGAGGAGCCCTGCTCTTTGGTAAAGGAGGACACCTCAGATGTTCTGGAATGGAATATTTGTTCTAAGAACAGCATTCTGATGAAGATAGAGCAACTGAGAAATGGAGTAGCATTTTTATAAGTGACGAGTATAGCAAGGTAAGTGTGAGAGTCAGTAGGTTTGTGAAACATATCAGTAGATGATTTGTCTCCAGAGATGGAGGCAGAGAAGTCAAGAAACAGAAAAGAGATATCAGAGATGGACCAAGTAAATTTGAGGGCAGGGTGGAAGTTGGAGTCAATAGTTGATGAAATTGATGAGCTCAGCATGGGTGCAGGAAGCAGCATTAATGCAGTCGTCAATGAAGCATAGAAAGAGTTGGGTAACATTGCCTCTGTAGGCTTGGAACATGGACTCTTCTTTGTAGTCAACGAAAAGGCAGGCATAATTGGGACCCATGCAGATGCCCATGGCTACACCTTTGGCATGGAGAAAGTCAGAGGAGTTGAAAGAGAAATTGCTGAGGATGAGAACCAGGAAACTGGCTAGGGCTGTTGTCCAGAGAGAAGTGGATAACTTTAAAGCCTTCCATATGGGGGATAGAAGTGTATAGGGACTGGACATCCCTAGCAGTAATGAGTTGATCAGGACCAAGGTACTTGGTGATTGGAATGTCACAGATTTAGGTAGGAAGGGACTGAACCAAAGGGGACAAAATGAAGTTAAGTTATGTGGACATGTGTTCAATGGAGTAGGAGCAGACAGAAACAACAGGCCTAGTGTGACAGTCAAATTTGTGGATTTTAAGTAGGAGGCAGAAATGAACAGTAGGGGAGCTATGATGTTAGTGGCAATGGGAGCTCTCCAGACATGATGAGGTTGGTGAAGTACAGGAGATAATGGCCTGATATTCATTGGTGAGATCATATTCCAGGGGTAATTAAGAGAAAGTGTCTGAGATTTGCTGCCTGCACTTAGCAAGACAGAGGTCATTTTGCCAGACTACCACTGCAACCCCCTTGTCTGCAGGTTTGATGGTGTTGTCATTGGTGCAGAGAGAGTGAAGGGCTGTGTATTCAGAGGGGGTGAGTTTCAAGTAGGAGAGAGGAGTGCTGAAGTTGCGACAATTGATGTCTCGTTGGCAGTTAGAGATAAAAAGATCCAAAGCAAGCAGAAGACAAGAGCGGGGTGTTCAAGAAGAGGAGGTGGTTTGGAGATGGGAGAAGGGATTATCAGTGGGGTGTGGGGAATTGTTGCTAAAGTTGAAGGCTTGGAGACAGAGGACAGAAGAAGATCTGTGTGTTGGCGGGCACAGAACTCACTGAGGTGTGAGTGCATGGGGACAAATCTAAAGCCCTTGTTGATAACTGAATGCTCCATTTCAGAGAGGAGAAATTCAGAGGAGATGGTGAAAACATGGCAGGGATGAGAGCTGGGATCAGATGATAGTAGAGAAGGGTCAGAGGAAGGTTATCATGTTCAGAGAAAG
This sequence comes from Mobula hypostoma, assembly GCF_963921235.1. Lineage (NCBI taxonomy): Eukaryota > Metazoa > Chordata > Chondrichthyes > Myliobatiformes > Myliobatidae > Mobula > Mobula hypostoma. The sequence goes on from NC_086111.1 coordinate 16,614,212, forward strand.
TGGGTGGGAGGAAAAAGGGGCTCAGAGGAATGAAGAGATGACAGGGGAAGAAGGGAGCTTGAGAAACCAAGGGTTGGTGTGAGTAGTGGTGGAAGACGTGGAGTCGCAGGACCCAGTGGCAATGAGAAAAGTCTTTGCCTGGAGTTGGAGGCAGCCAAGTTCAGAGCCGAAGTTGGAGACAGCCAGGGCCATGGTCCAGAGGTTGCCAGGACTAAGGTCGTAGTAAAAGCTGGAGACAGTCGGATCTGCGATCTGGAGGCAGCCAGAGCTGAGGTCAGAACCGAAGCTGAAGGTGACAGGATCACTGTCTGGAGATGGCTGGGGTTGAATTGAATTGACTTCATTTCTTACATCCTTCACATACATGAGGAGTAAAAATTTTTACGTTACGTCTCTGTCTAAATGTGCAATGTGCAGTCATAGTAATTTATAATAAATAGGATAATGAATGTAACATAGAAATACACTCAAATCAGCGTGGGTTAATCAGTCTGATGGCCTGATAGAAGAAGCTTGTTGGTCCTGGCTTTTATGCTGCGGTACCGTTTCCCGGATGGTAGCAGCTGGAATAGATTGTGGTTGGGGTGACTCAGGTCCCCAATAATCCTCCGGGCCCTCTTCTCACACCTGTCTTTGTAAATGTCCTGATTCATGGGAAGTTTACAACTACAGATGTGCTGGGCTGTCCGTACCACTCTCTGCAGACTCCTGTGATTAAGGGAGGTACAGTTCCCATACCAGGCAGTGATGTGGCCAGTCAGGTTGCTCTCAATTGTGCCCCTGTAGAAAGTTCTTAGGATTTGGGGGCCCATACCAAATTTCCTCAACCATCTGAGGTGAAAGAGGTGCTGTTGTGCCTTTTTCACCACACAGCTGATGTGTACAGACCACGTGAGGTCTTCAGTGATGTGAATGCTGAGGAACTTAAAGCTGTTTACCCTGTCAACCCCAGATCCATTGATGGCAATAAGGGTTAGCCTGTCTCCATTTCTCCTGCAATCCACAGCCAGCTCCTTTGTTTTTGCAACATTGAGGGAGAGGTTGTTTTCTTGACACTACTGTGTCAGAGAGATGACCTCCTCCCTGTAGGCTACCTCATTATTGTTTGAGAAAAGGCCAATCATTGTAGTGTCATCGGCAAATTTAATTAGCAGATTAGAGCTGTGGGTGGCAACATAGTTATGGGTCAAGCCCGAGCTAGAGGTGGCCGGGTTAGAGGTCTGCATGAGGCCAAGGTCTCATCTGAATGCGGCAGGGGCCACAGCTTGCAATAGGCTGAAGCTGAGGACCGAGTCAGGGGCAGAAGATGCTGTGGTCTGGAGGCAGATGACCTTCTGTCCTTCCTGGGAGTGAGGAAGAAGAACAACTCGTGGGTGAAAGTGTGAATCTGGCAGAGAGTGAGGCCCAGAGCTGAGGCAGCGAAAGTGACAAGGCTCACAAGTATCTCTGTATTGTAGAGAGGGCGTTGCATAGAATCAGGAGGGAGAAGCAGTCAATCAAATGCAGGTTTCTGGGATCATCACTAGGGCCAGACTGGTTGGCCTGAAAATGGAGCTGGAAGCATCTTCATTCTGATGTTTGGACTGAACAACAACTGAACCTCTTGACGACGTTTGTGTGCTTTTGTGCATTAAATTACTACCATCTGATTGGCTAACTAGATATTTGTATTAACATGCAGGTGTACTAATAATGTGGCCACTGAGTATAGATCAGTTGCAGATATGTATGGGGGTATGGTAGATGGTATTTAAACTGGACATTTTGATTTCCCAAAGCTGTTGCACTTTGGGAGATCAAATTTAAAGAAAAAGTATACAGTCAATGGCAGGACCCTTTATCAACATTGATGATTGGAGGGATCTTGGTGTCCAAATCTATTGCTCCTTGAAAGTTGATAGAATTGTAAAGAAGGCATATTGCACATACTGAATGCAAAAGTCAGGAAGTTATATTGCAGCTTTAAAATGCTGGCTAAACACATCTGGAGTATTGTATTTAGTCCTGGTCATCCCATTGTGGGAAGGATGCGGAGGCTCTGGAAAGTGTACCAAAGAAAGTTGCCTGATTAGAGGGCACGTGCCATGAGAGGTTGTACAAACTTGTTTCCTTGGATTATTGGAGGCTGAGATGGGAAATAACAGAAGTCTAGAAAATTATGGGATACGAACAGTACCTATAAAAATATTCGCACCCCTTCCCCACCCTGGAAATTTTCATCCTGTATTGTTTTATAACGTTGAATCACAGTGGATTTAATTAGGCTTTTTGACACTAATCAACAGAAAAAGATGCTTTCATGTCAAAGTGAAAACAGATCTCTACAAAGTGTTTAAACTAATTACAAATATAAAACACAAAATAATTGATTGTGTACGTATTCACCCCCTTTAATATGATACACCAAATCATCACTGGTGCAGCCAATTAGTTTTAGAAGTTGCATAATGAGTTAAGTGGAGATTACCTGTGTGTAGTCAAGGTGTTTCAATTGATTGTAGTAAAAATACACTGTATCTGGAAGGGTCAGCTGTTGGTGAGTCAGTATCCTGGCAAAAGAACAATCCATATAATTCTGCAAAAAGGTTATTGAAAAGTACAAGCCAGGAGGTGGATACAAGAAAATTTCCAAGTCACTGAATATCCCTTGGAGTACAGTGAAGTCAGTCATCAAGAAATGGAAAGATGTGGCACAGCTGTAAGTCTGCCTAAAGCAGGCTGTCCTCAAAAACTGAGTGACTGTGCATGAAGGGGACTAGTGAGGGAGGCCACCAAGAGACCTATGACAACTCTGCAGGAGTTACAAGCTTCAGTGACAGTGATGGGAGGGACTGCGCATGCAATGGCTGTTGCCTAGATGCTTCACCAGTCGCAGCTTTTTGGGAGAGTGGCAAAGAGAAAGAAAAAACTGTTGGGGAAAAAAACTCTCATGAAATCTCGGCTAGAGTTTGCCAGAAGGCATGTGGGAGAAGGTTCTGTGGTCTTATGAAACCAAAATTGAGCTTTTTGGCTATCAAACTAAACACTGCACATCATTAAAAACAGATCATCCCTGTGGTGATAGCAGGTGGTAGCAGATAGCATGGTGGTAGCAGGCCATGGAAGGCTTGTGAAGGTAGAGGGTAAAATGAATGCACAAAATATAGGGAAATCCTGGAGGAAAATCTGATGTAGTCTGTAAGAGAACTGCAACTTGGGAGATGATTTGTTTTCCAGCAAGACAATAACCACAAGCATAGAGTCAAAGTTACAAAAGAATGGCTTCAAAACAACAAAGTTAATGTCCTAGAATTGTCCAGTCAGTGTCTAGATTGCAATCCAAGGGCTGTTTGCTCACGACCCTCATGCAATCTGACAGAGCTTGAGCAGTTTTGAATGGGGAAAAATTTCAGTGTCCAGGTGTCCAAAACTGAAGAGACACCTAATCACACAGACTTGAGGCTGTAATGTGCATCAACTAAATGCTGACCTGAAGGGTGAGAGTAATTAAGTAATCAATTTTTTTGAATTTACTAATTGTAATAAATTCGGACCAATTTGTAGAAATTTGTTTTCACTTGGACATGGAAGTCTTTTCTGTTGATCAGTGTCAAAAAGGCCAAATTCAATCCATCGTGATTCAGTGTTTTAAAACAATAAAACATGAAAACTTCCGGGAGTATGGGGTGAATACTTTTTATAGGCACTGTAAAGCTCAGCAGTAACCTTTTCCTTGTCTAATAGTATGGTTAAGAGAGGGAGGAAGTTCAAAGGAGATGTGTGTGGTAAGTTTTTACAGTGGTCAGTGCCTGGAGTGTGCTTCCAAGAACCCACTCCAAGTTTTTCAAGTCTGTCCTTTGGCGATTACTTACCTTCCAGACAAGGTAGCTCCACTTAAGGTTTTCTTGGAAGTGTGGTAGGAGGGCTGCAGGTGCGGCTGAAGAGCAATGTGGGTAAGATCCCCACCCCAGCTTACCTATTGTCCAAACCGCTGAGAACAAAGTGGATGAACTAAGGGCAAGACTGGCCTACAAAGAGTAACTGAGAGACTACTGTGTCTTACTGAAAAATGGCTTCCTCTGACTGCTTGAAGGCTTCTCAATTCACCAGATCCTTGTGAGAAGTTAGAGACTAAGTCTACTTAATCAACAGCTCACGGTGTTCAGATGTTACATTCTGGTGTGCTGCTGCTCACCGAGTTTGGAATATCTAATGGTGCTGTCACCCATACTACTTGCTATCGGAATTCACTTCAACTCTCCTGATTGTAGTCTACATCCCAATTCAGATGAAAGTGAAGCCTTTGCTCAATGAACTATGTTGTCAACATTTAAAACAGGATGACATGAGGCCCTCTTTATCATTAACACAAACGTGGAAAACCTACAGCACAATACAGGCCCTTTGGCTCATAAAGCTGCACCGAACATATAATTACCTTAGAAGTTGCCTAGGGTTACCCATAGCCCACTATTTTTCTAAGCTCCATGTACCTATCCAGGACTCTCTTAAAAACCCTATTGTATCCGCCTCCACCACCGTCGCCAGCAGTCCATTCCACGCAATCATCACTCTCTGCGTAAAAAAAATACAACCTACCCTTGACAACTCCTCTGTACCTGCTTCCAAGCACCTCAAAACTATGCTCTCTCGTGCTAGCCATTTCAGCCCTGGGAAAAAGCCTCTGACTATCCACATGATAATGCCCCTCATCATCTTGTACACCTCTATCAGGTCAGCTGTCATTCTCCGTCACTTCAAGGAGAAAAGGTTGAGTTCACTCAACCTATCCTCATAAGGCATGCTCCCCAATCCAGGCAACATCCTTATAGATCTCCTCTGCACCCTTTCTATGGTTTCCACATCCTTCCTGTAGTGAGGCGACCAGAACTGAGCACAGTACTCCAAGTGGGGTCTGACCGGGGTCCTATATAGCTGCAACATTTCCTCTCAGCTCCTAAACTCAATCCCACAATTGATGAAGGCCAATGCACCATATGCCTTCTTAACCACAGAGTCAACCTGCGTAGCAGCTTTGAGTGTTCTATGGACTCAGACCCCAAGATCCCTCTGATCCTCCATACTGCCAAGAGTCTTACCATTAATACTATATTGCCAGTGATTTCAACAAGGACAACTTCAAGAATACCTTATCAAAATACTAGCAGCATATCTACAACCCTACCAGGGGCCTAAACACTCTTGACCATTGCTATATAACAAAGATATCTACAAGCCACTGTAGGATCCTAATGCTTTTGGATCCAGAGGTTCTCGGAAGTCAAGAATGAGGCATAAAACATGTTGCTTACAGCCGTTTAATTAAGTGTTACAAGAATGAAAAATGAATAAGAGAGGAGCTAGCAGAACAAAGCGAAGAATAAAAGAAAAACGGAGTCGTGGTTGTCTCGTACTCAGATTAGAAATAAACAAAAATTCTGGGGATAGCAATTAACCTCTGCCATGATTATTCTCAACACTGGTGCTCTACAAGGTTGTATCTACAGCCCCTATTCCTTGTGTACTCATGACTGCATGGCCAGATTCTGCTCTAACTCCATCTCCAAACTTGCAGATGTTATTTCAGATACAGTCCACAACAGTAGTAACAATGTTGGGTACAGGAAAGAGATAGAGAACTTAGTAACATTGTCATGACAACAACCTTTTCCTCAATGTCAGCAAAACAAAGGAGCTGGTCATTGACTTCAAGAAGTGGGGTGATGCCGACATTCCTGGTAACATCAAAGTTGTTGAAGTTGAGAGGTTCAAGTTCCTAGGAATGAACTTCGCCAAAAGCCTGTCCTGGTCTTACCATATGTGCTCCACAGCAAAGAAAGTTTACCTATATTTTCATTTCCTCAGAAGACCAGAGCAACTTTTGCATGGTCCCCCGAACCCTTATCGATTTTTATTGATGCACTATAGAAGGTATCCTATCTGGATGTATAAAAGCTTGGTGTTGCAACTGCTCTGCATGTGACCACAAGGAACTGCAGAGCATTGCGAACACAGCATTTTATGGAAATAGTCTTCCTTCTGTGGACTCCGTTTATATTTCTTACTGCTTCAATAAAGCAAAAGATCCCATCCTACTCTGGACATTCTCTCTTCTCCCCTTTTCCATCAGGCAGAAGATACAAAAATCTGAAAGCATGTACCACTAAGCTTCCTAGTATGATGAGATGGATTTTTGACCTCACAATCTACCTCATTATGAACTTGCACCTTATTGTTTACCTACACTGCACTTTCTCTGTACCTATTACACTTTATTTTCTATTGTCATTATGTTAACTTGTTCTTTTTCAATGCGCTGTGTAATGAACTGATCTGTATGCACAGTATGCAAGACAAGTTTTGTACTGTACCTCAGTGCATGTGATTTGGGGGGAGGGTCTTTAATGCTGGGTGTCACTTTTTTGAGGCTTACCATTTAAAGGTGTCTTCGATGCTACAGAGGCTGGTGTCCATGATGGAGCTGGCAGAGTATACAACTTTCTGCAGCTTTTTCCAATCCTTTGCAGTGGCCCCTCTGTACCAGATGGTGATACAACCAGTTTTAATGCTCTCCACAGGACATCTGTAGACATTTGCGGGTATCTTTGACATACCAGTTTTCCTCACACTCCTAATGAAGTAGAGCCACTGGCACACCTTCTTTGTAATTGCATCAATATGTTGGGTCCAAGATGGATCCTCAGAGGTATTGACATCCTGAAACTTGAAACTGCTCACCCTTGCCACTTCTGATCCCTTGAAGAGAACTGTGTGTTCCTTCGACTTTCCTTTCCTGAAGTTCACAATCAATTTCTTGGTCTTACTATTATTGAGAACAAGGTTGCAGAGTGACAACAACCTCCTCATCTGTCTCACTCCTGTACACCACCTCATCACCATCCTTAAATTCCACAGTAATAGTTGTATCATCGGCAAATTTACAGATGGCATTTGAGCTGTGCTTGGCAAATTACAAAAGAATGCATTGTTAGAGGGTGCAGAGGGGAACTGAGGATGTTGCCAGAAAATGTTAGCTTTGAGTGAAGATTAGATGAGCTTGAGTGTTTGGAACATAACATGAAGGGAGAGCTAATTGCAGTCAATAAAACTTGAGTGACCTTCATGAAGTAAATAGGAAAGATTTAAGCAGAAGGATCAAAAACTACGGATCGCAAACTAAGGAGCGCGAATGAAAAAATAATTGTAGTATTGGAGAGAAGATGCGAAAAAATATTCTCACTCAGGCAGTGGTTAGAAGCTCTAACTCCACGAATCAATGGTAGTAGGAGAAATCTTGGTCACTTAAAAATTATCTGGAAGGACACAGTGAAAGAAGGTGGGATTAGGCTTGTTAACTCCTTTTCAACTGGCATTGACTTAATAAGTCAATGGCCTCTTGTGTAATAAATATTATCTCATCTTTTATAAAATTCTCCAGTAATTCTTTCAGTAATGTTTTTAAACAATCATTAATAAGCATTAAAGTGTCCACATTGGCTTGGATTTTCCAGAATTCCATTTGGATTTATACTAACCTTCCAGAATGATTTTAAGTATTTATTTTAAATAGGTTTTATGGGCTGTCTTCTAGCTGACACTGTACTTTTTTGTTGCTTTGATATACTTTAATTGAGTTTAGATTTTTTGAAGGGTTCAAAACTTGTTACTTTCTTTACAGGGTTTATTTCCAGCAAGTTACATTCACTTGAAGGCAGCTGTGGTTAGTAACCGAGGGTAAGTACCAATTGAATGGACACATGTCAAATAGCAAGTAAGTTATTTTAATGTTTATGGTTATTGTAATTTGTATTTTTCAACATAAAGTTTGATTTCCTGAAAATCAAACCATGGTTTCTCTTCAAACCATTGAAGAGAATGGAGACTCAAAAATAACTAGAAATCTGAAATGACACGCACATGCTAGAAGAACTCAGCAGGTGAGGCAGAGTCTCCATGGAGGGAAATGGAGAATTGACATTTTGGGTTGAGGCCCTTCATCTGGACTGCAGAGGGGATCTGGTCAGTATAAAAGGGTGGGGAAAGGGCTGGAGCAAGAGGTAGCAGGTGAATCCAGTTGAGAAAGGCAAGATGGGCAAAGGTAGGAGGTAGAGTGGGAATGTAATAAGTTGGGAGGTGATCTTCAGGGCTTTGTTACTTCCACTTACCAACTCTCAGCTTCTTTCCAGTCCTGAAGAAGAATCCTAACACAAAATCTTGACTGCCCATCTTCCTTCATCAAAGTTTCTTTCTCCAGCATTTTGTGTGTTTCTGTTGGGGATTTCTATTTTTTCAGTCCGTTATGTTTTCATGTAACATGTTTAAAGGACAAGTATTTGGTATCATTTATTATTTGTAATTCTTAAGCACATAACATCTTAATTTTTTCAATGTTCCCACATATGTTTTATACAATGTACCTATATTCTACCTTAATTTTAATTTTCTTTACCTAATCTATCTTCTCTAAAGTGTTCACATTTATTTATTTTTTTTCATCATTTTGCATTTACATTTAAGCGAATTGGCTGGGATCCAGCTAGCTTCAAATACAATAAAAAAAAATTAAACACTGATGCTGACGAGAGCTGAATTAATGTACTTTTGTAAACGATGATTACTGTTTCATCTGAATTAACAATTTTATTTACTGATCTTTGACATTGCTGGTCTCAACAACATTGAATTGACGTTGATGTTTTGAAATAAAAACTGGTTAATTTTGCAATCAATATTAAATATAAATAATTTAAAGTGTCTTTATTAAAGCATATGTTTTAAAAGTGTGGGACCATTTAATAAGGAGAAAAATATCTAACATTTGCTGTAACAACTTGAGCTGCTATTCGCAACACATTGCACTACTTTGTACTCTCACCTTCAAACTCCCCAACCCCCATTCATCTATTTGATTTAAAGATCTCTACCATTTATCTCTGTGGTAAGTTGGCTTCCTTTTTTTCACAGGCATTTATGCTATTCATCCCTCCATCCACCTTCTCTGTAACTTAAAAACAACTTATTTTTCTGTCTTTCCCATGTCTGATGAAGAATTTGATCTGTTTCTTTTTCCAATAATGTTGTTTGACCTGTGTTTTCTGCACTTTTTTATTTAATGTCTCCATATTTTATAGGATATCAATCTAGGAATAGTTTAAATTAGCATTATAGTCAATATTTTATGCATTCATTTGGCATTTTTGTCCTGTTTAATTGAGTATAGAAAGCAAAGAAACACTGCCATGCTTTAAAAACTGCCTTGCTGTATCACCCAATAGTAATTTCTAGCTTGCAGTTACATTATTATAAAATACTTAATCGATGGGCTGTAATTGGCGCAAGAGGTCAGTTGATGGTGACGCAGCACGAGGTTTAAAAAGAGCTCCGATGCTCTCGACTCTTTGGTAGGCTAAAATCAATGTGAGAGGGTGTTCATCGGTGACATGTGCGAGTTTTAAAAAGAGCTCCTGTGCTTTTTTGGTGGACTACAATCAGTGTGGGGCCAATAAGAAGAAGGGAGGTGTAAACGGAACAGCCATTGTGTGAGTGGGCAGTGTTAGAGTGGCCAGGCTTTAACTCAACAGGCTTGTGAAAGCACAGGAAGAGGTTCTAAGTAAGCAAGTTTCTAGTAAGTTCATTTTTTCCTGTTAGTACATAGCAAGTGAGCTGAGAATGGGTTTTAGATTTTGTGGCATGTTCCTTGTGTGAGATGTGGGATTTCTGGGGGACCTCCAGTCTCACTGATAGCTACATCTGCATGAAGTGCACTGAGTTGCAGCTTCTTAGAGACGGTGTTAAGGAACTGGAGCTGCAAGTGGATGACCTTCGGTTCAGATGGAGAAATGAGGCGATAGATACGAGCTACAGGGAAGTAGCCACTGCTAAGTTCCAGGAGAGGAAAGGGGAATAGGCAGCCAGTGCAGAGTACCTTTGTAGCTGATCCCTCAATAATAAGTATACTGCTTTGGATACTTTTTTGGGGAGATCACCCCTGGGGTTTTCTGCCCCTGAATGTGCCTCTGTAGCTTGCTCAGAAGGGAAGGTGGGGAAAACAGGAGTGCAGTAGGGGCATTCCATAATCAGAGGAGCAGAAAACAGATTCTGTGGACATGAAAGGGACACCCACATGGTATGTTGCCTTCCGGGTGCGAGAGTCGGGGATGTTTCAGATCAGGTCCACAACATCCAAAAGGGGAAGGATGAACAACCAAAGATTGTGGTATATATTGGTACCAATGACATAGGTTGAAAATGGAAGGACATCCTGAAGAAAGAATATGGTGAGTTGGACAGGAAGCTGAAAAGCAAGACCTCCAGGGTAGTAATCTCTGGATTGATGCCTGTGCCACATGCCAGTGAGCATAAGAATAGGATGATCTGGCAGATGAATGCATGGCTGAAGAATTGGTGCAGGGAGCAGGGTTTCAGATTTCTGGGTCATTGGGGAAGGGGTGAGTGAGGCCTCTGTCAATCAGGGTCGACCATAGACGCTGTGACCTAGCTGTCTAGATACACAAGTACGATATGAAGAGCAAGCTGTTGCTCCCCTTCTCCACGTATCTGATTAACCCACAAGTACAGCAGATTTCAATACAGATTGGTACCAGCAGCATCGAACGAGTTGCCAGTCATCATTGAATTTAGTATGTGACTGCCCTAGGGGCTCCAGCTCTGGATTTTTCCCTCAGGATACACTCCAGAAGCCTTCCCCATGAGTGGGTATAGCCACAAAATAGTGGAGGTTTGATGTCAGGGTTTTCCTTCTCCTATGTGAGATGCCAACCGTGGTTGACGAGTCCCCTCTGTCCAAAGCGACTGGTTTTAAGGTGCCAGTGACCTGCCTTTGCCCCTTCTCCTGTCAGTAGAAACAGTTCTGCTGGGCTTAGTAGATAAGCCACATGTGAAGGCCAGGAGCTGGACTTGATTGTCAGAGGTTATTTGAGGTGCACGCCATTGGGAGCATTTAATAGGTAGTGGGAGCTTGTCCCCATTACCAGCTCTGTCTATAACAACCTTAAGGAAGGTATAACCTATACAAAAAGGACAGGTTACACCTGAATGCAGGGGGATTAATATCTTCGCAGGCAGGTTTGCTAGAGCTGTGTGGGAGAGTTTAAACTAATTTGGCTGGGAGAAGGGAACCAGAGACATAGGAGTAATTGGGAAGATTTGGCACAGTGGTAATTACCATTGTGATCAGTAATCCAGAGACTCAATTTTACACTGAGGATAAGAGTTGGAATCCCACCATGGCAGATGGGGAATTTGAGTTCATTAAACATTTCTGACTATGAAACCATGTCGATTGTCATAAAAACCCATCTGGTTCACTAATGTCCTTTAGGGGAGGAATCCTGCCATCCTTACCTGGTCTGGCCTATATGTGACTCCAGATCACAGCAGTGTGGTTGACTCTTACATGTCCTCTGAAATGGCCTAGCAAACCTCCACTCCAAACTCACCCAGCTTGCTGTCTCCCCTGCCATCTGTCAGTGGATCACTAGCTTCCTGACTGACAGGGTGCAACAAGTGAGGCTGGGGGGAGCATTATTTCTAGGACCCGGACAATCAGTACCAGTGTCCCCCAGGGATGTGTGCTCTCCTCACTGCTCTTCTCCCTTTACACTAATGACTGCACCTCACAGGATCCATCTGTTAAACTCCTGAAGTTTGCCGACGACACAACTGTCATTGGCAGACATCCCACCCTGCAAAAACTAATTTCAGGGAGGTAGCACCATCAATTTGCGGGAGTCTTCCGGGAGAGGTGGGATGTCTGCAATAGATTAGCTCCTTAGCAGCTGGCCAGCTAGTTTAAATAATGTTAGCTATGCTAATGAACGAATGACACTTGTTAAACTCACCTCAACATGTCTTTTACAGTCTTAACCCACCATGGGCAATAGAAAAGTCATTGTTGCAAACAGTGCAGCGAGCAACGCTGTCATTATTTTGACCCCTATTAGGCAGGGGTACACTTTAGTGTAGTCTGGGGTGACGTACGTTTTATATTTTTTTTTGGAACACTCAGCCATGGCGCACGCGTTCTCTCTCTCTCTCTCTCGGTCGCTCACGCGCTCTCGCTTTCTCGCACATGTGCTCTCTCTTGTGGTCGCTCTCACGCTCTCTCTTGCTTTTCTCTCTCTCGCTCTCAAAAAAATTGATTTTGTGATATTGTATATAATTTGCGGGCATCAGGGAGCCACTATTAATATGTGGGAGACTCCTGGAAGTTCCGGGAGAGGTGGGATGTCTGCATTGGCCTGATCCGAGACGGTGATGAGTCTGCATACAGGTGGGTGGTGGAACGGCTGGCCCTCTGGTGTGGTCAGAACAATCTGGAGCTAAGTACGTTCAAGACTGTGGAGGTGACAGTGGACTTAAGGAGGAGCCCCCCAATACTCCCCCCACTCACTATACTCAACAGTATTGTGTCTGCTGTGGAGACCTTCAGGTTTTTGGGTGTCACAATCTCCCAGGACCTGAAGTGGACACCCAACATGGACACTCTTATCAAAAATGCTCAGCAGAGGTTGTATTTCCTACGTCAACTCAGGAAGTACAACCTGCCTCAGGAGCTGCTGATTCAATTCTATTCAGGAATAATCCAGTCTGTTCTCTGTTCATCCATCACTGTCTGGGTTGGATCAGCTACCAAACAAGACAAGAATAAACTCCAAAGAACCGTCAGGGCTGCGGAAAGGATTATTGGTGTGAAGCTGCCCTCGATCCCGGACTTGTATGCATCTAGAGTCAGGAAGCGAGCAAGCAGCATTATTGTAGACCCATCACACCCCGGACATCACCTGTTTCAACTCCTTCCTTCTGGTAGGCGCTTTAGATCACTGTATGCCAGGACAAATAGGTACAAGAACAGTTTTTTTCCGTATGCCATCAGTCTTATGAACACTTGAATTTTAGTCTATTATAAACCAAGTCCACCTGTACATACACAGGTATACCTCATTGTATATAGTTCACAATTATTTGTACTATTGTTTTGTTTGCTTTTTGATTCTGTACAGCGAGAGCTCAGGGAAACCGACATCAAATTCCCTGTATGTGTCCACATACTTGGCGATAATAAAGGATTCTGATTCAGTTGTATCCAGCCGCTAAAAAGAAAATAATGCGGAATGAACCTGGACAGACAACCCAGCATCGACCTAGGCACTCGAAATGACAACAGCAAAACCAGCCCTGTCAACTCTGCAAAGTCCTCCTTACTAACATCTGGGGACTTGTGCCAAAGTTGGGAGGGCTGTCTCACAGACTAGTCAAGCAACAGCCTGACATAATTATGCTGACAGTATCATACCTTACAGTAAACATTCCCGACTTCTCCATCATCATTTCTGGGTATGTACTGTCTCACCGGCATAATGGACCTAGCAGAGGTGGTGTCACAGTTGTATACAGTAGCGAGGGAGTTAAACATCGATTCTGCACCCCATGAAGTTACATGGCACCAGGTTAAACGTGGGCAAGGAAACCTCCTGTTGATTACCACGTACTGTCGTCCCTCAGCCGATGAACCAGTGCTTCATGTTGAGCAGCATTTGGAGAAGGCATTGAGGGTGGCAAGGGCACAGAATGTACTCTAGGTGGAGTCGTCAATGTCCATCACCAACCAAGAGTGGCTCGGTAGTACCACCACAGATTGAGCTAGTTGGGTCCTATTGGATATTGCTACTAGACTGGGACTACAGCAGGTGGTGAGGGAACCAACAAGAGGGAAAAACACACTTGACCTCATTCTCACCAACTTGCCTGCCACGGAAGCGTTTGTCCATGACTGTAATAGTAAAAGTGACCACCGCACAGTATTTGTGGAGACTAAGATCTAGCAGCCCAAGACTGGGCATCTATAAGGTGCTGTAGGCCATTAGCAGCAGCAGAATTGTACTCAACTACAATCTGTAATCTCATGGCCTGGCATATCCCTCACATCACATTACCACCAGGCTAGGGGATCAACCCTGGTTCAATGAAGAGTGCAGGACGGCATGCCGAGAACATCAGGCATACCTCAATATGAGGAGTCACCCTGGTGAAGCCACAATACAGGACTACTTGCATACCAAACACCATAAGCAACAAGTAATAGACAGAGCTAAGCTAAGTGTACCACAACCAACGGATCAGTCCTATGCTCTGTAGTCCTGCCACATCCAGCCATGAATGGTGGCGGACAATCAAGCAACTCACTGGAGGAGGAGGAGGCTTCACAAATATCCCCATTCTTAATGGTAGAGGAGCACAGCACGTCTCTGCAAAAGAGAAGGCTGAGGCATTTGTAGTACTCTTCAGTCAGAAGTACTGAGTGGATGATCCAGCACCCCAGCATCCCACGTGTCAGTATGCAGCCAATCCGATTCACTCCACGTGATATCAAGAAACGTCTGAAAGCACTGGATAATGCGAAGGTTATGGGCTCAGACAAAATCCCAGCAATGGTCCTGAAGACTTGTGCTCCAGAACTTGCCATGCCACTAGCCAAGCTATTCCAGTACAGCTACAACACTGGCATCTACATAGCAATGTGGAAAATGCTACTCAGCTCCTGATCTCACCACCCCCTTGGTCCAAACGTGGACCAAAGAGCTAAATACCAGAGGTGAAGTAAGAGTGATAGCCCTCGACATCAAGGCAGCATTTGACCAAGTATGACATCAAGCTGCCCTAGCTATGGTGGAGTCAACGGGAATTAGGGAGAAAACCCTCCACTGGTTGGAATCGTACCTGACACAAAGGAAGATGGTTGCAGTGGTTGGAGGTCAATCATCTCTTCCTCGGGACATCACTGCAAGAGTTCCTCAGAGAAGTGTTCTAGGGCCAACCATCTTCAGCTGCTTCATCAATGACCTTCCTTCCATCATAAGGTCAGAAGTGGGGATGTTCGCGGATGACTGCTCAATGTTCTGCACTATTTGTGACTCTTCGGGTAGTGAAGTAGTTCATGCCCAAATGCAGCAGGACCTGGACAACATCCAGGCTTGGGCTGACAAGTGGCAAGTAACATTCAAGCCATGCAAGTGCCAGGCAATGACCATCTCTAACATGAGAGGCTCTAACCTTTGTCTCTTGACATTCAGTGGCATCAGCTTCACTGAATCCTCTACTTTCAACATCCTGGGGGTTACCATTGTCAAGAAACTGAATTGATCTAGCCATATAAATACGGTGGCTAACAGAGCAGGTCAAAGGCTAGGAATCCTGCAGTGTGCAACTTGCCTCCTGACTCCCAAAGCCTGTCCGCCATCTACTAGGCTAGGTCAGGAGTGTAATGGAATACTTGCCACTTGCCTGGATGAGTGCAGCTCCATCAACACTCAAGACGCTTGACACCATCCAGTACAAGATAGCCATCTTGATTGGTACGCCTTCCACAAGCATCCAGTCTTTCCACTGTCGAAGAATAGTTGCAGCAGTGTGTATTATCGACAAGATGCACCTCAACAACGCACCAATTACATCTAGAAGGATCAGAATAATAGATACTTGGGAACACCATCACTTGGAAATCCCCCTCCAAGTCACTCACTGTCCTGACTTGGAAACATATTACAGTTCCTTCATTGTGGCTGGGTCAAAATCATGGAATTCCCTCCCATACACCTTAGGGACGGCAGCAGTTCGAGAAGGCAGCTCATTGCTACCTTCTCAAGGGCAACTGGGGATGGGCAATAAATGCTGGCTTAGCTGGCGGTGCCCACCTCCTGTAAATGAATGGGCAGTTGGTATACAACTAGATGCAGTATGTAGTGAGACTGTGAGGAAGGACAGGCAGATGATAGGGAAAAAGTGCAGTCACTGGGGTGAGTTGAAGTGTAATGGGTCAAAATCAATAAAGGTGATGAAAATAGGACTGAAGGTATATTTGAATGCATGTAATATACATAATAAGGAAGATGATCTTGTAGCACAGTTAGAGATTGGCAGGTGTGATGTGGGTATCTGAGCTTAAGGTAAAGGAGCACTTAGGAGGCAGTGGTCATACTTTGATAAAATTTGCCCTGCAATTTGAGAAAGAGAAGGGCATATTAGCAGGATTGACGGTAGAGTAGTAATGGCTGGAGTTTCTGGGGGAAATTCAGAAGGCATGGGTAAGTTACACTCTAAAGATGAAGTTTTCTAACGGGAGAATGAGGCAACCATGTCTGACAAGGGAAGTCAAAGACAGCATAAAAGCAAAAGAGAGTGCATATAATATTGCAATAATTAGTGGGAGGGTAGAAGATTGGGAAACTTTGAAAAACCAACAGAATACAACTAAAATAAGCTCTACAGTGAATAAAGATGAAATATGTTTAGCTAGTAACATAATATAAAAGAGAATACAGATATAGAGCAAAAGACGAGAGTGGAAAATAATGCTGGAGAGGTATTAATGGAGGACAAAGAAATGGCAGATGAACATATTGAATACTTTGTGTCAGTATTTGCTGTGGAAGACATGAACAGAATGCCAGAAATGTGAGAGTGTCAGGGCAGAAGTGAGTGTTGTTGCTCTTACTAAGGTGAAAGTGTTTGGGTGGCTGAAAGCTATGAAGATAGATTAGTAACGTAGACCCCTTTTCCTAAGTTGTATATCAATAATTTGGATGAATGAATTGATAGCTTTGTGGCTAGCTTTGCAGATGATATGAAGATAGGTGGGGGGGGGGGTGGTCAGGTAGCATTGAGGAAACAGGATGTCTGCAGAAGGGTTTAGGCAGATTGGGGGAAATGTGTAAAGAAGTGGCACATGCAATATGGTGTAGGGCAGTGCAAGGTCATGCACTTTGGCAGAAGGGATAAAGGCATGGACTGTTTTCTAAGTGGGATAAAAATTCAAAATTCAGAGGTGCAGAAGGATTTGGAAGCTGGTGTGCATGATTCCCGAAAGGTTAACTTGCAGGTTGAGTTGGCGATAAGGAGGGCAATGCAATTTTAGCATTAATTTCGTGAGGACTAGAATATAGAAGCAATAGTATTATGGTGGAGCTTTATAAGGCATTGGTCAGATTGCATTTGAGTAGTTTTGGGCCCTTAGCTAGGAAAGGTTGTGCTGGCATTGGAGAGGGTCCAGAGGAGGTTCATGAGACTGATCTCAGGAATAAAAGGGTTAACATATGAAGAATGTTTAATGGCTCTGGACCTGTACTCACTGTAGTTTAGAAGAATGAGAGAGGGTGGATTTGATTGAAACGTAGCAAATATTGAAAGGCCTAGATAGAGAGGATGTGGCGAGGATGTTTTCTGTAATGAGGGAGTCAAGGACCAGAGGGCACAGCCTCAGAATTGAGGGACATTCTTGATATAACAGAGATGAGGAGGAATTTCTTTAGCCACTGCTACTACGTCGACTCAGGCCTAGGGGGCCGGCGTTGGGCACGATGACGGACGCTCCTCTTCTCCCTCTCCCTCATCAGTGTGTTCAGTTCATCTACATTAGCGCGCCGCTGTCTTCTAGGAGCGTGTTGACCATAGTCTTGGGAGGGTACCCAGGGTTTATCCTCCCATGCTTGGGCTCCCATATGATGACTAGGCTGGCAGGTAGCTCGGGGTGGCATAGACAGTGCCCCGCTTTAGACAGAGAGTGGTTAATCTGTGTAATTCATTGTTACAAACAGCTCTGCAGGCCAAGTCACTGGGTGTATTTAAGAAGGAGGTTTATAGGTTCTTGATTAATCATGGCAACAAATGTTATGTGGAGAAGGCAGGAGAATTCAGTTGTGAGACATCATAAATCAGCCATGATGGAATGGCAGAGCAGGCTCAATAGGCCAAATGGTCTAATTCGGCTCCTATGTCTTGTGGTCTAATCGGGAACATTAAATTGTAAGTCTTTGGAAAGAATAATCAGAAGTTTGTGACATGACTTGCCGCTACTTGAATAGCTTCCACATTTAGTAGTGAAAACTCACTTATTTTTCTGGCATTTATTGAAGTTAGCCACCTGTTTAAGAAAGATCACTGACATTCAACAATTACAATACCTTCAAGTTGATTGAGCAGCTGATACATTAAAAAATTCTCGAAAGATATCAGAGTACTCCTGTGGTCGTTCCCCTGAATAGCAAGTATATCAATTTTGATATTGTTGGGGGGTGGGGATGGAGGAACCTACCGGAGAAAGCAGTGACCAGATCTCCACTTCTAAATCTGGCTCTGTGGCAAAGAAGTGATTAAAGTGGGAGAGATGGCAGGATGCAGCAGAGAAAATGTTATGCCAATGCTGAGACAGGACTGACTGGAGAGCTCATCTACTTGAGGCTATATGGGTGGAACTGAGGGATAGACCTCCCAATAGTCAGCGGGAGGTAGAGGAGCACATTTGTAGGGAAATAGCTGACAGTTACAAGAAACAAAGTTATTATGGATGGTGATTTTAATTTTCCACATATTGTTTAGAACTCTCATTGTGAAAAGACTGGATGGATAGAGTTTGTCAAATGTGTTAAGGACTATTTCCTTAATATATAGAGGCTGCAGCTAGAGGGAGTGCAATACTGGATCTTTCACTAGGAAATGAGACAGGAGAGGTGACAGAAGTGTGTATGACGGAACACTTTGAATCTAGCGATCATGATTGCATTTGTTTCAAGATAACTATGGAGAAGGATAGGACTGGTCCTCAGGTTATGATTCTAAATTGGAGAAAGACCAATTTTGATGGCATGAGAAAGCACCTGGCAAGTGTGGATTGGGATAGGTTGTTTTCTGGCAAAGGGACATTTAGAAAGTGGGAGGCTGTCAAAAATGAAATTTTGAGAGTTCGTAGATGAGCTCTCCAGTCTGTCCTGTCTGAGCACTGGCCTGACATTTTCCCTGATGCATAATGCCTTCCTTCCCCCTTTAATACCTATAATGCCTAAAACAACAGAGTCTGTCAGAATAAAAGGCAAGGCTAACAGGCATAGGGAACATTCATTTTTAAGGGATACCGAGGCCCTGATTAAGGAGGTGCATGGCAGGTATAGGCAACAAACAAATAAAACGCTTGAGGAGTCTAAGAACTGCAACAGGGCACTTGAGAAGGAAATCAGGAGGGCTAAAAGAAACCAGGAAGTTGCTCTGGCAGATAAGTTGAAGGAGAATCCCAAAGGTTTCTGCAGATATATTAAAAGCAAAAGGATAGTAAGGGACAAAATTTGGCCCATTGACAATCAGAACGGTCATCTATGCATGGAGCTGGAAGAGATGGGGGAGATCTGAAATGGACTTTTTACATCTGTATTCACTCAGGAGATGGACCCAGAGTCTTATAGAAATGTTGCAAAACAGTAGTGAGGCCGTGGACCATATCCAGATTACAGAAGAGTAGGTGCTTGCTAACTTGAGAAATATCAGGGTGGAAAAGTCCCCAAAACCTGACAAGGTGTTTCCTTGGATCTTGTGGGAGGCTAGTGCAGATAGGGCCTGATTAGGGATAGTCAGCATAGCTTTGTGTGTGGTACGTCATGTCTAACCAACCTTAGAGAGTTTTTCAAGGAGGTTACCTGAAAAGTTGATGAAGGAAAGACAGTGGACATTGTCTAAAGGGAATTCAGTAAGGTCTGTGACAAATCCCCGCATAGGAGGCTGGACAAGAAGGTACAGTCACTTGGCATTCAGGATGAGGCAGTAAATTGGCTTTGACATTGGCTTCTTGGAAGACTAATGGTATATCACGGTTTTTGGATTTATTTTCAAATGGTTCCCTTATGTCTTTTGAACAGTTATCTAACAAATACAATTTACCAAGAACACATTTTTTTAGATATTTGCAAGTTAGAAATTTCATAAGGACCATACTTTCTTCCCTTCCGGCATTACCCCCTACAAATATTTTAGACGCTATCATTAACCTCAATCCGTGTCAGAAAAGTGTAACGGCTATTATTTATAATACTATCATGAAACTTAGGATAGCTCCATTCGATAAGATTAGGACTGACTAGGAAAAGGAATTGGGCCTTACTATCCCAGCGGATGACTGGGCTCATATTTTACAACTAGTCAATACTTCCTCTATCTGTTCCAAACACTCCTTAATTCAGTTTAAAGTTGTCCATAGAGCACATATGTCTGAAGATAAATTAGCTCATTTTTATTCTCATATTAACCCTTTTTGTGATAGATGTCATGGGAAGATAGCCTCTTTGACCCATATGTTTTGGTCTTGTCCTACTCTGGAAACTTCTTGGAAATATATTTTTAATATTATTTCAAAGGTTTTGAATAGTGATATTTCTCCCCATCCTATTACTGCTATCTTTGGATTACCTAAAACTTCTAGTAATTTATCCCCCTCAGCGCGTAGAATGATTGCATTTCTTACTTTAATGGCGAAAAGGTGTATTTTACAACATTGGAAGGAGATTAATGCCCCAACTACGTTTTTTTGGTTCTCTCAAACGATACTGTGCCTAAATTTGGAAAAAATCAGAAGTAATCTCTATGATACTTAAGTTAAATTTGAACAGACCTAGAGATCTTTTATTCAATATTTTCATTTAATGTAACTTTTTTTTTTCTCTCTGATCATATAGCACTCCCTTCGTGGATTTTATCTGCTACTAGTGGAGGTCGGGTTTGAGGACATGATTATTTAATCTGTTTAAGTCTACTATTTACCTAGTTAGCCCATTGCTTTGCTTTGTAGCTTAGTGGCACGGTAGTTTTTTTTGGGGGTTTTTTCCCGTGGTTTTTTTCTCCTTTATCGTTTTATATGGAAAACTAGTATACTATTATATTACCTTGTTATTTTATAACCAACCTACGTTGTTTGCATTGTTTTTTTGTATTAATATTTCTTGTATATCTATATCGTAACAATGTATTGGTTGCTATATGTTTTACCTTGTGTATCCTAATTCAATAAAAAGATTTAAAAAGAAAGAACATTGGCTTCACGGGTGAAGCTGGAAAGATGGTTGCTTCTCTGACTGGAAGCCTGTGATTAGTGGTGTGCTACAGAGATTCATGCTGGGTCCATTGTTGTTTGTCATCTTTATTCATGGTTTGGACAATAAAGTAATAAACTGGACCAGCAGATTTGCAGATGACATCAAGATTGGGGAGTGTAGTGGACAGCAGGGAAGGCTATCGAAGTTTGCAGCGGGATCTGGACCAGCTGGGAAAAAAGAATGGAAAAATAGCATATAGAATTTAATGTAGATAAGTTGTTGCTTTTCACTTTAGGAAGACAAATTAGTTGGTCGGGCAGCATCCGTGGAAAAGATCGGTCGACGTTTCGGGCCGGAACCCTTCGTCAGGACCCGGCCCGAAAGGAAGACCAATCTTTTCCACGGATGCTGCCCAACCTGCTGAGTTCCTCCAGTGTGTTGTGAGTGTTGCTTTGACCCCAGCATCTGCAGATTATTTTGTGTTTACAAACTTAGTTATTGTAGGACATACTTAGTAAATGGTAGGGAACTGAGGAATATGGTAAAATAGAGGTGCCTGGAAATAAATTAGTTTCTTGACTAGAATTAGAGATCATAGCTCAAGTGTAAAAGGTGAAATGTATGGTGGGGCTACCGGGACTCGTGCCTCCCTATGAGTCCAGTTCCCATCTGGTCTTTCCTTTGCTCCTTCTCTCCTCCAATTCTCCTTCTCCTTTGTCTTCACCTCTTCATATAATCTTACTAAACTGGCTCCAGTAGTTTCTTCCTGCACACTTGCAGTTTCAGTTGTCACTTGTTCTTCTGCTACCCTTTTTGCCCTGATGTCTGCCCACTCATTCCCTTTGTGCTCCTTACTCTCCACTTTCTGGTGAGCCTGTACTTCAATCACTATAACCTCTGCTTGCAGCTCCACTGCTTCCGCAAGTTCTTGTATTAGGTGTCCTAACTGTTGTGCAGTGCTTCTATGAGAGCCACCTCTTCCACCATCTGAGAAACCTCCCAGCAGTGTTTCTGCAGCTAATTGCTCACCTGTTTCATTCACCACGACCCGTCTAGTTCCCATCTATGTATCTTCAAGACCCTTCTATAAAAAAAAATTCCTTTTCTTCTGTTGTGTCTGTGCAACTACATATCAATTAAATAAAAGCATGCAGGCAGAAAATGGCTTTAACTGGTCTATTCACATTACAGCGAGGGAAAGAACAGGCCAATGCGCATGCGTAGTCAACAAATCAATGCGCATGAGTAAGTTATCTGTCAGTAAGTAGTGCTAAGGAGAGTCATTGTTCTAAAAGAAATAGATCTCTCCATTATACTTCCTCCTCCTTTAGATTAATGCAACATAAAACTGTGCATGTACAAAACATTCAATTTCCCTTTGACAAACCATATTCCAAATAAACATGCTTTCACAATAACAGTCCCACTCACTTTTGCTACATTATATGCCTCTCCCTTGGCTGTTATGCAGTTCTTGACTTCCCTTGTCATCTACTATTGTCTACCCCTGCCATTTGAGAACTTCTTTCTCCGTATCGATCATGTGCCTTGTGATCTATTCCCAGAAACTTCAGCTGCCTCTGCTATGCCAATATCCCTACCAGTATCTTTCTGCAGTCCACCTGGGCAAGCTCTCCTCTCATGCCTCTGTAATTCCCTTTATTCCATTGCAATACTGATACATTTAACCTATGCTTCTCCCTCTCAAACTGCAGTATCAATTCAATCATATTATGATCACTGCCTGCTAAGGATTCCTTTACATTAAGCTCCTCAATAAGATTTGGGTTATTACATGACAGCCAATCTGAGATGGCCTTTCCCCAAGTAGGTTTCTCTTAAAAAAGCCATCTCATAGGCACTCAACAAATTCCCTCTCTTGCGATCTGACACTAACCTGATTTTCCCAATCTATTTGCATGTTGTAGTCCCCATTACAGTTGTGACATAACCCTTATTACTTGCCGTTTCCAGCTTCCTTTGCAATCTCAACCTCACATTTTGGCTACTATTTGGAGGCCTATGTATGATTCCCATAATGTTTTTTTTTACCCTTGTAGTTTCTTAACTCCACCTGCAAAGATTTGACATTCTCTGACCCTATGTCACCTCTTTTTAAAGATGTAATTTCATCTCTTACCAACAGAGCCACACTACCGCCGATGCCTTCCTGTCTGTTCTTTCGATACATGATATTTAAGCTCCCAACTATGACCACCTTCCAGCCACAACTCAGTGATGCCCACAATGTAGTACTAACCATTCTCTATTGTGTGTCTTATCCACAGCTACCTTATTAGTTGAAATCATTCTTCTACTGAATTTTTGCAAATATATTGATTGGTACTAGGCAATAGGTACTAGGGAGCACTTTGGTTCCAGTGATCATAACACCATTAGTTTCAATTTGATCATGGACAAGGATCGATCTGGTCCTAGGGTTGAGGTTCTGAACTGGAAGAAGGCCAAATGTGAAGAAATGAGAAAGGATCTAAAAAGCGTGGATTGGGACAGGTTGTTCTCTGGCAAAGATGTGATTGGTAGGTGGGAAGCCTTCAAAGGGGAAATTTTGAGAGTGCAGAGTTTGTATGTTCCTGTCAGGATTAAAGGCAAATTGAATAGGAATAAGGAACCTTGGTTCTCAAGGGATATTGCAACTCTGATGAAGAAGAAGAGGGAGTTGTATGAAATGTATAGGAAACAGGGGGTAAATCAGGTGCTTGAGGAGTATAAGAAGTGCAAGAAAATACTTAAGAAAGAAATCAGGAGGGCTAAAAGAAGACATGAGGTTGCCTTGGCAGTCAAAGTGAAGGATAATCCAAAGAGCTTTTACAAGTATATTAAGAGCAAAAGGATTGTAAGGGATAAAGTTGGTCCTCTTGAAGATCAGAGTGGTCAGCTTTGTGCGGAACCAAAAGAAATGGGGGAGATCTTAAATAGGTTTTTTGCGTCTGTATTTACTAAGGAAGCTGGCATGAAATCTATGGAATTGAGGGAATCAAGTAGTGAGACCATGGAAACTGTACAGATTAAAAAGGAGGAGGTGCTTGCTGTCTTGAGGAAAATTAAAGTGGATAAATCCCCGGGACCTGACAGAGTGTTCCCTCGGACCTTGAAGGAGACTAGTGTTGAAATTGTGGGGGCCCTGGCAGAAATATTTAAAATGTCGCTGTCTACGGGTGAAGTGCCAGAGGATTGGAGAGTGGCTCATGTTGTTCTGTTGTTTAAAAAAGGATCGAAAAGTAATCCGGGAAATTATAGGCCGGTGAGTTTAACGTCAGTAGCAGGTAAGTTATTGGAGGGAGTACTAAGAGACAGAATCTACAAGCATTTGGATAGACAAGGGCTTATTAGGGAGAGTCAACATGGCTTTGTGCGTGGTAGGTCATGTTTGACCAATCTGTTGGAGTTTTTCGAGGAGGTTACCAGGAAAGTGGATGAAGGGAAGGCAGTGGATATTGTCTACATGGACTTCAGTAAGGCCTTTGACAAGGTCCCGCATGGGAGCTTAGTTAGGAAAATTCAGTCACTAGGTATACATGGAGAGGTGGTAAATTGGTTTAGACATTGGCTCGATGGAAGAAGCCAGAGAGTGGTGTTGTTACGTACCCCGTAACTGGGTTGCCAAACCAGCAGAAATGGATCACTCGATTGGAGTCTGGAGTACTAGAACTAAGAAAGTTTTATTAAAGAAACAAGCAACACAGTAATCGAAAGGATAATAAATGCAACAGTTCAACAATGATAACCACACATGTGCACAGAATTAAGATAACAGCATCAATCAAGCTCTATCGTTGTCTAGGGGTAAATGACCAAATTTCAAAATGACTCAAAGTTCAGTCCAGTTCAGTTCGCAGTAATCGTTGCTATGGCGATGGACAACGTGGGGGAAGAGAGAGATAGAACAGGAACAACTGATCATTCAGAACACTGCTTCACTCACAGACCGGCGAGATTGCTCACAAGCAACTTTTGGGCGGGTCCTTGGTGATGTCACCTGAGGTCACCGACTGTGACCCCTCTTCCAGATGCGGTCGATCCTCTGCAGTGAACCCGGCACCCAGGCAAGGGCGGACACACACCGGGTTCCCGCTGATCGTACCTTTCCACCCTGGTCGTTGTCTGGTACTTCTCACCCACTCGTGAGAGGTGCACCACTTCCAGGGTCTCGTTACCTCGGGTGGCGTGTGTGTCTGTCTTAGCGAACCTGTCCCTTTTTATCCCCCTGCTGGGGTATCGCCTGTCCATCACTTCAAACAGTTCAGGGTTCAAAGGGGGGGAGCCGCTCCAGACAGCTCTCTCTCTCCCACGTCCCTTCATTACACATCTCCAGACGCTGCTCCATTGTTCCTTATCTCTCCTTCCCCTGAGGGCAGGTGGCAGACCAACTGCTGATGCCACTGATGCTAGCCCAGGCCAGCAAACATCTTAATTTTATGTGTATTCTCGTCACAGTGTAGAGAATTGCTTCTCTGAGTGGAGGCCTGTGACTAGTGGTGTGCCACAGGGATCAGTGCTGGGTCCATTGTTATTTGTCATCTATATCAATGATCTGGATGATAATGTGGTAAATTGGATCAGCAAGTTTGCTGATGATACAAAGATTGGAGGTGTAGTAGACAGTGAGGAAGGTTTTCAGAGCCTGCAGAGGGACTTGGACCATCTGGAAAAATGGGCTGAAAAATGGCAGATGGAGTTTAATACTGACAAGTGTGAGGTATTGTACGTTGGAAGGACAAACCAATGTAGAACATACAGGGTTAATGGTAAGGCACTGAGGAGTGCAGTGGAACAGAGGGATCTGGGAATACAGATACAAAATTCCCTAAAAGTGTTGTCACAGGTAGATAGGGTCGTAAAGAGAGCTTTTGGTACATTGGCCTTTATTAATCGAAGTATTGAGTATAAGAGCTGGAACGTTATGATGAGGTTGTATAAGGCATTGGTGAGGCCGAATCTGGAGTATTGTGTTCAGTTTTGGTCACCAGATTACAGGAAGGATATAAATAAGGTTGAAAGAGTGCAGAGAAGGTTTACAAGGATGTTGCCGGGACTTGAGAAACTCAGTTACAGAGAAAGGTTGAATAGGTTAGGACTTTATTCCCTGGAGCGTAGAAGAATGAGGGGAGATTTGATAGAGGTATATAAAATTATGATGGGTATAGATAGAGTGAATGCAAGCAGGCTTTTTCCACTGAGGCAAGGGGAGAAAAAAACCAGAGGACATGGGTTAAGGGTGAGGGGGGAAAAGTTTAAATGGAACATTAGGGGGGGCTTCTTCACACAGAGAGTGGTGGGAGTATGGAATGAGCTGCCAGACGAGGTGGTAAATGCGGGTTCTTTTGTAACATTTAAGAATAAATTGGACAGATACATGGATGGGAGGTGTATGGAGGGATATGGTCCGTGTGCAGGTCAGTGGGACTAGGCAGAAAGTGGTTCAGCACAGCCAAGAAGGGCCAAAAGGCCTGTTTCTGTGCTGTAGTTTCTATGGTTTCTAAGTATGCTCCAAGGATAGGTTTCAAAATGAATTGAGGTTATTGTATGTTTTATAGTGAATATGTCTGCTTTGCAGAAAACCCATTAATCTTCCCAAAGTTGGCAATTTAGCAGTCAATGTAGAAAATAATAACAATTGTTGCCGCTGTTCTTGATCTTTTCATTGATGGTATTTATACAGAAAACAATTACATTTGCGATAAATCTTGTTTCTTTTCAAAGTTGATGGGCTGTTAAATGAGTAGTTTATATATTATTTTGCAGCCAATTTGAAACAGTTGTTCCACTGGAAGATTCTATTGTTACTGAGGTCACTGCCACATTGCAAGATTGGGTGATGCTCTGGAAACAACTCTATGTGGTAAGCACAAAACTTTCTAATGGCTGATGACTTTCATGTGGAGTAATTACAAGCTGAACTTAATTTGAGGCTTTATATTCAGGTGCCATTTGTACCAGTGTTCAGATTGCAAGTTATAGTATTATTTGGGACAAATACTGAACTCTTAAATAATTCTTTGTTGGCAATAATTATTACTTATCTGCGTGTTCAATGATAATTTTCTGGTGAAAATAGTCTATATGTGTTGTCTGGTATAGAAGTAAATTTAAATAAAATTGCACAGAATTAATGTTTTTAATGTCTGTGTAGAATAAAAAGATAAAATCAACATGTAAGATTGGTTGTTCTAGTGCTTAGAAAAACCTTTAACCACTCTCTATACTGAAATGTGATTGTGGTAGAATTTTTTAAAATCAGGAGCTTCTAATGGTGTGCTTGCAAGTAGTAGTATTTGCGCATTGTGTTCATTCTTTCCTTTAAAGATTTTGGGCAATTAAGACACTTCATTTTAGTGCATTGACAGAAATTGAGCAAGTGACCACATTTTAAACCTGAACGTTGTATTTTGAGGTAAGCACTTGTAAATAAGAGAAGTAATCTCAAAAAAAAACTGAAAATGCTGTAAATAGATTAGGCTGCATCTGTGGGAAGAGGATTTATCAAAAATATTGATAGTGAGGAAGATGTGTAAAGATATAACAGGATGTAGGTTGATTGGCAATATGGTTGAAAAAATGACAGATGAATTTAATCTGGATCAATGTAAAGTGTTGCACTTTGGGAGGTCAAATATAAGATGTAAATGGCATGGTCTTTATACAGATCTTTGGTGATAAGTCCATGTTTCTGTGAAAGTGGCACACAAGTGGATAGGGTTGTAAATCAACTAGGGCATCAGTATAAAAGATGCAGAATTGTTGTTAAGCTACATTTGGGATATTGTATGCAGTTCTAGTTGCCATATTACAGGAGGTATTAACTATAAGGAGAGGCTGGATAAACATGGGCTGTTTTCTCTGGAGTGTCAGAGGCTGAGGAATAAACTGATAGAAGTATATGAAATTGTGAGATATAATAAGGTAGATAGTTGGAATTTGGCATGGAAATTTCAAATACTGGAGGGCATAGGTTTAAGTTGCGGGGGAAAGTTTAAAGGAGATACACGAGGCAAGTTTCTCTACTTCTATCACATTTCTTTTGATGACAGGATTTTCTGAACTGATGCCACTTTGGAAGGTCTTCCTTTATGAACTTCTCTTCTACCATAGTTGAAGGGTTCTCTTGCTCACTTCTACTCTTACCTACTGTCCTGGACGATGTAGAAAGAGTTCCCTGACCCTTATGTTTTACCTTAACATAAGACCTAGGGTGAGCTGGCTCGTTGGATGAAAAATTGTCTTGGTTATAGGAGTCAGAGTGGTGGTGGAGGGTTGTTTTCAGATTGGAGGACTGTATCCAGTGGTGTACCACAAGGATTGTTGTTGGGTCTACTGTTGTTTGTCATTTATACAAACAATTTGAGAATGTTATTGGCTCTGTGGATGACGCGAAAATTCGTAATCTTGTGGACAGTGGTTATCAAGCATTACAACAGAATCTTAAATCTATGAGGAAGGTGGATCAAGGAATGATGGATAGAATTTAACTCTGGCACAGAACTGGAGATGGATGTACTCAGAAACATCTGAGATGCTAAAAACCTCAGAGATGATTCTTTTACCGAGGAGGACAAGCTTCAGGTAATAGATGGGTGACCACCAGGAGAAGTACAAGGAGTAAGCAGTTTGTGCAGGGTTCTCCTGTGGCCATTCCCCTCAGCAACAAGTGTACTTCTTTGGATATAGCTGGTGGGGATGACCGATCAGGGCACAGCAGCAGCAGCCATTCCAGTGGCACTGTGGATGGTTCTGAGGCTAGGCAGGGAAGGATAAGATCAGGCAGAGCGATGGGTGATAAGAAATTCTATAGTTAAAGGGACAGATGGGAGATTCTGTGATCATGACAGAGACACCAGGATGGTGTGTTGCCTCCCAGGTGCTAGGCTCCACAATGCCTCAGAACAGCTGCAGAAGATTCTCAAGGGGGAGGGTGGGCAGCCAGAAGTTGTGGTGCACATTGGCACCAATGACATATCTAGATAGGGGTAAGAGGTCTTGCACATAGAATTTAGGGAGTTAGGAAACAGGCTGAAGAGCAGGACCTGTAGGGTAGTAGTAATCTCTGGATTGCTCCCAATGTCATGTGCTAATCAGGGCAGGGATTGCACGAGAGTACAGATAAACAAGTGATCATAAAGACTACAAGATATGAGAGCAGAATTAGCCTAACTGGCCCATTGAGTCTGCTTCACTATTCCATCATGGCTGATTTATCATCCCTTTCAACCCCATTCTCTTGCCTTCTCCCACAACCTCTGATGCACTGACTAATCAAGAACATATCAGCCTCTTCTTTAAATATACTCAATGACTTGACTTCCACAGTCATCCATGGCAATCAATTCCACAGATCCACCACAATCTGGCTAAAGAAATCTCTCCTCATCTGTGTTCTAAAGGGGTGTTCCTCTAGTCTGAAGTTTTGCCCTCTGGTCCTAGACTTGCCCACTATAGGAAACATCCTCTCCATGTCCTCTGTATCTAGGTCTTTCAACATTTGATAGGTTTCAGTGTGATTCCCCTTCATTCTTCTAAACACCATCGAGTAAAGGCCCAGAGCCATCAGCTGCTCCTCAGATGTTAACCCTTTCACTCCTGGAATCATTCTTGTGAACCTCCTCTGGACGCTCTCCTAAGGATTCCCAAGTCGCTTTGCACATCTGATTTTTGAATTTTTCTCCCGTTTAGAAAATAGTCCACGCCTTTAATCCTTCTACCAAAGTGCATGACCATATACTTCCTTACACTTTATTCCATCTACCACTTCTTTGCTCATAGTTCTGTCCTGTCCAAGTCCTTCTACAGACTCCCTGCTTCCAAAACAGCATCTGCGCCACCTATCTCTGTATTGTCTGCAAACATGTGGCCACAAAGCCATCACATCCACCATCCAAATCATTGATATATAATGTGAAAATAACCAGTCCCAATACTAAACCTTGTGAAACACCAGCAGCACACCAGAATAGGCCCCTTTCATTCCCACTCTTTACCTCCTGCCAGTCAGCTAATCTTCGATCCATGCTAGTATCTTTCAAGTAACAGCATGGACTCTTGTCTTGTTAAGCAGCCTCATGTGCAGAAGGTCAAAGGCCTTCTGAAAATCCAAGTAAGTAATATCCACTAACTCTCTTTTGTTTATCCTGCCTGTTATTTCCTCACAGAATTCCAACAGAATGTTCGGGTAAGATTTCCTCTTAAAGTAACCGTGATAACTTTGGCCTACTTGATCATGTTATGTGTCTCTAAGTACCCCGAAACCTTATCCTTAATAATGGACTCCAACATCTTCCCAACCACTGAAGTCAGGCTAACTGGTCTATAATTTTCTTTCTTCTGCCTTTCTTCCTTCTTGAAGAGTGAAGTGACATTTGCATTTTCAAGTCCTCCAGAATCCAGTGATTATTGAAGGATCATTACTAATGCCTCCACAATGTCTTCAGCTACCTCTTTCAGAGCCCTGGAGATTAGTTCATCTGATTTAGATTATTTATTTACAATCCCTTCGGAGTTTTCAGCTTCCAAGCATGTTCTGGCATACTGCTAGAGTCTTTGACAGTGAAGACTGACTCAAAATTCTTAGTAATTCCATCTGCCATTTCTTTGTTCCCCATTGTTAAGTCTGTAGTGCCATTTTCCAGTTGTCCAATGTCCACTTCCGTCTTTTTTTCTCTATATCTGGGGGAAAAAACTGTTGATATCCTCTTTTATATTATTGGCTAAATTACCTTCATGGTTAATCTTTTCTCTCCTTATAGCTTTTTAGTTGTCTTCTTTTGGTTTTTCAAAGCTCCCCAGTCTTCTAATTTTTGCAATATTATTTGCCCTCTTTTATGCTTTAATACTGTCTTTAACTTTCCTTGTTGGCCACGGTTGCGTCATCTTCCCCTTAGAATATTTCTTTGGGTGTATCTATCCTGTGCTTTCTGAATTACCTCCAGAAACTCCAGCCATTACTCTTCTTCCATCATCCCTGGTAGTGTCCCTTTCCAATCCACTTTGGCCAGCTCCTCTCTCGTGCCCAAGTATTCCCAAGTCCGTTTGCACCTCTGATTTTTGAATTTTCTCCCTTTTAGAAAATAGTCCATGCCTTTAATCCTTCTACCAAAGTGCATGACCATACACTTTCTTACACTTTATTCCATCTGCCACTTCTTTGCTCATAGTTCTGTCCTGTCCAAGTCCTTCTACAGACTCCCTGCTTCCAAAACAGCATCTGCGCCACCTATCTCTGTATTGGCCACAAACATGTGGCCACAAAGCCATCACATCCATCATCCAAATCATTGATATGTAATGTGAAAATAATTGGTTCCAATGACAACCCCTGTGGAACACCAGTAGCGCACCAGAATAAGCACCCTTTATTCCCACTCTTTGCTCCTGCCTATTCTTCTGAATTCCAGTGACTACAGGACCAGAGCTATCAAATGCTCTTCATATGATAAGCTGTTATGGAAAGGTGTAAAACAATATGGTTGTTGTCATAAGGGATTTCAACTTCTCTAATATAAACTGGAACTTTGTGTGCAAGAGGTTTAGATGGGACAGAATTTGTTAGGTGCACCCAGAAAGGTTTCTTAAATCAATATGTAGACAGTGCAGAAAGAGGAGGGGTGGACCTGATGTTGGGTAGTGAGCCTGGCCAGGTGACCGACCTTTCACGGGTTGAACTGTCAGGGAACAGTGACCCCAAATCCTTACGTTTTAGGGTAGCTATAGATAAGGATAAGTATGGACCTTTTGGGAGAGTATTAAATCGGAGCAGGGCAAATTTCAAGAGCATGAGGCAGTAAATGGAGAGAGTTAATTGGGAACAGCTGTTTTTGGGCAAGTCCACATCTGATATGTGGAGGATGTTTAAAAACCAATTGCATAGAATACAGGACGGGTATGTTCCAGTAAAAAGGAAGGACAAGCATGGCAGGGTTAGAGAACCTTGGATGTCGAGAGACGTGATTAACTTAGTCAAGAAGAAAAAGAAGTGTGGAAAGCTTGGGAAGCTAGAATCAAACAGAGCCTTTCAGGTTTGTAAAGAAGCCAGAAAAGAACTAAAGGGAATCAGAAAAGCTATGAGGGGCCATGAAGAGTCATTACCAAGTAGAATTAAGGGGAAATCCCACTGTATTTATACATACATCAAGAGCAAGAGTATAACTAGGGAGAGTGTAGGATCACTCAAGGATAAAGGGTGAACATTTGCTTGGATGCAGAATTGTGGGTGAGGTCCTAAGTGAGTTTTTTATATCCGTATTTAGCAACGAGAAGGACATGGAGGATAGGATGATCAGTTTCGATTTGCTTGAGCATTTCAAGGTAAAGGAGGAGGTAATGTTGGGTCTCTCAAAGTCCACTAAGGTGGATAATTCCCAGGGCCTGATGGGATACACCTCAGGTTATTGAGAGAGGCAAGAGAAGAGATTGCTGGGGCCTTGACCAATATCTTTGTGTCCTCTGTAGGCTCAGGTAAGATCCCAGAGGACGGGCGAGTAGCTAATGTTCTGTTATTCAAACAAGGAATAGTCCTTGGAGCTATAGACTGGTGAGTCTGTTCTGTTATTCAAATAGCTAGTCCTGGGAACTATAGTCTAGTGAGTTTCACGTCAGCTGTTAGCTTAACACAGGACCTTAAGTTTTTTATAGTGAGTTCTAGCCTGTAAGTTCCTAATCTAATGGCAATATTATTCCTTCAGTATTACTTAATAAGGCGGCAAATTGCAGGAATAAGGTGTGGGATATTTTAGCAGTCTATGGGTATCATATAAAAATAGGAATTGTGTTTGAATGTGATTTTAAATATGATATGTACAGTCGAGCCCAGGAGTTATATTTTTTTTGTTCAATAGAAGCGAATATATGAAGTACAATTTTAAAAAAGAAACTACTATTATTGCTTGGAGTGCTCAGCAGAAGATGTTTATGCCTTTTACCTGTTGTGATGTTTATGCCTTTTACCTGTTGTGATGTTTAGGGCCTGAAATGGTTACTACAAGTAGCTGATTGATACTAGTAAAAATTGATTGATTGAGTTGTCATGAAATTGTAGAGGTAGAGATGATGAAATTTACTTAATGATGAAATTTCTTAATAATCCTGATCGTAGTTTACATCTATTTCAATTCACAGATTATTAGTGAATATTTTTAGTGTGACTTGAGTTTTTTGATTCTGTGGCAACTAATAGTCTGAGTGGGTCAAGCAGCATCTAGAATAGTTGATGTTTCCGGTTGTAACCCTGTATGAGAACCTGCTGAGTGCTTCCTCGACTGCTGATGCTGGAATCTGGTTGTTTCTACTGATTTTCTGATGTGTGTATCACTAGTAAACTGGTCTCTAAATCTATTTAATGCCACATATAGTGTTAAGCATGTATGAAGAATCTGATGTTTAGCAATGAGAGAATATGCCAACAACAGCTTGATGTTCAAGAGCAGGATATGAAAACCATGCAATATTTTCTGTTCTAGAAAACAGTAAATATCCTGACTGGCTTCCTAAATCTGCACAACCTGATGTTCACATGGGCTTGGCCTTAGCAGCAGTTGTGGACCCAAAGAGGATGAATGAGGCTGTTGAGATGCTTTTTTTTTCTGTTCATGCAGTCAGTTTAAGTGAAGAAAGTCCAGGCTAAATTGCTACTTTGTGGGAATTAAATAGTCAATTACTTATATGCGACAAGACCCGGACATCACTCAGGCTGGGGTTTATATTTAGCTAGTGATCACAGAACAGCAAGGTTATTTAAGATTGTTTAATGTCATTTCCAGTTAAAGAGAATGAAATAATTGTTACTCTGGATCCAGTGCAGCACAAAAACACAATAAGGTAAAGATCATAATAAAAATAACCAATAAATATAAAGGCATAGCTCATATATGTACATTAATTGTATTTACATAAAGTGATGCTAGGTACAGGAGTGTCTGTACATTAGGTGACTCTAACAGAAAATGATAAAGTAATGGTGGCTGGGGTGGATTAGTTGGGTAAAGATGTTGATTATCCTTATTGCTTGAGAAAAGTAACTGTGTTTGAGTCTGGACGTGCTGACATGGATGTTATATCACCTCCTTCCCTGAAGGGAATGGGACAAATTACAGTGGGGGGAGGGGTGGAATTCTTCATGATGTTGCTGTCCTTTCTCTGGCACCTTTCTGTATATGTGCTTGGGTACTGCCACAGTACAATTTCCATACCATGTTAGGAGGCTCTCTACTGCTCACCTATAGGTCATGGGTTTTGATGTGCATAATCCCAACTCTCCTCAGAAAGTAGAGGGATTGGTGAGCTTTCTTGATTACGTAGGGTGTGTTCCGGGACCATGAGAGGTTGTGTGATATGTACGCTCCCATGAGTTTGAAATTGCCACCAAAATAAATGGGGATGTGAGCTCTCCTGGTCGATAACAATCTCCTTGGTCTTGTTGACATTGAGGAAGAGGTTATTTGCATTGCACCAGGCCTCAGGACTTCTGCCTCCCCTCTGTGGCTATTTTATTGTTTGTGATGAGACCCACTACTGCTGTGTGATCGAATTCGACAATGTAATTACTTGGGTGTTTGGTTGTACAGTTGAGTGTAAGCAGACTGTACGGCAGTGGGCTCAGCACACAGCCCTGTGGGGCACCAGTGTTGAGGATGATGGGAGGGAGGAGCGGTTGTGCATCCTGACTATTTGAGGTCTGTTGGGCAGGAAGTCCAACACCCAGCTGCAGAACACAGTGGGGTATTTAACTGAGGATTAGGAATTTATTCACCAAGTCTGTGGGGCAATAGTGTTAAATGCTGACCTAAAATCCATTAACAACTTCAGACATAAATATCCTTGTTTTTGAGGTGTATCAGGACCAGGTGCATGCCAGATGCTATAGCATCTGTTGTAGAGCAGTTCTGTTGGTAAGCATATTGGTGGCAGTACGGCAAGAAAGGAGTTTTGGATTTGTGCCATTACCAGCTGTTCAAAGCACATCATGATGATTGGTGTCATTGCCACCGGATGGTAGTCATTTAGTTCTGAAGGTGTAAAGTTCTTTAGTACAGGGATTACAGTGGCAAATGTGAAGAATGTGGGGACAGCAACCTGGATGAGTGAAATGTTGACGATGTCCACAATGACATTATTGAGCTGGTGTGCACACTCCCTGAATGCTTCAAAGTTCAAAATAAAATATATTATCAGAGTACATGCATGTCACCTCATATGACCTTGAGATTCCTCTTCTGCAGAAATACTTAGCAAATCTATAGAACAGTAACTGTGAAGTGTAAACATCAGGAGCTGTAAACAAACTGTGCAAATGCAGATGTAAATAAGGAGCATGAAATAACAATATAACAGAGTTCTGAAATGAGTGTAGTATCCCATTTTTTTCAAGAGCCTGATGGTTAATGGGTAGTAACTATTCTTTAACTTGGTGATGGGAGTCCTGAGGCACTTCTACCTGATGGCAGCAGCAAGAAAAGAGCATGGCCTGAGTGGTGAGGGTCTTTGGATGCTGCTTTTCGATGGCAGTGTTTCAAGTAGATGTGCTCAATGGTTGGGAGGGTTTTACCCATGATGCACTGGGCTGAATCCACTGCCGTTAGAAGGTTTTTCTGCTTAAAGGCATTGCTGTTCCCATACCAGGCTATAATGAAAGCAGTCAGCACACTTTCCACCACAAATCCACAGAAGTTTGCAAAGGTTTTCAATGACATGGCGAACCTCTGCAGATTCCTGAGTAAGTAGAGACGCTGCCTTGCTTTCTTTGCAATTACATTTACATGATAGGTCCAGGACAGGTACTCTGAGATAGTGACACCCAGGAATTTAAATCTGATTGTCAGATGATTACTGGCTCATGGACCTCAAGTTTGCCTCTCCTGAAGTCTACAATCAGTTCCTTGGTCTTATTGACATTGAGAGGTGGTGGTTATTGTACCACTTAGCTAAGTTTTCTCTCCTGTATGCTGATTCATTAACCCCTTTAATACAGCCCACAACAGTGGTGTTGTCAGCAAACTTGGTTGATGGTCATTTAGACAGGTTACCATGCTGTTCTTGGGCATCGGTACGATTGAAGCCTGCTTGATGCAGGTGGGTATCACACACTGCCGGAGCAAGAGATTGAAGATATCCATGAATACACCAGCCAGTTGATTGGCACAGATCTTCAGTACTCAGCCAGGTACTCCATCCAGATTGGATGCTTTCCTTGGATCCACTCTTGTGAAGGCAGCCCACATGTCATTTTCAGATACTGAGACCAAAGAATTATTGGAGGATGTGGGAGTGAGCGATGGTTCCTCCGTGTTCTGATGGTAAAAGTGAGCATAAAAGGCATTGAGGCAACACTTATCAAAGTTGCTGGTGAACGCAGCAGGCCAGGCAGCATCTCTAGGAAGAGCTCATCTGGAAGCAAAGCTCTGCTGTCCCATATGTCACAAGATTTAGCTTTATAGAGGTTATAGCATTCAAACCCTGTCACAGCTGTTGAGCATCCCTTGTTGATTAAGTACTCGTCTGGAATCTCCACTTTGTTTGTGAGATAACTTTCTGGAGAACAGACCTGAACCTCTTGTAGCATTCTTGATCTCCAGACTTGAATTCCTTTGACCCGGCTCTTAGGAGGTTGCAGATTTCATTGTTCATCTAGGCTTCTGAATGGGGGAAAACCTTGAACGATTTCTTTAGCACATGCTCATCTGCAGCTTGTGCTGTAATGACTCAGGTGTAATCATTCAGGTTCTCAGATGAGTTCTTGAACACCCCTAGTCCAGTGACTCAAGGCAATCCTGTAACTGTTCCTCAGCCTCCCAAGATCATCTCTTGGTTGTTTTGATCTCTGGAGCCTTGTTCTTTAGGTCCTGTCTGTATGCAGGTAGTAGGAGTACAGTCAAATAATGTGACTTGCCAAAGTACAGTCTTGGAAAGGAGCAATAGGCATTCCTTACCATAGTGTAGCAGTGGTCTAGTATGTTGGGACCTCTGGTGCAGCAGGTTACATGTTGGTGATAATTGGGCAGGGCTTTCTTCAAACAAGCCTAGTTAAAGTCACTGACTATAATTTGAAATGTGTCAGGATGGGCTGTTTTTTGTTTATAGACAGCATTGTGCAGTTTCGTGAGTGCTTATAATCGGCTGTGATGGTATGTAATCCGCAGTCAGGATCATGGATGAGAACTCCTGAGGCAAATAGAATGGTCTACGTTTAATTGTTAATTGTTCTATGTCAGGGGAACAAGAAATCGACTTAATCCCAGCGTCCGTGCACCACTGAGAATTGACTAAAAAGCATATGGTGCCACCTCTTTCCTTACCGCAATTCGAGGTTCAATTCATTCTGAAAATCTTTTGGTCAGATAGCTGCATCTGGCATATTCACTGTAAAGCCTGATTTATACTAATGCGTACGGGTTACGCCATGGCCTACGCTGTAGACCTGATTTATACTTCTGCGTAGCTCTATGCCGTAGCAAGCATGCGTTGTGTCTGTGTCGCTCTGCAATTCACCGCCAAAACGCTAGTTGGCAGTGGGGTTTCTATACTACTGTGTTGAGTTTCTTCGTGAGAGACATGGACGAGAAAATGTATTTCAAATATTTTCGGATGTCAGCAGGTAGATTTGACGATTTGGTTCATTGCTCCAACCATTTATTTCACATCAGTGTACAGACATGGTGGAGAAATGCAACCGGAAATGCATAGGAGGAAATGCGATGCTACCAAGCAGACCAATCACAGTTGTTGCGGTCTGCGTCATCGCGAAGCATAAGTTACTTTTTTGGGGAGGTGCATGTCACCCTATGGTGTAGGGTACGCGGTACCCTATGGCGTAGATTTGACGCAGAAGTATACATCAGGCTTTAACCAAGTCTCCATGCAACAAACAATTGAGATCTGCCTCATGTACCTCTGATTCAGCAGCCTTGCCCTGAGATCATCAATCTTATTTTCAAGTGACCTTACATGAAAAGGCAGAGGAGGCCTCATCTCTCTGTGCCTCAGCTTGGTTTGAATCCCATCTCTCCTGCCATGTTTGGCCTTGGTATTGATCCTTATTGAACTCTCTTAACTGCTCCACGTTGAACTGTCAAACGTGAGATCTGAAGAACATTGATGCAATTTCGTAATCTGTTATTAAGAGGAAATTTATATGCTGTAGATTACAGCAAAGTAGTTCAAAAGGATATACTTAAGAGGAAAATGTACAAATTCCTGCAGCGTCGCTGATGTACACTGATGCCATCTTTAAACATCCCAGACACTGGGATGTTGTCTGGCTTGGCAGCCCCATGGGGGTTGTCTCTCTGCACAGTAGTTCTCATGTCGGATTCTGTTATGGACACTGACTGGTCACCTGAAAGTAGGGTAGCTTTTGTGGCTCGCATTGTGGTTTCTGCCTCCAAGCATGCATAAAACATAGAACATGGAAAAGTACAGTGTAGGAATAGGCTCTTTAATCCCTGATATCTGTGCTGATCAAGACATATCAGTGAAATAAGCTGACACTTCACCACTGAGAAATTGAAATAATTGCATTTGTGTTCAGTTTGCTTTGGGGGCTGAATTGAAGTGTTAGAGTGTCAACAACAGAAATCACTCTTTCTTACAGTGTATAATCTTGTAAAATCAAAGTTTTCCTTTTATTGCTGAAGCAAATATACGCAATAGAAGGAACGGTTAGAGTATAGTTATTTGAGGTACTGCTTGTCTTTATGAAGGAAATGTAATGTTATATAGTTAAGTACTTCTTTCAGCTTCTTCATCCTTGGTTTGTTCCTGTCCCAGAAGCCATCATTTGCGTATCAGAACTAGTGGTAATGCTCTTGCAAAATTGATAGTATAGAATAAGCAGAATTTCATTAGCGAATGGATTCTACTGTAACAGTAGTCTGTAGTTGCTAATCATTTAGCACATTTTCCTAGATGTATTACAGATTGAATTATATTTAAATATGGCATTATGGTACAGGTCGACCTTCACTAATCTGGCACCATTGGGACCTGAGGAGTGCTGGATCAGTGAAAATGCTGAATTACAGAAGGATCACATTAAGCATAATCAGTGCCGGATTATCGAAGGAACCGGATTACAGGTAGTTGGATTAGTGAAGGTCAACCTATACCTCCATTTGGCATGCATCTGGTATGTATGGAAGCCAATGAATAGAAGAGTTGGTCAAGCTTGGTAAAGTGGAAGGGCAGTAATAAGACTTTAAATAAAATACATTGTATCATAAAAAGTTATTCATCCGTCTCTGCAGCAGCTTCAGGATCTAGTTGATGATGGACAAGTTTTCTCCGAGATAACTGTTGAGACCCCAGCATTTGATACCAACTTGATGGTACTTGTTTGACTGGGCAATAAGCCCTCCTTAACACAGGGCAATGCTACAAGTTGTAATACAGAGAAAACTACCGGAATTTCCAGAAAACCAGTTAGTCCTGGTACAGGAAGTATAACAGAAAGTGGGGTGGGAAAGCATATGCTTCCTTTCTTGTCACAGAGCTACTTTATATCCCTGTAAAAGTAGGTTTGAAGTCTTATTTTTCATTACCCCAACCCAGAATGTTAGATTTCAAAAAGCAGGAAGGACACCTACATACGTCCCCTCTTTCATTGTCTTGGTGCATTGATGAGTGTACTGAAATTGTTTCTTATTTTCATAGCAAACTAGAAAATTTCTTTGGCTTTGCTGGAATTTTTTCTTTTATATTGTCCCATCTCTGACTCTTTGTCCTTTCTTGACTACTTTTTTTTAGATTATGAGGATACTCGGTCCTCGTTTATTGTCATTTAGAAATGCATGCATTAAAAAATGATACAGTGTTCCTCCAGAATGATATCCCAAGAAAAACAGGACAAACCAAGACTAAAACTGACAAAACCACATAATTATAACATATAGTTACAACAGTGCAAAGCAATACCATAATTTGATAAAGAGCAGACCATGGGCACGGTATAAAAAAAAAGTTTCAAAGTCCCAATTGACTCATCATCTAACGCACGTGGCAGAAGGGAGAAACTCTCCCTGCCATGAACCTCCAAGCGCCGACAACTTGCTGATGCATTGGAAGCACCCGACTGCAGCCGACTCTGAGTCTGTCCAAAAATTTCGTGCCTCCAACCAGCCCCTCTGATACAGCCTCTCCGAGCACCATCCTCTGCCAAGCGTTTTGACCTCACCCCGGCTGCCGAGCAACAAGCAAAGCTGAGGACTCGGGGCCTTCTCCTCCGGAGATTCTGGACCACACAGTAGCAGCAGCAGCGAAGCAGGCATTTCAGAAGTTTCACCAGATGTTCCTCGGTGCTCTCACATCCGTCTCCATCAAATCAGGATTGTGCCTAGCACCTTACTTGACAAATAACAGACATCATCACCGGAGTGGCCGCTGCGAGCTGCGTCACGCCGCCATCTTCTCCTCCCTCTTGAAGGTGTTTTTTTTTTCCTTGACTACATCATCACAATTTGAGTTCATGATTAATGTACAGTGCCCATTACAAGCCTACAGGCTCCCAAATCAATCTTGACTACCTCCTACCATCTAGGTTCCTCTTAGGACTGACTTTATTCCATTCTCCTAGTTTCTCAGGTTCTGACAATGTCTAATTTTACCTTTTTTCCTTCCCACCATCCAGGAACCTAAGCATTCATTCCATTTAAGGCAGCAACTT
Source organism: Mobula hypostoma (assembly GCF_963921235.1). Lineage (NCBI taxonomy): Eukaryota > Metazoa > Chordata > Chondrichthyes > Myliobatiformes > Myliobatidae > Mobula > Mobula hypostoma. The sequence continues at coordinate 16,654,724 of NC_086111.1, forward strand.
ATACTTGAGGATTTTAGTAGTTCTGTAAACTGCATTTCTATACATTAGCTGACTGCTTTATGAGCATCTATATTTAGTCTGCAGGTTTGATGCTGAATTTCCAGTTGCCTATTATTTCAAATCTCCAGCACACTTCCATTATTACTATGTCAGGGTGCTATTTACTGAGTACAGCTGAGTGTTCAATGCCATCATCCCCTTAGTATGACTTAACAAGTTTCAAAACCTGGGCCTCTACAACTGGATCCTTGACTTTGTCATTGGGAGACTACTGTAAGTGTGGACAGCAAATAATATCACTTCCTCACTGACTACTAACACAGGCGCATCTCAAAGATGCATGCTTAGCCCAGTGCTCTGCTCTCTCTCTCATGACTGTATAGCATCTATAAATTTGCCTATGACATAACTGTTGTTGGCAGAATCACAGATGATGAAAAGGGGTCGTACAGGTTTGAGAGAGATTGGCTGGTTAAAAGGTGTTGCAGCAACAACCGTGCACTCAGCATCAGCAAGACCAAGGAACTGATGTGGACTTCAGGAAGGGAAAACCAGAAAACACATACCAGTCATCATTGAGAAGTCAGCAGTGGAAAGGGTGAGCAGGTTCAAGTTCCTGGCTGCCAACATCACAAAGATCTATTCTGGGCACAACGTATTGATGCAATTAAGAAGACACTCAAACAGTTCTGTTTCATGGAGAGTTTCAGGAGATTTGGTATATCATCAAATGTATTTGTAAATTTCTGCAGATGTACTGTGGAGAGCATTTTGATGGGTTGCGTCACCGTCTGGTGTGGAAACACCAATGCACAGGATTGGAAAAAGCTGCAGAAGTTTGTTGACTCACCTGGTTCCATCATGGGCATTAGCCTCCCCACAATTGAGGACATCTTCAAAAGGCGATGTCTCAAGAAGATAGCATTCATTGTGAATGACTCTCAGCATCCAGAACATGTCCTCATCTTATTAATATGATTGAGGGGAGATACTGGAGCCTGACGATGCACACTCAACTTTGTAGGAAAAGCTTCTTTTCCTCTGCCATGAGATTTCTTAAGAGTTCATTAACCCGTGAATGTTATCTCACTATTTTATTCTCTTTTTTTACTATTTGTTTTTTATATATTCATAGGTAGCTTAATGTAATTTTTTAAATATTGCACTGTCCAGCTGCTGCAGAACATCTGATTTCATGAAAAATGTCTATGGTGATAAACTTGATTGTTTCTCATACTTTGTCTTGTGTCCTACACTGTTCTAATGAAGCCCAAAGCAAGCTTGGGATGTAGCTTTATACCTTATGACTAGATACATTGCAGCATTATAGACTTATCTTGTACTAATAGCCTAAACAAGTATGTATCTTCCCTCTCTCAACATGATGAACAGTGTTTCATAATAAATGTGAGATACAGTCTGAGCTAATCAAAGTGAGCATTGTTTAATTCCATCAGAACTGCACAAACTCCAATCTGTGAATCCATTCTGAAGGATCATTCAGTACAAACTGTACCTTTTAGCTGAAACAACTGGCTCATGATGAGTAATAATATTCAAACAACAAGCTAATTTAGTAGTGTTTTTTGCTACTTTCAAAGATTTTAATTGTAATTAATGTGCATTTCTTCAATTCTTCAGCGTATTTCCATGCAGTCAAATCTCATCAAGTTATATTTTAAGTTAAATTGCTTCATTTTCTATTCATCATTTTCCTCTTTGTGAAGGAAAGGTTTGGATCAAAAGAATTTCACATTTTTTGTATGTTTCACAAAGTCGTTGTCACTTTTCAGATTTTACTGATACTGTTTTTCTCCACTGTGAGCCATTAGGGGAGGAAAAACTAAACAATCCTGGAATGTTAATGATCAGTGAAGGCCATTCACCCATTGTAACTGAGCTGATAGTTTAATAAAATGCAATTGCTGTTTAAATAAGATGAGGGATTTTGCATTAACCACCTTTCATGTAGGCCACTACCTGTACTAGTCTTAGAGCCACAAAACATCAATCACCTTTGCTTCCTGTGTCTGACCTACTTGGCTGTTGCATTCCCTTGGATCCCTTGTGCTCTTACTTTGTTGATGAACTTGCCATCTTAGACTTTAACCTATCTGTCATATAACTGTACATTTGTGATGCTGCTGATCTGGCTTTTGCTGTCATTTTCTCCTGAGCCAGATAGTATGCAGAAAGGTATGCTTCTTCGAGAGGTGAACATTACATGAGACTCCTGCTTTACCTAGTTGTTGAATTAAAATACTACTATGGGTTTGCTTTCTTCTTAGATTTCTTCATATTTCTGCTACTATCTTATCCATATGCTGTTTTCAATAACCCCTTCTAATCCCAAAAAATCAGTCCTCAGCAGAGACCTCGGGTATAGTTCTCTACATCTTCAAATCTGACTTCTGAGTCTGACATGATGTTGAGTTCTTCTGCCTCCTTCACCGCCATTGTTGCTTGTTTGGCTAGGAGTCTTCATCCCAGACTGTGGACCCTATCTCCCATCTTCAAACTTCCCATTCCATCCAGAACCCTAATTGTGACACCCTTTTTGGATCTAATTATTAATAAGTGCCAGCATGATCTTGATTTATCTTTCTAATTTTTACACTACATTTACTGAACCTCATTCCCTCTGAACATCATTCCATTTACTGGGCATCAGCCCTAACATTGTCATCAAATCTGTTAAGAAAGGCATTGCAATTGCCTGCCAACTGACTGCTATGTGGTGGAGGTTGAACACCAACCCTCGACAACTCAGACCTTCCTGCAGTCATGACTGCACCATAGAATATTGGGCCATTGATTCCTAGACAGTCATAGATAATTTCTGTTGTGTATTTAATATTTCAATAGTATTTGAGTAACATTGTAAATATACTGTTTGATGAAGCATTCTTGTTTGCTTAAAGTGTTTGCAGGCTATATCTAAAAATACATGAATTGCATGTGTCATGACACTACTGCATGATACATTAGAACCTCCCTTAAAGTAAAGAATGGAATTAGACTCTCATTCTGTGGCTCTATTGTTTTTCTTCTATTTAGTTTAACGTTTTGGATTTATAAAACCGAACAGTGGTGACAGGGTATTTTTAAAAACAAACCTGAGATGTCTCCCTACTTAGGAGTTTGACTTCTCCAAAAAATGAGCCTTGCTAATAGTGTGAAAGTAATGCAGGAACATTTGGATCCAAAGCCATTGTTGATTGCAGATGCTTTAGGTTTCATAAGTAGAATCAAAAGGAAAGGGAAGTCTATTTCAGTGTGTGTGGGTAAATTAAAGAGATTGAGCATTGTCAGTTCAGTGAATGTCTTATTGATGAACTGAGGGATGACTTATTTCGTGGAATCTTACAAGAAAGCATTCAAAAACAGCTCCTAACTGAAGCATAACTTAATTATAAGAGCAGATGAAATAGCTGTATCAGTGGAAAATGCAGACACAGATGAAATTGAGTTGCAGTCAGGAATGAAAGTGAGAGTGAACATCCAGACGGAGGCCTGCCTGGCCGAACAGATTGTGTTACTGTTGTGGCAGGGGCTCATGTACAGACAAATGAAGAATTAAAAGCAAAACTTGCAGAAAATGCAACAAAGTAGGTCACGTACAAAGAACATGTCCGGCAGACCAAAATAAATGGACTACACAGGAAACAGAAAAAGCTAAAAATACAAGTTGCAATTTCAGAACGATCACTAATCTGCATACTGTTGATGAAAAAATCTGATAATGACGAGAGTGGTACAAGACTGAGTGGTCTTGAGATTTACAATTTGAAAACTACCAATTCGGCCATGTACACTGAAATGGACTCCCTTTCATTTTGATTCTGCTTATGAAGCCTAATGTGTTCTGCAGTCAACAATGGCTTTGGTTCTAAATGTTCTTGCATTACTTTCACATTATCAGCAAAGCTCATTTTGGCTGGTATGGTTGGAGCAGTCAAATTCATAAGCAAACTATATGCTTTTCCATCCAATGCACTCAGCAAGAAATGGTACTTAATTCTCATTGGCTATCCCATTACTATTTTGCTCCATTAGCTCAGTGTACATCATCTGTTGTGTAATTAAAAAAACAAACTTACATCTTTCTGATGTAGGCAGCCAGACAAGCAATATGGCTTACACCAGAAGTGAACAGCAAATTAATTAAAATGGAATTGGACACTGACTCAGTTGTTTCAGCAATTCCACACAATGAGTTTGAACAGCATTTCAAAGATACTAAATTGAAGCCTGCAGATATTCAAATAACTTGTACGGGAGAAAAGATTACTCCTGTGGGAATGACATTCATGGCAGTGAAATAAAACAACCAACAACCCACATTGGGCTTGTAAAAACAAGAGCAGCATTGTTGGGGAGTAATTGGCTCAGACAGCTACAATTTGAATAGAGACCCATCCCCCATCCATACTGTACAACATGAACTGCTGTCCAACAGAGGGCAAACCGGTGCTGATGCCAACTACTGTGCCTCTGATTGGAGAGCATATTGGACCAAGGAGGGAGCATGCTGCTCAGAGGGAGCATGAAAGTGATGAAAACAGTGGTCTGACTAAACAGTTTCTGTAGGTTACATCTGTGACAGCCTCTGATATGTTAATTAGGTAGTTACTTGCGACATGTGGCTTGGTTTTAAGCTGGAGGAAAGTTCAAGGAGCTTCAGAAAAGTTCCAAGCATTTGGCTTTTGTGACTAAAAGAACCAGAATCTACATTAAGGTTATTAAGGTTATGTGTGCATTAAGGTTATTGCAAGAACTTAAGTGGAAGACAAAAAACTGCTTGTAAAAGTAGAGGCAAAGACCAAGCCCAGCTAGATGAATGGAAGAACAAAAAGAAAGGAGTCAACGAAGATACAAAAACAGGATTCATCAGTAGATGTTGTGGATGAGGAAACCAAGAGGAGAGATGAGATTGTAAAGGGAGCAATAGGATTAATAAGAGAATACTCCAGTGAACTGAATGGATCTTCCCAATATCAAGATGCATAAACTAGAAGAAGAAAAAGGAAAGGGAAGAAAGGTATCAGAGCTGTCAAAACCACTTTCTGCAGTCTCTGAGCCAGTGCCTGCAGCCACCATGGAGGAGGCCCCAGAACCTGAGATTGTTTCACAGCCACAAGTCTCATCTGGCAAGCAGAGTGACCCCTCCCCAGCCCGTCAGGAAAGATGTATTCCACAAGAGTAAGAAATTTTCCACCGTGATTAAATCTTTCTGCCTATATGGGACAATTTTTAAAAATTACTATACTGTGGATGTCTGTATAGTAGTTATATTATATAAGTATACTGTGTAGATAGATGGAGTTTATTAAGTGAAATTTATTATCATTTAACTATATACATGCCATATAATGTATATAGAAAGAGAGAATGTTTCTCTGAACCAGTAGTATACATAACATGCAATAACTTATGAAGCTAAGGATAAAATCTACAGATGAATCACACATAAATAACAAACTAAAGTGTGTTAATAGTAAATATAATAAGGTATGGTACAGATTAACTAGTGACTGGTTAATAGTTAAGCAGGGACGAGTGTTGTGTATTTAATATTTGAGTAAAATTATAAATATATTGTTTGATTAAGCATTCTTTTTCATTAATATAATTGATTACGGATTACATATAAAAATACGTGAATTGCTTATGACGTGACGCCATCACATGATACATGTGTGCCTTGATTAAAGAGCAGAGTTAGATTCGCATTCTGGCTCTCTCGTTTTTCTAATTAGTTTAATGTTTTGGAATTTCAAAACAGAACAATTTCATCAAGATGTCTTCTTTGCACAAATTCCTCCAACCAAGCACAACATAGTTCTCCTCTCCTTCATTGAACAGCCTCTTTTTTAAAAACTCTATTCACTTCCCTGAAATCAAAAGCATGATTATTGGAATCTATATGGATCCAAGCTACATTGTTTTGAGTACATTATCTGGAACAGCCCTTGCTTCTAACCTGATCAGGTCCCTTTCCTCATCTCTTTTACTGGTACGGTGGCAATTGTATTTTTGTTGTCTCCTTTTATTGCCCATCTGTAACTCTTCCCTTTCCTGCCTTTTCCATCTGCATCTCAGGGAACAGGTTAATTACCAATATCTAGTACAAGCTAGGTAGATTGTGAGGTCAGACCGGGTTCAGTAACCTTATAGTAGTGGGATAGAAGCTGTCCTTGAGCCTAGTGGTACGTGCTTTCAGGTTTCAAAGTCAATGTCAAAATTTATTGGTGTATGCACAACTACATGTATGTACAGGTGCCATGTAAAACTTACTTGCTACAGCATCACAGGCACATGGCATCATATAAGTAGCAGTCACAAGAAAAGCAGAAGCATAAATTATACATCATTTTCAAAAGAAAGAAAATAATTAGAACAAAAATTATTTTATATCATCGTCATCATCATCATCAGGTGCCGTGCCCAGTTTGAGCTTTGACTGCCATGGCCCACGCACTCCTGTTTGGGGTCAAGTGGATCAATTCATTGGTATTCATTTCCAGTTCTCTGGCTGCTGTGTCCATCATCATTTGTCTTTGTCTTCCTCTTTCTTCCCTTCAATCTTTCCCATAATTACCGTGCATTCTAACTCCCCTTTCCTAATCACATGTCCAATGAAGTTACATTGCCTTTTCATGATCTCATACATTATCTCTCTTTTGTGTTTGCTCTGTTCATGACATCCTTGTTAGATATTCGTTTCGTCCATGATGTTCTTTGCACCCTCCTCAAAAACCACATCTCTGCCGCTTCAATTCGTTTCCTCATCTTACTAGATATTGTCCAACATTCTGAGCCATATATCATAACTGGATAAACGTAACATTTCAGTACTCTGAGGAGGGTTGTCGTGCCTAGTTTAGTATTGGTCAGTATACTCTTCATTCTCGTAAATTTGCCATCCCTATTCTTTTTTTGATGTCCATGTCGCACCTGCCATCTGATGTCACCCAGCTTTCTAAGTAGCAAAAGTTCTGTACTTGATTTATGTCTTCCCCGTTTATTCTCAGCCTGCAGATAGGATTCTCCTTCTTTTTGGATATCACCATACATTCTGTCTTTTTGCAATTGATAGATAGACCCATTTTTGCACTTTCTTCAACAATTATATCAATTACATTTTGTAGTTCTTCCTCCGTACTTGCAATTAACACAGTGTTACCTGCATATCTGAAGTTATTGATGTTTTCACCGCCAACTTTGATTCTCAAGATGTCTTTTTTTTTGTAATATTGTTTCACTGTACACATTAAATAAATCAGTGGAGAAAACACACCCTTGTCTAACACCTCTCTTGATTTTCATAAACTGACTCACTTCTCCATCTACTCATACAGCGGCAGTTTGTTCCCAGTACAGATTTCTGATTAGGCGGAGATCTTTCCAATCTAGATCTAGAGTTTTCCATAATATTTCTAATAACTTATTGTGCTTCACTTTATCAAATGCTTTTGTATTTTGTAAGGAAGTTTTTATATCTTCTACCTGATAGGATGGAGAGAAGAGAGGATTTCTGAGGTGGGTGGTCTTTTAATTATGTTGGCTGCTTTACTGAAGCAGTGAGAAAGTCCATTGAGAGGAAGCCAGTTTCCAAGATGTGCTGAGCCGTGTCCACAACTCTACAGTTTTTTGTGGTTTTGTGCAGAGGAGTTACCATACCAAGTTGCATTGCATTTGGAAAGAATGTTCCCTATGATGCATCCATGACAATTGGTGAGGATATTTGGACATTGCTGTCTACTAGGTTATACCAGGACAGCCTACTGGTGATGTTCATTCATAGAAAAAAGAAAATTAAATTAAATTGGTTTATTATTGTCTCATATAGCGGCATATAGTGGAAAGCTTTCTTTTGGCTGCCATCCATACAGGCAATTTCATCACAGCAGTAACATAACAAAATGTAGAATATAGTGTTACAATTACAGAGGAAGTGCAATGCAGGTAGACAATAAGGTGCAAGAGCCATGATGATGCAAATAGTGAAGCCACGAGTCCAGAGTACTGTTCAATCATCTTAAAACAATGGTATAGAAATTGTACTTGAGCCTGATGGTAGATGCTGTCAGGCTTTTGTGTCTTCTGCCTATGGGAGGAGGGAGAAGAGAGAATTCCCAGAGTGGGTGGGTTTTTTGATTATGTTGGTTGCTTTATTGAGGCAACATGATCTGTAGACAGAATGCAATGATGTAAGTAATGTATAAGTTGGTACTAGAGGGAGAAAAGGTTCAGTTTAAGGAGCACATAGGAAACCAGGACTTTGAGCTCTTCGAGGCTTCAACAAAGAAAAGCTTTATTCAGAGAAAGCAAAGGAAAGAAAATCTCGAGTTTTTTCCTTCTCTTTATATACGCTGAGCTAGGTAGAGAAGACAGGCAGGATAGTGCAATGCTCCTCTTGCAGGATGTGGGGAAGCAGGGAGGCCTCCAGTATCCCTGACCGCCACAACTGCGAGAATGCATCCAGCTGCATCTTCTGACTAACCATGTTAAGGAGTTGGAGCGGGAACCAGATGATCTCTGGATCATTTGGGAGGGTGAAGGGTTGATGGCACATATAGAGAGGTAGTTACACCCAAGGTGCAGGCAACAGAAAAATGGGTGACAGTCACCACCCACTCTATATTCACACACTCACCACCCACCTCGATCCTACACCACCCCACTCCACATCTGGATGAGTGCACTCAGGAAGCTTGACACCATCCAGTACAAGGAGCCCACTTGACTGGACCCTTCCACAAGCATCCAATTGCTCCACCATTGACAAACAGTTGCAGCAGTGTGTGCTATCTACAAGATGCACTGCAACAACACACCGAAGTTCCTAAGGCAGCACCTTCCAGACCCACATGCACTACCAGCTAGAAGGACAAGAACAGCAGATACCTTGGAACAACACCACTTGGAAATCCCCCTCCAAGCACTCACTATTCTGACTTGGAAACATATTGCCGTACCTTCATTGTCGCAGGGTCAAAGTCACGGAATTCCTTCCCTACACCTCGGACTGCAGCATTCAGGAAGGCAGCTCATCACCACCTCTCGAGTAACTAGGGATGGGCAATAAATACTGGTTTTAGCTGGCGACTCCCACATCCTGTAAATGAATTTTTAAAAATGTGTGTGTGTGTGTGTGTGTGTGTGTGTTCAAGGATAAAATAATGTTAAATGAAAATGCCACACTCAAGGTTTGCAAAGCCCATCCACATCTTTATACCATCTGCAATAAAGTATCCAGTTAGCTAGATGGTATGGAGGCTGAAGGAGATTCCAAGTTTGAGTGGAGCCCATGAGCAATGCCAGTAGTCCCATTAGCCAAGAAGAATGGGTCTGTCAGGATCTGTGGTGATTTTAAGGTTACTGTAACCCAGTGCTGAAAGTAGATCAATGCTCTCTGTCCAGCATAGAGGATATCTTTTACTAACATTTCTGAAGAAAACACTGAAGTGAACTTAGCTGAGGCCTACTTGCAGATGGAGATGGAAGAAGAGTCCAAGTGTTTCTCATCATAAACACTCACTAAGGGATTTATTGCTACAATAATGTTAATTTTGGAGTAGCATCTTCACCTCCACTCTGGCATAAAGCAATAGACCAGGTGCTGCAAGGCTGCCCAGGCGTTACCTCTGTGACATCATTGTTACTGGTAGGGGTAACAAGGAACATCTCCAAAACCTCAAGTCAGTGTTAAAAAAGATTAGAAGATTATGGGTTCAGAGCATGATGTGACAAGTGTGAATTTTTTTTAACCAAGCATCATTTACTCTGGTCACACAATTGCTGCACAAGGATTACACAAGTATGTTGAGAAAATTCAAGTAGTGCTGGATGCCCCAAGGTCAAAGTATATGTCACAGTTGCGGTCCTTTTTAGGATTTGTCAACTACTATGACAGGTTCCTGCCAAACCTGGCTATCATGTTCCACCCCTTGAACTCATTACTGTAGATTGGCAAGAAAAGGGAATGGACAAAGCAGAGTGAGATGACTTTCAAAAAGATAAAGAAATGGTGATGTCAGGCACTGTACTGGCACATTGTGATTCACAGTGTCCAGTGAAGTTTGCTTGTGACACTTTCCCTTATGGTATAGTTGCAGTCATGTCACATGTTATGTTATGAGTGATGGAGGTGAATGCCCCATAGCCTTCGCATCACATTCCCTTACTACCGCTGAGAAAAATTACACAGAGACCTTGAGTCTGGTTTGGGTTGTAAAACGTTTCAACTGGTATTTGTATGGTAGAGAGTTCACTCTTGTGACATCATCAACTACTGGTGTGCATTAATCCATAGAAGTGTGTTCCACTAACAGCAGCAGCATGAATGAAGAGATAGGCTCTGTTTCTTAGAGGACACCATTACAAGATTGAGTTCAAGAGGACGACTAAGCATGGAAATGCTGATAGATTGTCCTGTATATTCTTGGAAAAGGAAGTACTGCAAAAAATTACTAAAATAGACACTTCTCTTGATGTATTCTCCCTAACGCAAATCCAGAGATGATCCAAAGGGAAACCAGTAAAGACCCCATAGTGTCTCAGGTCTACATGGCCACCCAACATGGCTCAAATGTGCAATAGAAACTCCAGTTTCCTATTGTTACTAACACCGAGATTAACTTGAGGTGAATCATGATGGAGTGGAATTGGAAGATGGGATGCATTGGTACAAATTGAACATAAGAATATAAGAAGTAGGAGCAGGAGTAGGCCATTCGGGCAATCAAGCCTGCCCCGCCATTCAATAAGATCATGGCCGATCTGTCCATAAACTCAGCCCCATCTACCTGCCTTTTCCTCATAACCCTTAATTCCTTTACTGTGTAAAAACCTATCTAACTGTTTCTTAAATATATTTAGTGAGGAAGCCTCACTCTCTGGGAAAAACAGTTTCTCCTCATCTCCATCCTAAATCTTCTCCCCTGAATCTTGAAGCAATGTCTCCTAGTTCTAGTCTCACCTACCAATGGAAACAACTTTCCTACTTCTATCTTATCTATCCCTTTCAAAGCTTTGTATGTTTCTATAAGATCCCCTCTCATTCTTCTGAACTCCAGAGAGTATAGTCCCGGGTGACTCAATCTCTCCTCATAGGTTAACCCCTTCATCCCTGGAATCAACCTGGTGAACCTCCTCTGCACTGCCTCCAAAGCCAGTATATCCTTCCTCAAGTATGGAGACCAGAACTGCACACAGTACTCTAGGTGCAGCCTCCCAGTACCCTGTATAGTTGCAGCATGACCTCCCTGCTCTTGAATTCAATCCCTCTAGCAATGAAGGCCAACATTCCATTTGCCTTCTTAATAACCTGTTGTACCTGCAAGCCAACTTTTTGCGATTCATGAACAAACACTCCCAAGTCCCTCTGCACAACAGCATGCTGCAATCTTTCACCATTGAAATAATAACCTGCTCTTCTATTATTCCTTCCAAAGTGGATGATCTTGCATTTACCAACGTTGTATTCCATCTGCCAGACCTTGGCCCACTCATTTAACCTATCTATATCTCTGTGCAGACTCTCCAAATCGTCTGTACAATTTGCTTTTCCACTCAGTTTAGTGTTATCAGCAAATTTTGCTACGCTACACTTATTCCCCGCTTCCAAATCATCAATGTAAAAGGTAAATAGCTGCGGGCCCAGCACCGGCCCCTGTGGCACCCCACTCACCACTGACTGCCAACCGGAGAAATACCCATTGATACCAACTCTCTGCCTTATATTCATTAACTAATCGACTATCCATGCCAATACACTTCCTCCAACTCCATGCATCTGTATCTTACTTATAAGTCTCTTGTGCGGCACCTTATTGAATGCCTTCTGGAAATCTAAGTATACGACATCCACCTAGAGAGTTTTAATAAATGATTACCAACGCGTCTACTATAACCTCAGCCAATTCCTTCAGCACCCTGGGATGCATCCCATTAGGACCAGGGGACTTATCTACCTTCAGGCCCTCGAGTTTGCTCATCATTATCTCTTTAGTAATAGTAATTTTATTGAGGTCCTCACCTCCCATTTTGTCCATAACATCCTTCTTTGGCATATTAGACGTGTCCTCCACCGTGAAGACTGACACAAAATAGTCATTCAGTGCCTCAGACATTTCCTTATCACCCAATATCAATTTACCCTTCTTGTTTTCCAAGGGACCTACGTTGACTTTAGCCACCCTCTTCCGCTTTATATATTTATAAAAACTTTTGCTATCTGTTTTTATATTTTGTGCTAATTTACTTTCATAAAATTCATGTATAATGCCGAGGTGAAGAAGCACTTCATACAAATACTGATCTGGGAAGGATTTTGATCAGGAAAATGGAGAAGTTATTAAATGGCTGTAAATGTGGAAATTGTAGGTTTCTGAGAAAGAATGAACTGGATAGACCAAACTAAATCACTAATATACAGTAATCTGTCTCTATGGGCAATATAGTACTGTACTAAGGGAGTGGATGGAAGACAATGCTTTCAACAACGATTACGAATGAAAATTAACTTCAGATAAGTTTCATACAAAAATCAAGTTCACCATATTTAGTGCTTACATATCATTAATTCCCAAGTGCTAATAAATGTCTAAACTAATTTGAATAAATTATCACCAACAATGTAGTAAAATCTGTACTGCACTCTTCTGAAAATATAAATGTAAGTTCTAATTATGTAATGATAAAACATTACTCAGTTCTGAGTGCAGTAAGAATATAACTTTGCTCTTGTACTTAATGCATCTGGTTCATAGGAAGACTAGACTTGAGCTGTCAATTAGTTCTGCAGATGCCAGCAGTTCCCCCAAATTTCACCCAAGTATTCACTGGAGGGAATTTATAAATTGAGTATTGAAAGAACATTAATTTTAAGAACAGAGCAGGGGATATTATCTTCTGCCAGACTTGGTGGCTTCATAAGCATATTCATGACATCTGCTTTAATAGTCCTTTTGTATCGACCTCTTGCCCTATTTCAGCAAATTTAGTTGCAGAACTAGGGCATGTACTCATATGGCATTCATAAGTAGTTGCTATCAATAGTATGCAAGGTATTCATCTCACCTGTTTTGTCCCCTTTCTTTCTCAAGAGCTCAGATTGTCAAAAACAGTATGTCAATGCAGGTTATGGGATTTTGCTGGTTTGTCTAGCTGAAAATCATATCAATCAATTTCTTAATGGAATTTTGAGAGAATATGGATACAATTCTAACGGATAATGAGAAGTTTTACACACTGATAGTTGGAACTTGTTAAACTTGTTGGAAAATAAGTTTATCTTTTGCCCGATGCCGACCCCCTAAGCCTGAGTCAATGTAGTAGTAGTAGTTTGCACAATTGCAAAAGATACCATAAATACCAGTGTATGCCACAGCAAGTTAATTTTTAGCATATAAAATTAAATTTACAGAAGAAGCCTGTTTAAAGCTTTGTGAATCGTAGTGAGTGTGAGGATTAATGACTTGTATTGGCAGATGTTCAGTGATTTTGTAAGCCAATGAGTAACCTTTCAGGCCAGAACAACGCAACACACACACACACACACACACACACACACACACACACACACACACACACAATGCTGGAGGAATTTGTTTGTGGAAATGAATAAATATCATTTGATGTTTCAGGCCAAGACCCTCCATTAGAACTAGAAAGGAAGAGTAAAAATGCCAGAATAAGAGGGAGAGGAAGTAGGACAAGCTAGAAGTTGATAGGTAGGTTAATGCAAAGTTGGGTGAAGGAGGGACGATGAAATAAGAAGCTGGGAGGTGATAAGTAGAAAAGGCAATGGGCTGGAGAAGAGGAATCTAATGAGAGAGGAGAGTGAACCACAGGAGAAAGGGAAGGAGGAGGGGCTCCAGAGGGAGGTGATAGGCAAGTGAGGGAAAGAGGCAAGAGGCCAGAGTGGGGAAATGAAGAAGAGGGAATGTATCAATGTATTTAGCAACAATCTGTTGGACTTGATATAACATCAGACATTGCCATTATCTCCAAACACAGGTGGCGGATACTTGATTCCCCACCAGTCAAATCAACTCATCAATCCACCTGTGCATTGTGTTGACCTCCAGACGATTGGCAAACTACAATGCATGGTGAAGCTTAACAGTAACCAAGTCAGTGGTGTGTGTTACCTAATAGACCAACCAGATCTGAATGTCCTCGACATTGACTGGTTGGATAAGCTTGATCTCTAGTGCAGCTCTCTGGATGAGGTCTGTACAAAGACACTGGCCATTCAAATCGTTAGTCGATGCTACCATAAACAACATGTGAGACCACCCAACAACTGGAACGGCACTGTGCAGCAGTGATTCAAGAAGGTTTAGGTTGCTGCAACAAACTGCAAGCAGAGTTTCATCTCCGTCCAGTCATAAACCCAGTCTTTTGTCCCAAATGACCGGCACCATACTCAGCATTACCAATCGTGGAGCAAGAGCTAAATCACCTGCTGGTGTGATCAAAGCTATTACTCACGTTGGGCAGCTCCAATAATCATTATCAAGAAAGCCAATGGTTCAGTGAGGTTGTGTGCAGACTTTTCAACTGGTTTCATTGCGGCTCTAGAGACACATCAGTACACATAACTGGTACCAGAAGGTCTCTTCACAAAATTGAACCATGGTTGCTTCTTTGTGAAAACTGACTTGGCTGAAGCCTACCTTCTGGTAGAAGTGTGGGAAATTCACAGGAGCTTCTCACCAATACAACACAAAAGGGTTGTTTTCTTTCCTCTGCCTGCCTTTCGGGGTAAAGACAGCTCCTTCAATTTTCCAAAAGTTTATGGACTTGCAATGCTGAGTGGTATTGACATTATTGGAGCTCACTTCAATATCATTGTGATGGGCATGGATCAGACAAAACTATTCCAACACCTAGAACATGTTTCGAACGAATTGTAAGACTTTGGATTGCAACTTCAGGCAGAAAGATGCAGCCTCCTTATGTCTTCAATGAAGTATCTGGGACTGATCATAGATGAGTGCGTTGTCATTCAGATCCTGAAGACAGCACTACTATCTTAAAGATGCTTCCACCATCAGATATCAGCACTTTACGATCATTTTTGACTGCAATTTCAATTGATTGTGAAATCTGCTGGGTTGTATCAGGTGGTGCTGAAGGTCGTCTGGTCACAGTCAATGAGATCATAGCAGAAACGATTGTAAATCTTCAACATACCTCCAGATACCTCATTGACAGATGGCCAGTCAAGGTTAAGGAAGATGTCATACATCGTTTTACTGACGTCATACATCGTTCTCAACTATGGAATCCTGACTAATATTTAGAGATTAGAATAGTGATTCAATAAACTCTTCGACCAGAAGTATCAAAAGATAGCCCTGGCAAGAAGCTTTGTGTCTGGCCGAGCATAGACAAAATAGATAGATAGATAGGTATACTTTATTGATTTTGAAATTGGGTTTCATTACAACCGCACCAACCAAGAATAGAGCATAAATATAGCAATACAAAAACCACAAACAATCAAACAACAAAATGCAAACTATGCCAGATGGAAAATAAGTCCAGGACCAGTCTATTGGCTTAGGGTGTCTGACCCTCCACAGGAGGAGCTGCAAGTTCGATGGCCACAGGCAGGAACGACCTCCCGTGCCGCCCAGTGTTGTATATCGGTGGAATATAGCCGAAGTCCAACAGTAAAAAGTTCAATATCCAGTCTACAAACACGTTCCTCAATCGTAATATGACCCAGATTGCACCATCTGCTGTTAACCAGAGCAGTAAGCACTCAACTCCTTTACGCTTACCGCTCTCAGTGCACTTCCGATCAGCCCGAACGGTCTGGAAGCCGTCCATGGAAAAGTTTTGATCAGGTATGTCCTCGTGCAGCCCCATTCCAGTGAAGCACATAACACTGCACTCCTGAAATGTTCTCTGACGCCTGGTTAGCACCGTTAACTCATCCATTTTATTACCCACCGAACTCCTCTTCTCCATAAGTCTCTGTTGTCTCGACCCGATCCTCTTTCCTCGACTTTGTAATCCCCCTCTGCATCCTCTGTGTGTTTTCAGCAGGGGTGTCCGCTGCTCTGCTCACTAAACCGGCCGGCATAAGCGCAAGCAGCTGGTCCCTGGAATAAACAATGCGACCATGCTTCTGTCCCGCTAATGAGACGTGTCGGAATGTAACTATTTCCAGTGTTAAAAACCCAAATAAAACTTTCTCTACCAGCATATTAGATAGGGTGCAGCTTCGACATGTTACTGTGAAAAAAAATACAAAAAATAATGTAAGTTAAAAAGTAAGAAGAAAAGAAAGTAAGAATACTGATCAGAACGGCTATAACAGGCTGTATGCACGACCGGCGCATCCGTATGCAAGCAGTGTACTCAGTTCTCTATGGCAGCAAAGAATCAAAGAAGAGCCAATCCATAACCGTGGCATTAGGCTACCAGAAGAAATTAGGGAGCTTAAGGTAAAGTTACCCTTAGGAGGCAGTGATCACAATATGATTCAGTTCAACTTGAAATTTGATAGGGCGAAAGTACAGTCTGATGTAGCAGTATTTCAGCATGGTAAAGGAAATTACACTGGTATGAGAGATGAGTTGGCCAAAGCAAATTGGAAGGAGATGCTGGCAGAGATGACAGCAGAGCAGCAATGGCATCAGTTTTTGGGAACAATGAGGAAGGTGCAGGATAGATGTATTCCAAAAACAAAGAGATACTCAAATGGCAAAATAGTACAACCATGGCTTCCAAGAGAAGTCAAAGTTAATGCAAAAGCAAAAGAGAACATACAACAAAGCAAAAATTAGTGGGAAGGCAGCAGTTTGGGAAGCTTTTAAAACCCTATAGAGAGCAACTAAAAGAATCATTAGGAGGGAAAAGATAAAAATATGAAAGCAAGTTAGCAAACAATATCAAAGTGAATAGTAAAAGCTTTTTCAAGTTGAGAGTGGATATAGGACCACTAGAAAATGAGGCCAGAGAAATAATAACTGGGGACAAGGAGATGGCAGATGAACTAAATGAGTGTTTTGCAACAGTCTTCACTGTGGAAGATGCTAGCAGTGTGCCAGATGTTGAAGGGTGTGAAGGAAGTGAAGTGAGTGCAGTTACTATTACAAGGGAGAAGGTGCTCAAAAAGCTGAAAGACTGAGGGGTACATAAGTCACTCAGACCAGATGAACTGCACCCTAAAGTTCTGAAAGAGGTAGTGGTAGAGATTGTGCAGGCATTAGTAATGATCTTTCAAAACTCATTGGACTCTGGTATGGTGCAAGAGGGCTTGAAAATTGCAAATGTCACTTAACTCTCTAAGAAAGGAGAATGCAGCAGAAAGAAAATTATAGACCAATTAGCCTTACCTCAGTGGTTGGGAAAATGTTGGAGTCAATTGTTAAGAAGGAGGTTATGGAGACATAGGGCAAGGTAGGACAAAGTCAGCATGATTTCCTTAAGGGAAAATCTTCCCTGACAAAACTTTTGGAGTTCTTTGAGGAGATTACACATAGGGTAGATAAAGGGGATGTATTGGATGTTGTATATTTGCACCTTCAGAAGGCCTTTGACATGGTGCCACACATGAGGCTGCTTACCAAGTTAGGAGCCCATGGTATTACAGGAAAATTACCGGCGCGGTTAGAGTGTTGGTTGATTAGTAGGAGGCAGCAAATGGGAATAAAAAGAATCTTTTTCTGGTTGGCTACCAGTGAGTAGTGGTATTTGGCAGGGGTCAGTGTTGGAACGCTTCTTTTTATGCTGTATATCAATGATTTATAGGATGGAATAGATGACTTTGTTGCCAATTTTGCAGGTGATACGAATATTGATGGAGGAGCAGGTAGTGTGAGGAAACAGGTAGGCTGCAGAAGGACTTAGATTCAGAGAATGGGCAAGAGAGTGGCAAAGGAAATACGACATTGGAAAATGCATTATCATGCACGTTGGTAGTAGAAATAAATGTGCAGACTATTTTCTAAATGGGAAAGAAAATCCAAATATCTGAGATGTAAAAGGACTTGGGAGTCATTCTGCACAATGACTCCCAAGTCCTTTTGCATCTCAAATATTTGGATTTCTGCACAACAACTTAAAGGTTAACTTGCAGGTAGAGTCAGAGGTTAGGAAGGCAAATGTAATATTAGCACTAATTTCAAGAGGTCTAGATTACAAGAGCAGGGATGTGATGCTAAGGCTTTATAAGGCACTAGTGAGGCTTCACCTTGAGTATTGTGAACAGTTTTGTGTTCCTAAAGATGTGCTGACATTGGAGATGGTTCAGAGGCGGTTCATGAGAATGATTCCAGGAATGAAAGGGTTATTATAAGAGGAATGTTTGATAACTCTGGGTCTGCACACGCTGGAATTTCTAAGGATGGCGGGGAGAGAGGGAACATTGACTCAGACCATGAGAGGCTTGTGTCGGCCATTTTCATGCCTTGCAAGGCGCAGATTGGAAGTCTGTGTGGGGTGCCTCTCCTCGCACAGACACCAGAGCAATGTGTGAGTAAGTGCCTTGCTCAAGGACACAAACACGCTGCCACAGCTGAGGCTCAAACTAGCGACCTTCAGATCACTAGACGAACGCCTTAACCACTTGGCCAATGAGGGGGGATCTCATTGAAACCTTTAGAATGTTGAAAGGCATCGACAGAGTAGATGTGGAAAAGATGTTTCCCATAGTGGGGAGTCTAGGACAAGAGGGCACAGTCTCAGGATATAGGGGCGTCCATTTAAAACAGAGATGCAGAGATATTTCTTTAGCCAGAGGGTGGTGAATTTGTGGAATTTATACCCACAGGCAGCTGTGGAGACCAAGACATTGGGTGTATTTAAGGTAGAGTTTGCTAGGTTCTTGATTGGACATGGCATCAAAGGTTATGGGGAGAAGGCCAGGGAGTAAGGCTGAGGAGGTGAGAAAAGTATCAGCAATGATTGAATGGCACAGCAGACTCAATGGGCCAAATGGCCTAATTCTGCTCCAATGTCTCATGGTCTTGTGGGAATGGCAAATACGTGAAAACATTTTTGTATCTGTCTTCTTCATGGAGAACACTGCAGATATCCAGTGTGACACAAGTTTCAACTAGCATAGAAGAGTTTGCAGAAATACAATCACAGTGGAGAAAGTATCAGAAAAGCTGAAAGGGGTTAAAGCAGAGAACTTGGCACAATCCAAAGACCTGCACTCAAGGATTTTAAAGGATGTACTTGCATGAATAGATGATAGATCTTTGGTTAAAATTTTTCAAATCTCCCTGAATTCTAGAAGGGTACCAGTGAATTGGAAACCAATATATGTGGCTCCAGTAACAGAAAAACAAAAGTACGAAACTATAAACAAGTTAGTTTAACATCCATTGTTGGCAATGATGTGGGAGTTGATAATCAAAAAAGAAATATCAAATCATTTAGAGAATCTTACAATAATAACATCACCCGGTTTAATGAGAAAGCAAACCAGGTTTGCTAGAGTTCTCTGAGAATGTAAATTGCAGAGGCAGTGAAGTCAAATCTATGGATGTGCTATATTTGGATTTCTAAAAGGCATTTGACGAGATGCTATATATAAAAAAAAGTGGTCCACAAGTTAACAGCTTGCAGAATTGGGAAATTGTGCTAGCATGGATTGAAAGCTACTTATCACTAGAAACCAGCGAGTTGGATTAAATGAGTCTTTTTCAGGGTACAAGGATGGAGCAAGCAAGTGCACCCCAAGAATCAGTTCTTGACCGTCAGTTATTTACAATTTATATTAATTACCTCAGGGAGGGCAGAGTGTAATGTATCCAAGTTTGTGGGGGACTCAAAAATAAATGGAAGGTCATGTAATGATGAGGATACTATGACTTTGTAATGAGGTCTAAATAGATTGATAGAGCAGACAAAATTTAGTAATTGAAGTTTTGTGTGGGAAGATGTGCATGCACTTTGGTAAGAGGAATCAAAAGACAGATTATTATTTAAATAGAAAGAGATTGCAAATGAGTGAAATATCAAGGAATCCAAATTATTTTTATGTATAACTCACAAATAGATATCAGATAAGTGCAGTATGGAGCTAAGGCAAATGGGCATATATTGGTCTTAAAATGGAATTGGAGTTTAAAAATAGAGAAGCATTGTTACATTTGTACAGGGTATTGGTACTGCCACACCTGAGATACTGCATAGAAAGGATGTAGTGGCATTACAGATAGTCCAAAAGATATTAACCGGGCTAGTTCCTAAAATGAAAGTATTATCCTATTGGGAGAGGCTTAACAAGTTAGTTTTGTATTTTTTTTGACAGAAGAATAAGGGATATTCTTGTATAAACCTACAAGATCAAAAGGCTCTGTAACAGAGTAGGTGTGAGACATTTTCGCTAGTGAGAGAGTCTAGAACAAAGGGATATAGTTTTTAAAATAAACATCAGTCAATTAAAAAGTTGTGTGGAAAATTCATACCATATAGAATTGTGAATCTCTAGAATTGTCAGCTCCGAAGAGTTGTGGAAGCTAGATCATTGGAAATGATTTAAAGTGGAGATACATAAATTTATGAAAGATCAGTTCTAGTGATCTAGCAGAAAGGAAGAGTTGAGACCTGGGTTAGGAACAGCCATGATCGTATTGAATGACAGGGCAGATTGGAAGGCTCAGGTGACCTACTCCTGCTCCTATCTTCTTGTATTGCATAAATATTTGCAGTTTTGAAACTTATCCTTTCTGGAGGTGTATTCTGATTCATGGTTTTGTTTTTCTCAATCGTCTAACCAAACATGAGCCACTTAACCAAATAACACAGAAGTAGAAAGTTAATTTGAAAAGCTGCTGTAAGATTTCTGCAGATACTGAAATCAATATTTATGCCTTTTGTAAATTTCAAGTGATCTTGAATTATTAGTCCCAATCTCCATCTGCTCCATCTGTCTCACAGATGGTATTGGTATACAGATTGATTAAAAGAAAAAGGACAAAATGGCTAAACTATCCAAAATGGAAGAAAATATTTAGGAAGAGAAATAAATGTTCCATTGGAACTTCTGTCTGATTAAATGAGGCTTTTGTTTGAAATTTGTTGTTTTTTATTATAAAAAATACAGCATATATACAATTTTTTGAAGATTTTATTTTTCACAATGAGTCACTATGATTATTTGTAAATTTCAAGATATTCACAAACATTTAATAACAGTAATAACTTCAACAATTAAACAGATTAAAGAAATTACTTCAACTATGTCTAGAGGAAGAGATCAGCAAAAATAGGATCTGGTATTTAAAAAGTTGAAACAAGGAAATAATGCGTAATATTGAGATGGAAGAAGTATTAAACACAGAATATACCAAAAACAGGAGGTAATCAAAAGGTAAAAGAGGATGAAGAGATTAAAACAATTCAAATTTAGTAATGAGACCAGAGGCTGACAGGTTCTTGAAATACATGGTCTGCATCCTAGGATTCTAAAAGATGTAGCTACATAGTTAGTGGAATGCATTCATTTAATTTTCCAGAATGTCATAGATTCCAGTGAATGTAAAAATATTCAAGAAACAAGTAAGAGAGAAAATATTTTAAAAAAGCTTAACATCAATTATTAGAAATGTATCCAAATATACTGCTGAAGAAATGGTAAGGGAGTACTTTGAAAAGCATTACTTGATTAGTCATCCATTATAGCTTTATGAAAGGCAAAGTGTGTTTAAAAAAATTCATTGAGTTCTTTGAAGATGGAAATGGCAGACTAAATGAAAGGGAAGCAATAGTGTATTTGGTTCTATATAAAAGATTTTTGCATAAGCTAGGAACCCATTGGGGAGCATATTATTACCGATAGTAGTATTTAATAGGTTAGAAAACAAGGGAGTAATATGAATTGTTTTTCATGTTGTCATGCTAGGACTAGTGGGATGCTTTGTAAAATTGGTTATTTACAATCTTCATTAATAGTTTGGAACAAAAAAGCATGTAATGTTTCCAGGTTTGCTGCTGATGTAAAGATAAGTAGGGAAGTAAGTTGCAAAAAGATTACAACATTTCTGTGTATTACTTTGGTTTCCAGCATCTGCAGATGTTCTGTTGTTTTTTTCAGGGTTAGTGGCAGGATTCTTAGCAGCATGGAGAAATAGAGGGAGCTGGAGTCCATGTCTATAGATCCCCTGAAGTTGCTGCATGTTGATAGGCTGGTTAAGAAGATGAATGGTGTGTTAGCTTTTATTAGTCAGGAGATTGAGTTCAAGAGCTGTGAGATAACGTTGCAGCTCTATACAGCTCTGGTTAGATCACATTTGGAGTATTGTGTTCAGTTCTGCTTGCCTCACTACAGGAAGTATGTGGTAGCTTTAATGAGGATCATCATCATTATGTGCCATGTCATATGATATGGGCGATACGGTCTTATTTTTCTACAGAAGTGATTTTGCTATTGCCTCCTTCTGGGCATCGTCTTTACTAGATGGGTGTCCCCAGCCATTATCAATATTCTTCAGAGATTTTCTGACTGGCATCAGTGGTCTCATGTGATATGCACCAGCTGCTTATATGACCATCTAGCACCTGCTTCAGTGGCTTCACGGGATCTTGATCAGGAAGCTAAGGAGGTGCGACTCCTTGCCTGAGGGTGACCTGCAGACTAGTGAAGGGAAGAAAAGCCTTATTCTTCGATGTACTATCTGCAAGATGAGTGTTTCTCTCAATTTGCCTCCACTGCACTACACCATTAACAAGAAAGATGTGGTGAAAACCTGGACCACTTTCTGTATTTCAGGAGCCACCTCTTCTCAAAGGCATTCATCAATGATCAAAGTCCCTAGAGGAGAGGCGGTAGTTACATTCAGTCAGCTACTTTGGAGAGGCCACCGCTCTCAATAATTTCCTAATTATACACTCTATTTTGAGCTGTGTCATGGAAGAAGATTATCAGGCAATTGAGAAACTGAGTCAATTAATTTCTAGTTTAGTGTTTTCTCCAGTTACTTTGCTAGTGTTAGTGGACTGTGAACAATTCGATCTACTGTTTTTTTTATAATTATCTGTTATCTAAATGTATCTTGATTTTATTTTGTCCATTAATACCCAAATCATTCCTCATTACTGCCTTTAATCATTCTTTATTTACAGTGCTATCCCTTCCCTCCCAAATACCTCACTCCTTTTCCATATTATTTGTACTTTCTAAAAAGAAAATAACCTGAACTATCTAATATCTAACCTTTGTCATAATGCAACTAAGTCTTTGCTGTGCAGCTATTAGATTAAACTGATTAGTTTTTACTTGTATTACTGTTTTCAATCTGGATTTGCTTACTTTTGATTTTTATTTTTCGCCATTATTTCTTAAATTCATAATGTTGTTTACTGATGCATAAGATATTAATATGTTATGTTTTACATCACTTAAAGCCCTTTATTCTTACTTACTGATTTACCAGTTTTGTTTACATACCTATAGGGTGCAAACTTCTCAAACCTGTTGAAAAAAGTCCGAGTTTCTTTCATCATTACGTCCTGGGTCCCCATTACTAACCAACTTCCAGTTCACATCGGACTTGGTCTCTGGTACTGTGTTGTCAGCAGGTCAAACTCTATTATCAAAGACTGAGTGCTGAAGTTACACACATTGCTGGGGATCTATGGACTCCAAATTTAGCATACATGGAACACTCTGGTTCTGTCAGCTGTGCAAGTCTAGGGAAGACGAACTTTGGCCTCACCAAACGTGTGGAATTGAGGTGCAAAACCCCTAAACCCCCTGTTTGTGTGGATGTTGCATGATTCATTACCCTGTTACAAATAACTACTGTACCACGAAGTAACAGTACACTGCATACAATTAAATGATTTGGCTTTATAAATCTTAATTTGACTAAGGGTTAGTAAAGAAAAAGCAAAAATAAAAGAAAAGGGCCCATTTTAATGAAATATTCTAATGTGCACAAGTTGGAGCTCAGGGTTTTCCATTCACTGATTCTCTTTCGATCTTCCCCGGCTTTGTTGAATCATGGCCCCGCTTCGGGTTGAGTCCTATGGCTTCCTGTCCAGTGTCTTCTCCCTTCATCTCCCGCCGAACAAATGACCCAGCTCACATTGGTGTCAGCCACACAGCACGAAAACACACTCCCTTCATTGGATGGCTCACATTCCAAAGCACCCTGTATCTCCAACCATAACCCAAACACTGCTTCTACAGAAAGACCATTATGTTAGCAGTGAAACCTTTCCCAGGGTGTTACACTTCCGCCCCACCAAAATTAGTCATGTCCTCATGACATTGAGATAATTTGCCACCCCTTCATACAAAGCACAAAGTCCAACCCAGGTTTAAATGGCAGTGACGTAACTCACCAAGGCGATAGTGCCACACTCTGTTCCCCCGGTGCTACAAACCCCATTTCCAGAAAAGTTAGGATATTTTCCAAAATGCAATAAAAACAAAAATCTGTGATATGTTAATTCACGTGAATCTTTATTGAACTGACAGAAGTACAAAGAAAAGATTTTCAATAGTTTTACTGACCAACTTAATTGTATTTTGTAAACATACACAAATTTAGAATTTGATGGCTGCAGCACACTCAACAAAAGTTGGGACGGAGTTAAAATAAGATTCAAAAATGTACAGAATATTCAAGTATCAGTTCAAAAGGAACATTTCTCAACGCAAGATTGTAGAGAATTTAGGGCTTTCAACATCTACCGTACATAATATTGTGAAAAGATTCAGAGAATTCAGAGACATCTCAGTACGTAAAGGGCAAGGTCAGAAGCCACTGTTGAATGCATGTGATCTTCGAGCCCTCAGGCGGCACTGCCTAAGAAACCGTCATGCTACTGTGACAATTATAGCCACCTGGGCTCGGGAGTACTTCGGAAAACCATTGTTACTCAACACAGTCCGTCGCTGCATCCAGAAATGCAACTTGAAACTGTATTACGCAAGGAGGAAGCCATACATCAACTCTATGCAGAAACGCCGGTGAGTTCTCTGGGCCCGAGCTCATCTCAGATAGACCGAAAGACTGTGGAACCATGTGCTGTGGTCAGATGGGTCCACATTTCAGCTAGTTTTCGGAAAAAACGGGCGTCGAGTTCTCCATGCCAAAGATGAAAATGACCATCCAGATTGTTATCAGCGAAAGGTGCAAAAGCCAGCATCTGTGATGGTATGGGGGTGCATCAGTGCCCATGGCATGGGTGAGTTGCATGTATGTGAAGGTACCATTGACTCTGAGGCATATATTAGGATTTTAGAGAGACATACGTTGCCATCAAGGCGACATCTCTTCCCGGGACATCCATGCTTATTTCAGCAGGACAATGCCAGACCACATTCTGCATGGGTTACAACAGCGTGGCTTTGTAGACACAGAGTGCGTGTGTTTGACTGGCCTGCTGCCAGTCCATATCTATCTCCTATTGAAAATGTATGATGCATCATGAAGAGGAGAATCAGACAACGGAGACCACGGACTGTTGAGCAGCTGAAGTCTTATATCAAGCAAGAATGGACAAAATTTCCAATTGCAAATCTACTACAATTAGTATCCTCAGTTCCAAAACGATTAAAAAGTGTTATTAAAAGGAAAGGTGATGTAACACAATGGTAAACATGCCTCTGTCCCAACTTTTGTTGAGTGTGTTGCAGCCATCAAATTCTAAATTTGTTTATGTTTACAAAATACAGTTAAGTTGGTCAGTAAAACTATTGAAAATCTTTTCTTTGTACTTTTGTCAGTTAAATAAAGGTTCATGTGAATTAACATATCACAGATTTTTGTTTTTATTGCATTTTGGAAAACATCCCAACTTTTCTGGAAATGGGGTTTGTACATAGGCCAGCCTATCCGGTGGTCTCCTGATTCTTTGAGACCTCCTTACCCCGTCATCTACTACTTCAGGTTCAGACACTCCTTGGGATACTTCTGGTCTATATGGCGAGGCCTCCCCCATTCTATCAGTCATGCCCTGCTGCAACTCAGACCCTTTTGCCACTTGGCTGAGCCCTGCTTCATCCCTTTCATGGTCCTGCTGAAACCTAGTCTGTCCTCAGCTAGTTCCCCTGATTTCATCAGACTCAGCGTGAGAAGGGTTGTGAATCTCTTCCTCAATCAGTGGGGAGTTTGCAAAAGGCAGCATATTACCACACCCTAATGTCCTCATCCTCCGAGTCAGTATCCCATTCAGCGGCGGCGGGGGTTGGTCTTATCTCTCCTGCTGTTGGTCCTTCAGTTGCTCCACATCACTGCAGAGTCCTCATACTAGGTGTAGGCTCCAGGTCGGGCTTTGGGTGAACCCGCACCTCTTGTCCTAGAGGCAGAAGGTGGTTCTGATGGAGAGTCTTGACAGGCCCATTCCCATATTCTGGTTTCACGTGGAAGACTGGTACATTTGGCATCTGATTCTCCACTACATAGGACGTCTAGCTACCCAGTGGTCAGTCAACTTGTGCTTCCCAGGTAGCCCCAAATTCCTTATGAGGGTCTCCCGGCATGAGTTGAGAGAGCCTAACCTTTTGATCATACCTCCTCTTATTTTCTTGATTCTGCTTGGCAGCCGCGACCTTAGCTAATTCATAAGTCTTTTTCATCTCTCTTCTCATATCAGAGACATACTTCAGATAAATCTTCAATGGTAGGTCTTCCTTGCAAATCCTAAAACAAAGGCAGATGGGCAACCTCGCCTCGCACCCAAACATCAGATAGTATGATGAGTACCCGGTAGCTTCATTTTGTGTACAGTTGTAGCAGTGGACCAGATGTCCAATATGTTGACTCCATTTGTTCTTGCTGATTTCCAAAGCTCTAAGCTTGCCTAGCAAGATCCAATAAAACCCCTCGGACTGGGGATCACCCTGCGAGTGATAAGGCTAGTCCTCAACTTCTTGATTCCAAGCATGCTCAGTAACTCAAGTATGAGCCTACTCTCGAAATCCCTACCCTGATCACTATGTATCTGCCTAGGGAGGCCATAATAAATGAAATACTTCTCCCATAACACTTTGGCCATCATGTATGCTCTCTGATTCTTGGTAGGGAAAGGCTGCGCATATCTGGTGTAGTGATAAGTGATGACTAAGACATTAGCCATATTGCTTGCATCTGGCTCTATTGACAGGAAATCCATATACACCAGGTCAAGGGGCCCCACATTCAGCAAGTGGGACAACAGAGCTGCCCTCGTAGGCAGTATCTTCCCCTGTATGCATTGAATGCATGACTTGCTGTACTCTTCGACCTCTGGCTTCATTCGGGGCCAGTAGAACCGATCTCTGAGCAATCCATAGGTCTTTTCGACCCCCAAATGTCCAGAATCATCATGAAGTGACTTCAACACAATCCTCCGATACTCTCAGGTAGAACCAGCTGGGGACGCCGAGGCTGGTCCGGAAGAGATGTGACCCGGTACAGTATAGGATCTGGTTCCTCAACTCCAATCAGATTCCGGTTTATTATCACCGGCATGTGTCGTGAAATTTCTTAACTTAGCAGCACCAGTTCAATGCAATACATAATATAGAAGAAAAAAAACTGTTAACAATAATAAATAAGTAAGTTAATTATAGTATACGTGTAACGCTCAGTTACATTGGCTCGTATATGTCTAGGGGAAATCCCACCCAGCACCTGCCTCAACGCTTCCCACAGAGTTGGTTGCTGCACCACTGCCGCCCGAATCAATTCCAAACATCAATCACCAGCCAGCACACCCAGTATGTTTTACGAAGTACACTTTATAGATATTACTAAGTCTATGACATTAAGATAAATTCAATACAGAAAAGGAAGTAATGGAAAAAAAAAGAGGTGCCAGACTTATCAAAGTCCAAGTTCTTCGTGCGCAACCGTTGGAGCTCAATCAATTTCTGATGACCACCCGGATCCTGTTGACTCACGGCTCGGGACCACCCGAAGTGATTGACCGGAGCCTTTCCGCACGTCAGCCGTCCTCTCCGTCTCTCCTCCGACTCCCCGTCAAAAACCCTGCTTCCCAGTCATATGAGACAGCATTATCATCGGAAAAGAACGATACATGAACACCCATTGGCTAATAGCACCCTGCTATCTGTATTAACCCAAGCAAATGTCTAGCTAGAGACTTTCTCAGCATTTAACATAACAAAGAAGCATTCCCAAGTATAACATAACAAAGAAGCCATTTTAAATTTAACATACAAAAAAGAAAGACCCCGTACATGTATATTGAATAGATTAAAAATCGTGCAAAAACTAGAAATAATATATATGAAAAAGTGAGGTCGTATTCAAGGGTTCAATGACAATTTAGGAATCGGGTGGCAGAAGGGAAGAAGCTGTTCCTGAATCGTTATGTGTGTGCCTTCAGGCTTCTTTACGTCCTGCCTGATGGTAACAGTGAGAAAAGGGCATGCCCTGGAGGTCTGTAATAATGGACGCTGCCTTTCTGAGATACCGCTCCTTGAAGATGTCGTGGGTACTTTATAGGCCAGTGCCCAAGATGGAGCTGACTAAATTTACAACCGTCTGCAGCTTCTTTTGGTCCTGTGCAGTAGCACACCCCCCCCCCCCCATACCAGACAGTGATGCAGTCTGTCAGAATGCTCTCCACAGTACATCTATAGAAGTTTTTGAGTGTATTTGTTGACATATCAAATCTCCTCAAACTCTTTATGTAGTACTCCTGCTGTCTTGCCTTCTTTATAACTGCATCGATATGTTGGGACCAGGTTAGATCCTCAGAGATATTGACACTGAGGAACTTGAAACTGCTCACTCTCTCCACTTAGAACAAAGAACATAGATAACCTACAGCACAATACAGGCCCTTCAGCCCACAGTGTTGTGCCGAACATGTGCTTAATTTAGAAACTACCTACGGTTACCCATAGCCCTCTGTTTTTCTAAGCTCCATGTACCTATCGAGGAGTCTCTTAAAAGACCCTCTCTGCTTTCTGCAGGGATCGGTCCCTCCACGACTCCCTGGTCCACACGTCCCTCCCCACGGATCTCCCACCCGGCACTTATCCCTGTAAGCGTAAGTGCTACACCTGTCCCTACACCTCCTTTCTTGCCACCATTCAGGGCCCCAAACAGTCCTTCCAGGTGAGGCAACACTTCACTTGTGAGTCTGTTGGGGTCTTCTATTGCATCCGGTGCTCCCGGTGCAGCCTCCTCTACATCGGTGAAACCCGACACAGATTGGGGGACCACTTCGTCGAGCACCTCCGCTCCGTCTGCCACAACAGACAGGATCTCCCGGTTGCCACCCACCTCAACTCTGCTTTCCATTCCCATTCGGATATGTCCGTAAGTGGCCTCCTGTACTGCCATGATGAGGCTAAACTCAGGTTGGAGGAGCGACACCTCATATACCGTCTAAGTAGTCTCCAGCCCCTTGGTATGAACATTGAATTCAACAATTTCCGGTAATTCCCTCCCCCTCCCTTCCCCTATCCCAGTTTCACTCTGCCCCCTCCCCCAGCTGCCTACTTTCTCCCTTATGGTTCCGCCTACTTCTACTATCCATAGTGTTTTCCCCTTTTCCTTCTTCACCTTTCCTGCCTATCCCCTCCCCCACCCCTTTATCTTTCCACTTACTGGTTTTTCACCTGGAACCTACCAGCCTTCTCCTTCCCACCCTCCCACCACCATCTTTATAGGGCCTCTGCCCCTTCCCTCTTCAGTCCTGACGAGGGGTTTCGGCCCGAAACGTTGACTGATTGTTTCCACGGATGCTGCCCGACCTGCTGAGTTCCTCCAGCGTGTTGTGAGTGTTGCTTTGACCCCAGCATCTGCAGAGTATTTTGTGTCTTAAAAGACCCTATCGTATCTGCTTCCACTACCGTTGCTGGCAGCCCAGGTGAAGTCGGAACAAGTGCTACACATGCCCTTACACTTCCTCCCCTCACCACCATTCAGGGCCCCGGACAGTCCTTCCTGGTGAGGCGATCCTTCACCTGTAAGTCGGCTGGGGCGATATATTGCATCTGGTGCTCCTGATGCGTCCTTCTATGTATTGGCGAGACCCGATGCAGGCTGGGAGACCGTTTCACTGAACACCTACGCTCTGTCCGCCAGAGAAAGCAGGATCTCCCAGTGGCCACACATTTTAATTCCACGTCCCATTCCCATTCTGATATGTCTATCCATGGTCTCCTCTACTGTCAAGATGAAGCCACACTCAGGTTGGAGGAACAACACCTTATATTCCGTCTGGGTAGCCTCCAACCTGATGGCATGAACATTGACTTCTCTAACTTCCGTTAACGCCCCACCTTCCCTTTGTACGCCATTCCTTATTTATTTATTAATTTTTTTTTCTTTCTCTTTTTTCTCCCTCTGTCCCTCTCACTATAGTCCTTGCCCATCTTCTGGGCTCCCCTCCCCCTTTCTTTCTCCCTAGGCCTCCAGTCCCATGATCCTGTCCCTTCTCCAGCCTTGTATCCCTTTTGCTAATCAACTTTCCAACTCTTAGCTCCAGCCTTCCCCCTCCTGTCTTCTCCTATCATTTCGGATCTCTTCCTCCCCCTCCCACTTTAAAATCTCTTTCTATCTCTTCTTTCAGTTAGTCTTGACAAAGGGTCTCAGCCCGAAACGTCGACTGTACCTCTTCCTATAGATGCTGCCGAGCCTGCTGCGTTCACCAGCATTTTTTATGTGTGTTGCTTGAATTTCCAACATCTGCAGATTTCCTTCTGTCTGGATCCACAAAGCAAGTCTCCTTAGATAAGATGCCTCCTTACTTTCTCAATGAGCCTTGCATGGGGTACCTTATCAAATGCCTTACTGGAATCCATATACACTACACCTACTGCTCTACCTTCATCAATGTGTTCAGTCAAATCCTCAAAAAATTCAATCAGGCTCATAAGGCACGACCTGCCTTTGACAAAGCCGTGCTGACTATTCCTAATCATGTTATGCCTCTCCAAGTGTACATAAAGCTTGCCTCTCAGGATCTTTTCCATCAACTTACCAACCACTGAAGTAAGACTCACTGCTCTTTAATTTCCTGAACTATCTCTACTCCCTTTCCTGAATAAGGGAACAACATCTACAGCCCTCCAATCCTCCAGAATCTCTTTCGTCCTCATCGATGATGCAAAGATCATTGCCAGAGGCTCAGCAATCTCGTCCCTTGCCTCCCACAGTAGCCTGGGGTACATCTCATCCAGTCCCGGAGACTTATCCAACTTGGTGCTTTCCAAATCTACAGCCACTCCTCTTTCTTAATGTCTATA
Source organism: Mobula hypostoma (assembly GCF_963921235.1). NCBI lineage: Eukaryota > Metazoa > Chordata > Chondrichthyes > Myliobatiformes > Myliobatidae > Mobula > Mobula hypostoma. The sequence goes on from NC_086111.1 coordinate 16,685,922, forward strand.
TGTGCAAGCTTTTCAATCCACTCTAAGTTATCCCTACAATCGCCAAGATCCTTTTCCGTAGTGAATACTGAAGCAGCCAAGATCGTTTTCCGTATTGAATACTTCCGATCCCTCTGAGGATTTGTATGTGTTCCTTCGTCTTACCCTTCCTGAAGTCTACAATCAGCTCTTTCGTCTTACTGACGTTGAGTGCAAGGTTGTTGCTGCGACACCATTCCACTAGTTGGCGTATCGCGCTCCTGTATGCCCTCTCGTCACCATCTGAGATTCTACCAACAATGGTTGTATCGTCAGCATTTTTATAGATGGTATTTGAGCTATGCCTAGCCACACAGTCACATAGAGAGTAGAGCAGTGGGCTATGTACATACTCCTGAGGTGCACCAGTTTTGATTGTTAGCAAGGAGGATATGTTATCACCAAACTGCACAGCTTGTGGTCTTTCATTTAAGAAGTCGAGGATCCAATTGCAGAGGGAGATAAAGAGGTCCAGGTTTTGCAACTTCTCAATTAGGATTGTGAGAATGATAGTATTAAATGCTGAGCTATAGTTGATGAACAGCATCGTGACATAGGTGTTTGTGTTGTCCAGGTGGTCTAAAGCCGTGTGAAGAACCATTGAGATTGCATCTGCTGTTGACCTATTGTGGCGATAGCCAAATTGTTGAGGCAGGAGTTCAGTCTAGTCATGATGAAACTCTCAAAGCATTTCATCACTGTGGATGTGAGTGCTACCGGGCAATATTCATTAAGGTACCTCACATTATTCTTCTTAGTTAGTGGTGTAATTGTTGCCTTTTTGAAGCAAATGGGAACTTCCATTCATAGCAGTGAGAGGTTGAAAATGTCCTTGAATACTCCCGCTGGTTGGTTGGCACAGGTTTTCAGAACCTAACCAGGCTCTCCATCGGGACCTTCCACCTTGCGAGGGTTCACTCTCTTTAAAGACAGCCTAACATCAGCCTCTGAGACAGATTACAGGGTCATCAGGTGCAGCAGGGATCTTCACAGCTGTAGTTATATTCTCCCTTTCTAAGCAGGCATAGAAGGCATTGAGTTCATCTGGTAGTGAAGCATCACTGCCATTCATGCTATTGGGTTTCGCTTTGTAGGAGGTAATGTCTTGCGAACCATGCCAGAGCTGTTGTACATCTGATGTCGCCTCCAACCTTGTTTGAAATTGTCCTTTCACCCTTGAAATAGCACGCCGCAAATCACACCTGGTTTTCTGGTACATGCCACTGATCTAGCCTTCAGCAGACGACGTACCTCCTGGTTCATCCACAGCTTTTGGTTTGGGAATGCACAGCAAGTCTTTGTAGGCACACAGTTATTCACATAGGTTTGAATGAAGTCTGTAACAACTGCAGCATACTCATGCAAGTTCGAAGAGAAATCCCTGAATACAGTCTAGTCCACTGATTCAAAGAAATCCTGGAGGCGCTCCTGTGCTTCCCTTGTCCATACCTTCTTGGTCTTCAGTCTCTACCTATACTTAGGGAGTAGAAGTACAGCCAGGTGATCAGACTTCCCGAAGTGAGGGTGTGGAATAGCATGGTAGGTAGTCTTGATGGTGGTGTAACAATGGTGCAGTGTGTTGTTTCCTCTAGTATTGCAAGTAATCTGCTGATGGTAATTGCTTAGTGATTTTTTTTCAGACTGGCATGGTTAAAATGAAGGCATTGAGGTACACTGTTTCATGCATGTTGATCGCATTGCTCTATTCATCTAAAGCCTCATTGACATTGGCCTGATGTGGAATGTATATTGCTACCAAAATGCTCCCTGAGATCTCCCACGGTAGGTAGAAAGGACGGCACTTAACTGCTAGATATTCCAGGTCTGGTGAGCAGAATTGGGACAGCACTGACATATTTGTACACCAAGAAGAGTTAATCATGAGGCATACTCCTCTACCTCTGCTTTTGAGAGGCTATAGATCTATCCTGACGGTGTATAGTAAATCCGTCTATCTGAATCGCTGCATCTGGTACCAAAGGGGTCAACCAGGATACTGGGAAACAAAGGACACGCGGTCCTAATGTCCCTCTGATTCAGCACCTTAGCTCTGAGAGCATTGATTTTGTTCACCAGAGACTGCACGTTTGCCAGCAAGATAGTCGGTACTGGGAATTTAAAACCCTATTTCCTTAAATGTGCTTGTATCCCTGATCTGCAGCCATTCTTCCTGCGTGGAATCCTATGAGGATGCATCCGTCCACAATCAGTGTTGTTTCCATCAGTTTTATGCAGCGGTAGTTTGTTTAAATGCATTGGCATCTTTTTTGACTGAACTGACGTTGGAAGCAGTTGTGCTTTTCAGCTGTAGCAGGCTGAAACGTGAATATTTAATCGTATCCATTGAGAGTTCTGCTGCTATATGAGATGCCCCTAGGCAAT